>NC_089837.1:339283162-339589662 GCF_035609145.1 Eleutherodactylus coqui
ACGGAACAGGTAAGTGAATAACTTCTTATAACTTCTGTATGGCTCATAATTAATGCACAATGTACATTACAAAGTGCATTAATATGGCCATACAGAAGTGTATAGACCCACTTGCTTTCGCGGGACAACCCCTTTAAGCTAACAGAGTTCTTTGTCACCATTGTTTTTTGCAACATAAATTCAAAATTGCAATAAAAAGTGACATTTTAGGCAGGAATTCCAACTGAAGGCATTTTAGACGTATTTTATAGAACTGTTTGTATTACATTAATATTTCCTGTCCTTCATTTGAACAGATCGTCAGTGCGAGAGCATGGAAATCACATGTCTGATTAATAACACCATTTGTGGTAGGTTTCACCCTCAGGTGGTTATAAACTGTGTCTGATGTAGCGTGGGTTAAAGATTTCAGTGCAGTTTTAGGTAAGGGCAAATAGTATTTAATAAAGCTTTTAATAGAGAGTCAGCTGTGCTGTCTAATAATATAGCAGTAAATCTTCTAACCCTGCAGTGACACCCCCTAAATGTCTACCCTTGGGAAGACCCCAGGCTCCATCCCAACTTGATTTATATGTGAAGGATTTTCCCTACCCTTTTAGTCTAGGAAAGCTGCTCCTCTAAAAGGAGTTTCTATTGAAAAGTTGACTTTTAAAGGATGACAAGCAAGACTTACATGTGCCACCTAATCATCTGAATGTGGGCCAGTGCTGCATCACTAAAGTGAGCTAGAGAGGGAGACTTCTGTGGCACATTAGGGCAACTGCCAGATAAGGGTAGGGGGCAGAGCCAAATTTACCCCTAGACATTGGGGGTCCAGTGCCTAAGGCGGCCCCATGCCGGGAGCAGCCTCGTTGCCAGCAGTCAGGACTTTTTTTCAACCTCGTCTCCTGCCTCTTGGTAGAGATGCCAGTATATTTGCTGTTTTTATAGGGGCGGGTGGAAGAGGATTCAGGATAAAGGCTGTATGGCAGAGAGGGAGTATGACAAGCCATGCTCCGCTCTCACTTCTCTGCCATGCGAAGAGACTGCAGATCTAACACAGTAAGAGAACACAGAGGAAGCCTTGCCTGACCGCCTCAGATCCAAACTACAGACTCACTTGTGAAGTGTTAAGCCCCATTTACACACAACGATATCATTTGAACGAGGGAACGACTGAACGAATTAACGATTTTTTGCATAGAAATGCATAGCATTTAGATGGAAGGATAATGGTCTGAAATCCTCTCCATTTCCCTCATTAGCTAAGATAAACACTGTTTAGGTTGTTTGCTCAGGTGGACGTGTGTTTATGCGAGCAACTTGCTTAATGTTTAACTTTTTAATTAGTGTGAATTCATTTTAAGGAATTTTGGGCGATTAATCATTACGTGTAAATGGGCCTTAAGTAGTAAGCAATTACACTGTTTTATGTTTTTTTTAATCTCTGTAGAATGGCCACATGGAGGTAGGAGGGGGAGAGGTTGGCATAAGCGGCTTTACCTGACTCCTTATATCACTATGCTTCAGTTTTAATCTGGCCATACAATTAAGATAACATCAATTTGGACAGTCAGTCATCCATGGGATCATTTGTATGAATGATCCCACAAGTAGCTCTATAGATCAAAGTAGATGATAAGGTAATCGGTTTAAAAAAAAATCTGACTCCTTGGGGATGATATAATCATTCAACAGGCGATTGTTTATTCAGCAGTTGTTCAACCGTCAACTTACTTCTGCATAACGTGTATGGTCGCCTTCAGTGGGGTTGTCCTAGCAAAATAAGTGTGGGTAGAGGATAATGTGTGAGCTTATTCTTTTATGGTCTATTCAACAAACGTAGGGCATGTTCATATCTGTGCCTGGCGATTTGTTTGGACCGTCCACTGCAGATCTGGCATAAAATCCTGTAGGAAATAGTGCAGTATGCTCTTCTACTTTGTCTGGGAAAGCGCCAGAGAGCTGGATGGAAGTCACATGGACCCATTATACTTATTGGGGGCCCTTTGGTGCTGGCATGTGCCGATCCAGTGCTTCGGTCTATCCCATTGTTCAGCTCCTATGATGGAATCGAACAGTAGAAGAGTTGAGTGCAGAGGCAATGGCAAACCACCCCAGAAAAACAGTCTGCCAAGAAAACGTGACGATGTGACGTCACCATAGGAGTTGGTCACTACTCAATGCTTGCACCAGGGGACTTCACCTTGTATCTTACTAAAGAGGTCCTATATGGTATTTGTCTTCTGTGGTCATAATTCACTCAACATAACCAAAGTTTAGATTTTTAGTTCAATCGGTTTTTATTGGTTTTCAAAGAAAAGTATTATATAGACATTGCACAACATCGTTGATATCAACATGTGTCCGTATAAGCACAACAAACAACATATCTTGGTTTCCTAATACTTATGGCATGAACTAGATTGTATAGCTTAATCTCTTGTGTCTCGTATCAGAAATTGGGAACTGCGCAATGTAAGATTATAACAAATCATGAACAAAACTGGGGGGGTGAGGGGGGGGGGGATGAGTGGAAAGGTGAAGCAGGGGTAGGGGAAGGGGAAGGGGGGGGGTAAGGGAAAAATATCTGCCTCGCTTACCCGCTCCTAAAGGTTGTGATCAACCTAACCGCAAAGTTTAGATTTTTAGATATGAATTACTTGATATTAGTTTTCTATCATTGATAAACTTTGTCTTAGACTTCTAGAATGCATATACTGTATAACTCAATACATATGTATATGTAATTAAAGAATGTAATACTGAACCCTTGTTTCATGTTTTTATCTATTAGGACATCAACTCTGAAGCACAACAGAACACAGATCGTTCCCATTTATGACTGTGTGGTATAAATCCTGTAGATTTCCTGTCACTGTTAGTTGTTTATTTGTGCCACAATGTTTTCATTGGCTGTTTATAAGGTTTTCCTATTAATTTTAGATGTTTTCCTGTTTGCTTGTAAGAACATTTCATCTATTTAGTTTTGATGCATCAGTGTTTTGCTTGTTGTAATAGTAGACCTGTTGCTTTAAGATTATTTGGCGTTCTTATAGTAATAAGCGCCCTTAAGAGATATTCTTGTAAAAGGATTCCATTCTGTTATAAACTTGTGCCTAATTACTCTGAAATAAATCTTACATTGTTTCTAGCACACCGTGTTATTTCTGGAGCAGATGGTTTGTTTTGTGTATATTGTATCATTTAAAGGGGTTGTCTCGCGAAAGCAAGTGGGGTTATACACTTCTGTATGGCCATATTAATGCACTTTGTAATGTACATCGTGCATTAAATATGAGCCATACAGAAGTTATTCACTTACCTGCTCCGTTGCTAGCGTCCACGTCTCCATGGCTCCGTCTAATTTCGCTGGCTTCTTGCTTTTATAGAAGCGCTTGCGCAGTCTGTGCTTCTGCCTGGTGAATGGGGCCGCTCGTGCCGGAGAGCTGCTCACCGCGTCGTCATCGTAGCTCCGCCCCGTCACGTGTGCCGATTCCAGCCAATCAGGAGGCTGGAATCGGCAATGGAACGCTAGGAAGGAGAAGAAAATCCACAGTGCACCATGGGAGAAGCCCCACGGTGCACCGTGGGAGAAGACCAGCGGCGCCATCTTTAAAAGAAGAATAGAAGAAGCTGCAGAACGCTGATGCAGGTAAGTGCAATGTGCTTTTTAAAAACTAACCTATGTTTTCTTTTTAACAGGGCAGAATGCGGGGGTAAGTGAAAAAAATTTTTTTACGCTTTCGCCGTGAGACAACCCCTTTAACTCACTCAAGGGTAAAGGTAAAGTTATAAATACTGACGCCGGCCACAATACAATCCAGATTTGGTTATAACTTGAAGTATTCGCTGTTAGCATCAAGGACTCACCGCTTGTATCAAAAAGAAGTCGTGTTGGAGGGGGCGTGGCTAACTGCCGATGGAGTGAGCCGCGTTTGCTCTGAGCTCCCGCCGGACCCGCCGACAGAACGGACCAGTGTGCCGCCGCAGACCCAACACTGACCGGGCATGACGAAGAGGAGACCGGCCAAGACCCCTAAGCACCCGTGGAAGACATCCGGACCCGGAATGGAGCGCTTCCTCCGCTCCCCCGAAGAGATCCCCACATCGAGCGGGAGAGGCAAGATGGCGCCCCGCAGACCGGCCAGAGAAGTAAGAGGGGGGAGGGAGGAGGAGGTGCGGAGCGATGCTGCAGAAAGGCCCCCCACCGAGCACTCCAGGGATCCAGGCAGCCCAGAGGGAGACGAGACGCCGGCAGCAGCAGCCCCCAGCACCGATCTAGCTCCACAGAGCAGACTCCTGAGAGACGGAGGGGGAGGGGGGAGGGGGAGAGCGCTCCAGGCAGCGGAGAAACAGAGACTGCATCTCACAGCCCAGCTGCAGGGGCTCACCCCTCCCAGAAGGAGAATAAAAGCCTCAGGGGACAAAACGAGCCTCACATAAAGGCCACCCCAGAACATAGCCACATGCAGGACAGACTCCTGGAAGATAGAGGGGGGGGAGGGGGAGAGCACGCCAGGCAGCAGAAAATCAGAGACTGCATCTCGCACTAGTATCCCAGCTGCAGGGGCTCACCCCTCCCAGAAGGAGAATCAAAGTTGCAGGGGACATAATGAGCCTCACATAAAGGCCACCCCAGAACACAGCTACCCACAAGAGGACCCTCTATTAACACCTCATTACCCCAAGAAACAGGCGAGTAAGAAAGGGACTCTGGACCCCTGTATATCCACAGCAGGCACAACAGGGATGACCAAAGCTGCTACCCCCCTTCCGCAGAGACCCCCCAGGGAATCAGGAGGGCAAATGCCGCGTCATACCCCAGCATCACTCGGCGAAACAAGACCTCTCGCAGAAAAGGGCCAAGACACCCTTCCCGCCAAACTCAGACAGAAAGAGTCAAGACCGGTGACCCCAAACCCTTACACAAAACAAGTCCCTAGCTCCGGGGTGACCCAAACCCTGCAGACAAGTGATGAAGAATGGGACTGGAGGGCACACTTGAGGTCTATCCCCACAAAAGGGGAAATGAATGATTTGCTGTTAAAGCTGGATGCTGCACATAAACAAGACATCGCCGTATTACAAGAAGACATCAGAAGCATAGGACAGAGAGTAGTAGAAGAAACCCAAGACAAGTTCCAAAACACCCTAACTGAACACGCGCACATCATGGAAATGCAAGCGCACCAAATTGCGGAGCTAACAAACCATATCGACGATATCGAAAATAGACATAGACGCAACAACCTCCGCATTAGAGGTCTATCAGAAGAGATCGACAACAAACAACTGGAAGACTGGGTCACAGAGCTATTCAATTATTTACTGGACAGACCACCGGATGCAGTTCTGGAGTTAGACAGAGTACACCGAGCCCTGGGCCCGAAACAGCTAGACCCTACTAAACCCAGAGACGTGATATGTCGGGTTCATTTTTATAAAGAGAAAGAGCAAATTCTTCAATCCTCACGCACGATGGAAGACTTACATTTCAAGGGCCGCACGGTAGCCATATACCCGGATTTATCCAAACGCACCCTCCAGCTCCGCAGAGCCCTCAAGCCACTGCTGACAGCCCTGAGAGAGAAAGACATCCCGTATAGATGGGGATTTCCCTTACAGCTACAAGCCAAAAAAGGAGGGAAATTGGCCACCTTCAGGCACCTGGGCGACCTCCCTAAATTTCTAGGAACTTTGGAACTTCCACAAATAGTAATCCCTGACTGGCCCAGGATCGGAGGGATGCCGTTTCCGCCACCCAAAACAGACTGGCGAACCGTAGGCGCCCCAAGAAAAAGGAACAAGAACAGAGTACCAAATGATCAAGATGCCGATTAAGACCCGCAGAGCAACACAAACCACAGGCAGCTCTACCCCGGTTCGCGTCTCTACGAAGAACACCCGGGATGGAGTCCCTGGCGGGTCATCTCCCTCTTGCTCGAACTCAAAATCGTGAT
Source organism: Eleutherodactylus coqui (assembly GCF_035609145.1). NCBI lineage: Eukaryota > Metazoa > Chordata > Amphibia > Anura > Eleutherodactylidae > Eleutherodactylus > Eleutherodactylus coqui. The sequence continues at coordinate 339,289,105 of NC_089837.1, forward strand.
CCTGAATCTGACTCCCTCTTACCACAAAGATAATTAAGGGTCCTGCGGCGGACATGACTGTAGTCTGCAGATAAGCAAATTCTCTCCCCCCCCCTCCTCACCCCCCTCTTCTCTCTTTGCTCTTACTTCTCTCCGCCTTCTTCCCCCTCGTTCTGTCCACCTCTTTTGCCCACACACTAACTCCTTTCTCTCTCTCTCCGATCCACCTTACCTCTTTCTCCCCAGGAGAAAACAAAAGATACATATGCTCGGCGGTGAAGGCGGGGGCAGACCTCTGTTGTCGGTCTCCCCTCTCCTCCACCTAGATTAGGCAGCTCAAAGCTGCATCTACGGACAGCGTATTCCATTATATTTTATTCCAGTTATTTTAGTAATTTTGATTTGAGTGGCCTAACTAAGGCCAATTAATGTTATTGGTTTGTATCTTCCCCTCCCAGGCCTTCCCCAGACACTACCCAACCCCCCTCTCTCCCACCCCTACCCAACCATGACCTCGCTTACGCCACATGGGAAACCTGCATAATATCTTGGCCTATGGCTAGCCTAACGGTGTGCTCCTATAATGCCAAGGGGTTGAACATCCCCTCTAAAAGGGGGCAAATCCTGTATTACATGCAGAAAAAAGGGAGAAAGGTACTCCTCCTTCAGTAAACACACTTTAAGACTGGGGAAATCCCGTCTTGCTCCACGAGAGCGTACCCCACATGGTTCCATAGTTCTAATCCAAACCGCAAATCAGGAGGAGTATCCATTGCTCTACACAACTCCCTGCAAATTCAACCCCTTGGCACGAAGAGCGATCCTGAGGGCAGATACCTCTTCCTCAAAGCTGATGTCGCGGTCAGGATAATTACAATAGCTAACTTATATTTCGCAAACCAGGGACAGATCGCCTTTGGAATAGGTACCATGAGGGAATTATCGGAATTCGTGGACGGAACCGCTATTATTCTAGGAGGCGACTTCAACCTGGCGATGGACCCCGAATTAGACTCGTCTTCAGGTAAGTCCTCGGTCTCCCGCTTGGCAGCACGGGCCCTGGTTAAGGAGCTGGGGAACATGCACCTGGTAGATCTGTGGCGCTTGCTCCATCCGGGCGCCAGGGACTACACATTCCACTCAGCAGCCCATAACAGCTATGGCAGGCTTGATTATATTTGGATCTCCCACGCTCTCCTAGACTTTAAGCCGGCATGCACATTCGGACCTTTTATTTGGTCAGACCATGCCCCGGTATACGCAGACCTGGACGGCCCCCTTAGGGACCCCCGGGCACGTGGGTGGAGACTCAACGATAATATCCTAAAAGACCCCACATGTGCGCAAGAGATCAAATCAACCATAAATAACTTCCTAATTGACCACAATAATGACCCCACACGGACCCCACTTAAATGGGAAGCGCTAAAATGTGTCCTGAGAGGCACCCTAATCTCACAAGGGGCCAGGCTAAAAAGAGAACGCGCAAAGGAACTGGGAAACCTACTTACCACACTACAGGAAAAAGAAATAGCAAACAAAAGGTCCCCAAGCGACACACTACGGGCAGACTTATCAACACTTAGACTAAAAATAATATCAATCTTAGATCAAAAGACATTAGCGTTTAGAGACAGAATGCGGAGGGAAGTGTACGAGACCGGGGACAAATGTGGTCGCCGCCTTGCGCGAGTCCTCCACCCTAGAACACCTCAAACACATGTCCCCAAAATCCAGAGGGCCAAAGGGGGGGGCGGCGATCTCCACTAAAGACATCCTAGAGGAATTCCGCATGTACTATAAGAAACTATACGACATAGATAGGCCCGCTCAGGAAGGAGAGGGGGAGCAAAGTGAAGAGAGAGCCTTCCTAGATAGATATGGACCAGGACCCCTGGGAGCGGAGGAGTCTGAGGCCATGGAGGTGGACTTCACCTGCGAGGAGATAACCGACATAATCAAAAACCTAAAGATAGGGAAGAGCCCAGGCCCGGATGGCTTCTCAGCCAGGTTTTTTAAGCTCTTCGCGGAAGAACTATCCCCCTTCCTAATCCAAGTCTTTAACGATATTTCCAGGGGAAGCCCCCTACCCCCACAGGCCCTTCAGGCACATATAGTGGTAATTCTAAAACCAGGCAAGGATCCCTCCTCTTGCGCTAGCTATAGGCCTATCTCCTTACTGAATTTAGACATAAAAATGATGGCGAAACTCTTAGCAAACAGGCTCAGTAGACACATTCCTGACTTAATACACAAAGATCAGGTAGGATTTGTCCCAGGCAGGGAGGCGCGAGATAATACCATCAAAGCCATCTCCCTAATTACGCGCGCAAGATCGACGGACAAACCGCTATGCCTCTTAGCAGTAGATGCTGAGAAGGCGTTTGACATGGTCAGGTGGAGCTTCTTGGAGGGGACCCTCTGCCGAATGGGATTGGGGAAAAGGATGAGAAAGTGGATTATGGCGCTGTATAATGGACCCTCCGCAAGGATACGAGTAAATGGTGCCTTGTCGGATGAGATAATGATAAAGAATGGGACGCGGCAAAGCTGCCCTCTATCGCCCCTGCTGTACGCCCTCACTATGGAATCCTTGGCCAATGCCATCAGGGAAAATGGATCGGTTAGAGGTCAGGCGGAGGGCCCCTCCGAACACAAACTAGCATTATTTGCGGACGACCTCCTCCTGTTCCTGTCAAACCCTAGAGTGGGGTTACCGGTGGTGATGAAGGAGTTTGAAAGATATGGCCAGGTCAGCAATTTTAAAGTGAATCTCCAGAAATCGGAAATTCTTAATGTAACCCTCCCTCAGGAGGAGGCCGAGGCACTCTCTGCTTCCTTCCCCTTCAAATGGAAAGACTCCTATATAAAATACTTGGGGGTTCAACTACCGGCGGACCCGGCACAGATATTCAAACTAAATTTCCTCCCCTATGCAGATAGGCTGAGGGCAGACCTAAACAGGTGGAGCCCACTGTATGTTTCGTGGACGGGGTGGATTAACTCCATAAAGATGGACGCCCTTCCGTTGTTCTTGTATCTGTGTCAGACTATGCCGATACACCTAGGTCGTCAATACTTACCCAGCATCCGCTCCCTAATAATTAATTTTGTATGGGCAGGGCGTAGATCGAGGCTTAGCTACAGAGTGCTCACCCGAGCCAAGGAGGAGGGAGGGCTGGGGCTTCCAGACTTTGCGCTTTACTATAAAGCAAGTATAGCCAATTGCGTCCTCACACTACTTCAAGGGAGGGCGACAAAATTGTGGGTGGAAATGGAACATGAATCAGACGCTAGGGCGATACAGGGGGCCCCATGGATCCCAAGACAATACATGGGAGACCTCACCTCCCTGTCACCCCTTGTCAAGGGGATTCTCAAGATGTGCGGGACATTCGCATCAAAGCTAGGTCTAGCAACAGTACCGGGCCCCCTTACACCACTACTGGCCAACCCTCAATTCCCAGCAACTAGAAGCATTATATCGATACTATCCCTCCCTAGTCATCCAATACCGAGAGTCAGAGATGTACTGACCCAAAATGGAATGAAGTCCCTGACGGAGATTCACGGGAACTCCATCCCACACCCGGGAGCCTGGCTGAGATACCTTCAAGTTAGGGAGTTTGTGGGGTCCCTGGCGCCTGAGGGGTGTGGTAATAAGCAGTTGACGCCATTTGAGCACCTGTGCATGTCCTCGGCTCCTACCGAGCATGGAATATCAACTATTTACAAGTTTCTGCTGACAAAGGAGACGGGGGACGAACCACCCAGTTACACAGCCCAGTGGGAATCAGAACTGGGCAGAAGCCCAACGAGGGCAGATTGGCAGAGAGCCTTCCTTTTATGCCACAAAAGTTCCAGAATTGGGAGACTCCAGGAGCAAAACTATAAGGTCCTATCCAGGTGGTATTGGATACCGTTGAGACTGCATCAACTCGATAAACAAATACCCCCAACCTGTTGGAGGTGCCAGAAAGGCTCTGGGACAATGTCGCACATTTGGTGGGACTGCCCCCCAGTTAGAGAACTCTGGTATAATATAGAAACATTATACAACGAGATGACCAGGTCGGCGGTGTCCCTGACAGCTGAAATGACCCTGCTTCTGATGCTCCCCGGACCTATAGCCAAAGTCAAGGCGGACTTATTAAGGATGGTGATACTGGCGACAAGGATGTCTGTCCCTGGGCTGTGAAGATCCACGACCCCTCCCACTAGAATAGTTTGGGCTGAGAAACTGAACCTCCTTATGAGGTATGAAGAGGAGGGGGCTGATTGCGAGCAGGAACGACTGTACTCCCACGATTTCTGGAGCCCTTGGATCGCAATGAGAGACTCAGACCAATTCAAAAAATGGCTGGAAACAGGTCGGTTAGGTTGATAACAACTTTTAGGAGCGGGTAAGCGAGGCTGATATTTTTCCCTTACCCCCCCTTCCCCTACCCCCGCCTCACCTCTCCACTCATCCCCCCCGCTTACCCCCCCAGTTATGTTCATGATTTGTTATAATCTTACATTGCGCAGTTCCCAATTTCTGATACGAGACACAAGAGATTAAGCTATACAATCTAGTTCATGTCATAAGTATTAGGAAACCAAGATATGTTGTTTGTTGTGCCTATACGGACACATGTTGATATCAACGATGTTGTGCAATGTCTATATAATACTTTTCTTTGAAAACCAATAAAAACCGATTGAACTAAAAAAGAAGTCGTGTTGCTCATAGCGACTAATATTCAGGTCCATTATTAGAATTTGTTATTAAGGAAAACCGATAGAGAAAAATACTGGACACTTCACAGATATGATGTCAGATATGTAAAGTCGGATCCTGTGAGTTTAATACAATTATCCCAAAGCACTGAATTCATGAAGAGGCGCACACCTCTTCATGTATTCAGCGCACCCCTGGCAGCACCGTGCGCCTAGACAGAATTGTATGCCAGGTCCGACCTGGCTTACATTTCTGGTAAAATTTACACCAGTTTCTGGCATAAATTATACATACCGTATATACCGGCGTATAAGACGACTTTTGAACCCCGAAAAATCTGCTCTGAAGTCGGGGGTCGTCTTATGCGCCGGTAATACAAAAAAAAAAGTGTAAAAAAAAAAAATCATTACTCACCTCCCCCGGCGTTCTGTCGCGCTCCGGCAGAATGTCGCTCGCTCCTCGTCCCCGGCGCAGCATTGCTTTCTGAATGCGGGGCTTGAAATCCCCGCTTCCAGAAAGCTAATACACATGCCGGCAGCCATGACAGCATTGAATGGCTGTGATTGGCTGAAGGCGCACGTGTGTTAGCAATCACACCCATTCAATGATGTCATTGAATAGTGTGATTGGCTGAAGCCACGTGTGTTTTAGCCAATCACAGCCATTCAATGATGTCATTGAATGGCTGTAACTGGCTGACGGCGTGTGTATTAGCTTTCTGGAAGCGGGGATTTCAAGCCCCGCATTCAGAAAGCAATGCTGCGCCGGGGACGAGGAGCGAGCGACATCCTGCCGGAGCGCGACAGAACGCCGGGGGAGGTGAGTAATGATTTTTTTTTTCTCCACTGTATACCGGCGTATAAGGTGAAAGTTGGGGGGTCGTCTTATACGCCCCGTCGCCTTATACGCCGGTATATACGGTAGATCTGCCAGTCCGGAGCGGCAGCGCCCACTTTTCGATAAAGTTGCTGGGCCAGCGCAGAGAGGAGCGTTGCCCATGCATAACATCAACAGGCATCCTAGAATGGGTCCATCTATCCATCTATTCCATTACAATATGGAATAAGTGCTATCCATAGTGCAGTGTAGTGCTGCGCTGTATATCTATTTAATAATATGTGGCTCCAGTGTAACACTATGTCCCCGCCATTTGAACAGGTGCCAGGCTGTTATCCAACAACTGAGCACCCGCTCCACCTGGCACGGGAGACCAGTGCCAGGCTTCTAATGCAGCCGCCATCAAAAGACTGCATTAGAATAAAGCCCCTTAAAGGGGTTGTCCCGTGCCGAAACAGGTTTTTTTTTTCTTCAACAGCCCCCCCGTTCGGCGCGAGACAAACCCGATGCAGGGACTTTAAAAAAAAACCGCACAGCGCTTACCTGAATCCCCGCGCTCCGGTGACTTCTTACTTACCCGGTGAAGATGGCTGCCGGGATCTTCTCCCTCGGTGGACCGCAGGGCTTCTGTGCGGTCCATTGCCGATTCCAGCCTCCTGATTGGCTGGAATCGGCACGTGACGGGGCGGAGCTACACGGAGCCGCTCTCCTGCACGAGCGGCCCCATTGAGAAAAGCTGAAGACCGGACTGCGCAAGCGCGTCTAATCTGGAGATTAGACGCCGAAAATTAGACGGCACCATGGAGACGAGGACGCTAGCAACGGAACAGGTAAGTGAATAACTTCTTATAACTTCTGTATGGCTCATAATTAATGCACAATGTACATTACAAAGTGCATTAGTATGGCCATACAGAAGTGTATAGACCCACTTGCTGCCGCGGGACAACCCCTTTAATGCCACCGTTAAAAGGCGTATGGGCAGATGTGAGTTCATCATGTGGTTATAATGGTGTCATTGCTATTAATCTGGTATTAAGTAATATTGTACATCTATCTTTTATGATATTTTAACCAATCTTAGAATAACTGAAATATTTTTCTTTTTTGTTAAATATCCTTAGGTCGGTTTCACACGGCCGAGAAAATCGTGCAAGTTTTGTGCGTTGAGAGACGCACAAATCTCGCACAAATATGAACCCCATTCATTTGAATGGGATCATACTAGAGATGAGCGAGCGTACTCGCTAAGGCAAATTACTCGAGCGAGTATTGCCGTTTTCGAGTACATGCCCGCTCGCTCGAGTAATTTGCATTAGCGAGTACGCTCGCTCATCTCTACATCATACACATGAGGAGAACTCTGCAATCCTCTGCCGTGACTGTGACAACCACGACGGGGATTCCCTTCATCCCTGCAGTGATGCTAGGCTTTTTTCTCCTAAAATCATGTCACATCAGTTGGGCTTTCACATAGGTGGCGAAGGCGATATTGGGCTGTGATGAAACATATTCTTAAGACCTTTCTTTTTTTCTTTTTGGTCTATATTTTAAAAAATCCTAAAATACTGCAATTTTTAAATTGACCACAGAGCCTAATATTAGTCTGATACTTCTTGATCTGTAGAGAATTAGCCAATAAATGCTCTTAATGCTGTAAATGTGGCTCTGGAAAGATGTCAGCCCCCATAGTCTTGTACAGACAGCAGAATAAAAAATTCTACAATCCAAAAATAAAAGCTGATGAGAAAAAATGGAAAATGTTTCACTCTCTGGTTTTAATTAATACAAAAAAGTGTTGGTATAGTCCCTTTAAAGAATCTGTTGGTAATGTATTGATCCTACAAGGCACCCTTTAAAAGTCTTATGGAGTCAATGCCTTCATGGGTCAGAGCTGATTTGTCATAGTCTGTGACAAAATTTACAACAAAATCTGCCCAAGAACCGTATTCTATTGAAAGTGACGCGTTCACCATGTGGAAACTGTGATGAGTGACCACACGCGGATTAGCCTGATTTAAATGGGGTTAAATACATGTGTGGAACCTCAGTGTGTTGCACTGCAAATCTGCAGAAGAAATCCGAGGGTCAGCCACCATCTGAACATGGCCTTAAAGGGAACCTGCCATGTACCCACAGCATCATAAACTAATCTGACTTTTGTGCGGAGTGCGGATATTACCACGTAACAGCACTAAAGTATAGTATAGAAAATACTATACTAGAGTGAGTATAGAAAATACGTCACCTAACTCCCTATCACATCCCCTAACAGTACCATAACGTAGTTTATGGTTCTTTTGTGATTTGACAGGTTCCCTTTAAAGTATTTTAAAGTCAAATTAGTTTCAGCAAATAAAGACTATTTGTTGTATAATTACATTTTTTTCACTATGCTTTCTGTATAAATCTCTTGTGGCTTTCAAGATCACTGCTTGCCGTAATTAATTGAAAACCCTTTATTATGTACACCCAGTAGATAAAAATCCATTCTAGTCATGTGATGATCCCACAGCAGCATAGCTGCTTAAATATCGGTGCTGTGTCCTGATCCTGTGTCTATGCTTATTAATACAGAAGCAGATATGGATTTGGGAATCATCTTTATTTGCATGGCATTGGAGGCCAAAGGGCATACATTTACCAAGAGTGTTAGTCAAAATAGAGTTCTATAATAGTTCAGGGTGGTCCAGCAGTGAGGGGGGTGGTAGATGATGACAAAAAGAAACAGAATAGAACTTTAGTAAAGATTGGAGTATTGGAATTTAATGGCTAGCAGTTGTACGGTAAGCTGTGTACATTATCCAGGATTAAAGACAATTACCTTTCAGTTTGTGTATGAACCAAGTTGGGTAACATTTTTCGTGTTGATGTTCGCCAATAGATCAACTGCAATGTAAATTGTGCAGGTCTAAGAGCGCTTGGCCCACAGTGATCTTAATATGGGAAGTTTTGATATGATATTCAGTAATAAAAGGTAATTACCAAAAACAATTTTAAACACTCTAAATTCAGTCACCTAAACTGGAGCATTTAGGCCACTGGCCAATGGGCGTTGGGGTTTACCACCGCATATTTCCGCTGCGGGAGAACACTAAAGTCACCGCGATTTTCCGAGATGAACCTATCATTATGATTAGAGATGAGCGAGCGTACTCGGATAAGCACTACTCGCTCGAGTAATTGGCTTTATCCGAGTATCGCTGTGCTCGGGGCTAAAGATTCGGGTGCCGGCACGGAGCGGGGAGCTGCAGGGGAGAGCGGGGAGGAACGGAGGTAAGATCTTTCTCTCCTTCTCTGCCGCCCGCTCTCCCCTGCTCCCTGCTGCGACTCACCTGTCAGCCGCAGCGGCACCCGAATCTTTAGCCCCGAGCACAGCGATACTCGGATAAAGCCAATTACTCGAGCGAGTAGTGCTTATCCGAGTACACTCGCTCATCTCTAATTATGATAGGTTCATCGTGAAAGATCATGGCATGTAGCGATTTTTATACGCGAGCGAAAAATCACTGAGTATTTTTGCTGAGCAAATTATGTAAAGCATAGAGTTGCTTAGAAGATGGCAATTACTGCATGTCTCTGTATAAGAACTTTCTGACTTTGAAACTCAAGATTAAAGCATATATAACTACAACAAAAAGCAAATTCAGTCAGCACTTCCTACAAATGAATTAAATGCACAGATGAACTTCTGCCATGGCTGTGACAATACAGTACAAATAGAAATGTATGGCAGCAGCACTTATACACATTTAATATCTGAATTAAAATTGCATAACTTATTACTAACTGCATAAAAATGGCAATTTTCATCAAAATATGTGAGCCCACTTGCCATATCAAGGTGACCTTTTTATAGGTGGTGCCCAACACTGACTCATCCCTCATTGGGCCTAAGACTCCAAATTTAAGGAAAATGGGATGCAGCTACAAGCTCTAATCAAAAGGCTCTGGACAGATGCACAAATAAGGTGCACAATAGATAGTGGAGTTATCAAGGAAGTCTGAAAGCTAGAGATGCAGCTTTTAAAAGAGGAAAACTGGTGAAAATGCAGAATTCAAGTCATATAATGGCCAGAAATAGTTTTATTACTTAAAAATCTTATTCTGAAAAGTCACCTGAAAAGTTAGGCATGCTTTAATATATCTGACATATCTTTTTCTGTCCCTGCTCAAGAAATTGAAATATACATCTGTTATGAGTAGAATATCTACATGTGTTCCATCGACAACATCAAGGCCTTTGACTGCATCAACCATTACAAGCTATGGAACGCCCTACAAAACCAGGGTGGATTGGCACATCTAATCAAGCTGATAAAATCACTTTATACCAATCAAGAAACCACAGTGAGAAGACAGTATGTGGACACAGATTGGTTTGGGATTGGCAAAGGTGGCTGACAGGGCTGCATCCTCTCACCCTTCTTGTTTAACCTATATGTATAAGTGATCATGTGGAAAATAGACCTAGACACGCAAACCGGGGTGAAAATAGGTGGCAGAAACATCAACAATCTCCATTACAAGGATGACACAACTCTATTTGCAGAAACAGAAGGTAGTCTGAACCAGCTGTAAGATTTTAACTGAAAGTGAAAAAATGGGCCTCTAGCTAAATTTAAAGACGACAAAAATGATAATGACTTCAAAAAATAGCAATTAGGCCATAGAATGCGTGCAAGACTCATCTTCCTTTGTTCGAAATTGACCAGAATAGAGAATCTATGCCAGAGATAAAACATAGTATTTTGAGGCTAAGCGTATTTTAGGTTGAGGCTAAGCGCGATGCTAAATATTGACAAAATCTGGAAAAGTAGGGATATCGTCACAGCAACTAAATGCAGGATAGTGCAAACCATCATTTTCCCCATAGCCATGTATGGGTGTGAAAGCTGGACTGCGAAAAAAGGTGAAAGAAGGAGGATTGATGCATTCAAGCTGTGGTGCTGGCTAAAGCTGCTGTGTATGTCCTGGAGAGCAAGAGTAACCAATAGAGAAGTCCTGAATCGTATAAGACCCGATATATTACTGGAGAGGAAGATGACCCGGCTCAGGCTCATGGATTTTGGCCATGTAATGTGAGCAGAGTCGCTAGAAAAATGCTTGGACATACATCGCCGTCATCCCGCCAGAGGGAAACAATATACATAATATTATACGCTGCCTACAGTATCTATCTGCTGGGGGTTGTAGTCCTAATTAATACGCAGCTAAGCGTTACAGCAGGCTTGCACAAAATTGTTTCCTGGATCTGCTGTTTCTGTTACATGATCGCCGTCATCCCGCCAGAGGGAAACAGTATACATAATATTATACGCTGCCTACAGTATCTATCTGCTGGGGGTTGTAGTCCTAATTAATACGCAGCTAAGCGTTACAGCAGGCTTGCGCAAAATTGTTTCCTGGATCTGCTGTCTCTGTTACATCAGCGCTGTCATCCCGCCAGAGGGAAACAGTATACATAATAGTATACGCTGCCTACAGTATCTATCTGCTGGAGGTTGTAGTCCTAATTAATACGCAGCTAAGCGTTACAGCAAGCTTGCGCAAAATTGTTTCCTGGATCTGCTGTCTCACGATCTGTTACATGATTGCCGTCATCCTGCCAGAAGTATACAAAATATTATACGCTGCCTACAGTAACTGTCTGCTGTATCAGCTCAGCATTTTAAAAAAATAGAAGCAAAATACTTAAGGCCTACTACTGGCCTTTGGCCACTTGACTGCTTCTGCGCTGTGAATTCCACTAGCTCAGTCATACGCACCTACGTCTCACTACAGGCGTGCGCAAAATTGTTTCCTGGCTCTGCTGTGCGTTCCGTAAGGAAGGTCAGCCTCCAACTTCAGGCCAATAAGCGGCACATTTAATTACAGCGTTCTGTTTCTGCACTACTGGTAATACAGCATGCTGAGGGGTAGGGGTAGGCCTAGAGGACGCGGGCGAGGACGCGGAGGCCCAAGTCAGGATGTGGGCACAGGCCGAGCTCCTGATCCAGGTGTATCACAGCCGACTGCTGCGGGATTAGGAGAGAGGCACGTTTCTGGCGTCCCCACATTCATCTCACAATTAATGGGTCCATGCGGTAGACCTTTATTAGAAAATGAGCAGTGTGAGCAGGTCCTGTCGTGGATGGCAGAAAGTGCATCCAGCAATCTATCGACCACCCAGAGTGCTGCGCCGTCCACTGCTGCAACTCTGAATCCTCTGGCTGCTGCTCCTCCTTCCTCTCAGCCTCCTCACTCCATTACAATGACACATTCTGAGGAGCAGGCAGACTCCCAGGAACTGTTCCCGGGCCCCTGCCCAGAATGGCCAGCAATGGTTCCTCTCCCACCGGAGGAGTTTGTCGTGACCGATGCCCAACCTTTGGAAAGTTCCCAGGGTCCGGGGGATGAGGCTGGGGACTTCCGGCAACTGTCTCAAGAGCTTTCAGTGGGTGAGGAGGACGATGACGATGAGACACAGTTGTCTATCACTCAGGTAGTAGTAATTGGAGTAAGTCCGAGGGAGGAGCGCACAGAGGATTCAGAGGAAGAGCAGTAGGACGATGAGGTGACTAACCCCACCTGGTTTGCTACGCCTACTGAGGACAAGTCTTCAGAGGGGGAGGCAAGTGCAGCAGCTGGGCAGGTTGGAAGAGGCAGTGCGGTGGACAGGGGTAGAGGCAGGGCCAGACCGAATAATCCACCAACTGTTTCCCAAAGCGCCCCCTTGCGCCATGCCACCCTGCAGAGGCCGAGGTGCTCAAAGGTCTGGCAGTTTTTCACTGAGAGTGCAGACGACCGACGAACTGTGGTGTGCAACCTTTGTCGCGCCAAGATCAGCCGGGGAGCCACCACCAGCCTCACCACCACCAGCATGCGCAGACATATGATGGCCAAGCACCCCACAAGGTGGGACGAAGGCTGTTCGCCGCCTCCGGTTTGCACCGCTGCCTCTCCCCCTGTGCCCCAACCTGCCACTGAGATCCAACCCCCCTCTCAGGACACAGGCACTACCGTCTCCTGGCCTGCACCCACACCCTCACCTCCGCTGTGCTCGGCCCCATCCACTAATGTCTCTCAGCGCACCGTCCTGCCGTCGCTAGCGCAAGTGTTGGAGCGCAAGCGCAATTACGCCGCCACACACCCGCACGCTCAAGCGTTAAACGTGCACATAGCCAAATTTATCAGCCTGGAGATGCTGCCATATAGGGTTGTGGAAACGGAGGCTTTCAAAGGTATGATGCTGGCGGCGGCCCCGCGCTACTTAGTTCCCAGTCGCCACTACTTTTCCCAATGTGCCGTCCCAGCCCTGCACGACCACGTCTCCCGCAACATTGTACGCGCCCTCACCAACGCGGTTACTGCCAAGGTCCACTTAACAACGGACTCGTGGACAAGCACAGGTGGGCAGGGCCACTATGTCTCCCTGACGGCACATTGGGTGAATTTAGTGGAGGCTGGGACAGAGTCAGAGCCTGGGACCGCTCACGTCCTACCCACCCCCAGAATTGCGGGCCCCAGCTCGGTGGTGGTATCTGCGGCGGTGTATGCTTCCTCCACTAAACCACCCTCCTCCTACACAACCTCTGTCTCGCAATCAAGATGTGTCAGCAGCAGCACGTCGCCAGCAGTCGGTGTCGCGCGGCACGGCAGCACAGCGGTGGGCAAGCATCAGCAGGCTGTGCTGAAACTACTCAGCTTAGGAGAGAAGAGGCACACGGCCCACGAACTGCTGCAGGGTCTGACAGAGCAGACCGACCGCTGGCTTGCGCCGCTGAGCCTCCAACCGGGCATGGTCGTGTGTGACAACGGCCGTGACCTGGTGGCGGCTCTGCAGCTCGGCAGCCTCACGCACCTGGCCCACGTCTTTAATTTGGTGGTTCAGCGCTTTCTGGAAAGCTGCCCACGCTTGTCAGACCTGCTCGGAAAGGTGCGCCGGCTCTGCGCACATTTCCGCAAGTCCCACACGGACGCTGCCACCCTGCGCACCCTGCAACATCGGTTTCATCTGCCAGTGCACCGACTGCTGTGCGACGTGCCCACACGGTGGAACTCTACGCTCCACATGTTGGCCAGGCTCTATGAGCAGCGTAGAGCTATAGTGGAATACCAACTCCAACATGGGCGGCGCAGTGGGAGTCAGCCTCCTCAATTATTTACAGAAGAGTGGGCCTGGTTGGCAGACATCTGCCAGGTCCTTGGAAACTTTGAAGAGTCTACCCAGATGGTGAGCGGCGATGCTGCAATCATTAGCGTCACGATTCCTCTGCTATGCCTCTTGAGAAGTTCCCTGCAAAGCATAAAGGCAGACGCTTTGCGCTCGGAAACAGAGGCGGGGGAAGACAGTATGTCGCTGGATAGTCAGAGCACCCTCCTGTTTATATCTCAGCGCGTTGAGGAGGAGGAGGAGGGGGAAGAGACAGCTTGGCCCACTGCTGAGGGTACCCATGCTGCTTGCCTGTCATCCTTTCAGCGTGTATGGCCTGAGGGGGAGGAGGAGGAGGAGGATCCTGAAAGTGATCTTCCTAGTGAGGACAGCCATGTGTTGCGTACAGGTACCCTGGCACACATGGCTGACTTCATGTTAGGATGCCTTTCTCGTGACCCTCGCGTTACACGCATTCTGGCCACTACGGATTACTGGGTGTACACACTGCTCGACCCACGGTATAAGGAGATCCTTTCCACTCTCATACCCAAAGAGGAAAGGGGTTCGAAAGTGATGCTATACCACAGGACCCTGGCGGACAAACTGATGGTAAAATTCCCATCCGACAGCGCTAGTGGCCGAAGGCACAGTTCCGAGGGCCAGGTAGCAGGGGAGGCGCAGAGATCAGGCAGCATGTACAGCACAGGAAGGGGAACACTCTCTAAGGCCTTTGACAGCTTTCTGGCTCCCCAGCAAGACTGTGTCACCGCTCCCCAGTCAAGGCTGAGTCGGCGGGAGCACTGTAAAAGGATGGTGAGGGAGTACATAGCCGATCGCACGACCGTCCTCCGTGACGCCTCTGCCCCCTACAACTACTGGGTGTCGAAGCTGGACATGTGGCCTGAACTTGCGCTGTATGCCCTGGAGGTGCTTGCTTGTCCTGCGGCTAGCGTCTTGTCAGAGAGGGTGTTTAGTGCGCTGGGGGAATCATCACAGATAAGTGTACCCGCCTGTCAACCGACAGTGCCGACAGGCTTACACTCATCAAGATGAACAAAGCCTGGATTTCCCCAGACTTCTCTTCTCCACCAGCGGACAGCAGCGATACCTAAACAATACGTAGGCTGCACCCGCGGATGGAAGCATTGTTCTCTATCACCATCAAAAACTGGACCTTTTAGCTTCATCAATCTGTGTATAATATTCATCCTCCTCCTCCTGCTCCTCCTCCTGAAACCTCACGTAATTACGCCGAACAGGCAATTTTTCTTAGGCCCACAAGGCTCAGTCATATAATTTTTGTAAACAATTTTTACACGTTTCAATGATCATTAAAGCGATGAAACTTTCACCTGAACCAATTTTTATTTTAACTGGGGTGCCTCCAGGCCTAGTTACAAATTAAGCCACATTAACCAAAGTGATTAATGGGTTTCACCTGCCCTCTTGGTTGGGCATGGGCAATTTTTCTGATGTACATTAGTATCGTTGGCACACCAATTTTTTGGGGCCCTCGCCTACAGTGTAATCCAATTAATTTTTTGCCCACCTGCATTAAAGCTGACGTTACATCAGCTGTGCTGGGCACTGCAATGGGATATATTTATGTACCGCCGGTGGGTTCCAGGGAGCCACCCATGCTGTGGGTCCACAGGGAGTTGTAACTGCATGTGTCTACTTCTAAAGAACCCTAGTCTGACTGGGGCATGCAGTGTGGGCCGAAGCCCACCTGCATTTAACATGACATTACCTCAGCTGTGATGGGCAATGCAATGGGATATATTTACGTACCGCCAGTGGCTTCCTGGAACCCACCCATGCTGTGGGTCCACAGGGAGTTGTAACTGCATGTGTCCACTTATAAAGAACCCCAGTCTGACTGGGGCATGCAGTGTGGGCCGAAGCCCACCTGCATTAAACATGACATTACCTCAGCTGTGATGGGCAATGCAATGGGATATATTTATGTACCGCCGGTGGCTTCCTGGCACCCACCCATGCTGTGGGTCCACAGGGAGTTGTAACTGCATGTGTCCACTTCTAAAGAACCCCAGTTTGACTGGGGCATGCAGTGTGGGCCGAAGCCCACCTGCATTTAATCGGACGTTACCTCAGCTGTGATGGGCACTGCAATGGGATACATTTATGTACAGCCGGTGGGTTCCAGGGAGCCACCCATGCTGTGGGTGCACACGGAATTCCCATTGTGGAGTTGTACCTGCCTGTGACTATTTATAAAAAACCGCAGTCTGACTGGGGCATGCAGACACCTTGACAGAATGAATAGTGTGTGGCACATAGGTTCCCCATTGCTATGCCCACGTGTGCAGCTTCTGATGGCGGTGGCACAGGATTATATTTCTCATTGCTTCTGTACAGCATTGTGGGCTATCGCCCCGCCCCTTTTAAAGAGGGTCGCTGCCTAGCCGTGCCAACCCTCAGCAATGTGTGCCTGCGGTTCCTCCTCATGGCAGACGCACTTATAAATAGACATGAGGGTGGTGTGGCATGAGTGCAGCTGAAGGCTGCGCAGGGACACTTTGGTGTGCGCTGTGGACACTGGGTCATGTGGGGGGGGGGGGGGGGGGTTGGCAGCATGTAACCCAGGAGAAGTGGCAGCGGAGTGTCATGCAGGCAGTGATTGTGCTTTGTTGGAGGTAGTGTGGTGCTTAGCTAAGGTATGCATTGCTAATGAGGGCTTTTCAGAAGTAAAAGTTGTTGGGAGGGGGGGGGGCCACTCTTGCCGCTATTGTGGCTTAATAGTGGGACCTGGGAACTTGAGATGCAGCCCAACATGTAGCCCCTCGCCTGCCCTATCCGTTGCTGTGTCGTTCCCATCACTTTCTTGAATTGCCCAGATTTTCACAAATGAAAACCTTAGCGGAGCATAGGTCCCATACAAAAATGCTCGGGTCGCCCATTGACTTCAATGGGGTTCGTTACTCGAAACGAACCCTCGAGCATCACGATAATTTCGTCCCGAGTAACGAGCACCCGAGCATTTTGGTGCTTGCTCATCTCTAGTAGAGTTCAATACAACAGAGTGAATGCATCCGATGAATAGAACCATGGTGGCTCTAATAAAATATGCCACATGCGCCTCTGTGGAGGCTCCCAGTTCTCACTAATGCAGGTAGTAGTGGTGAGAAGGATTCATATTAGCATTATTCGCTGGCCTAAGTCGGAGGGTTCTGTCCTGGTTACATGTCATACAGGTTTGTATAATTTGCACATTGTCCTTATGCTGGTGTGACCTTGTTTCCACCTCCTTCAGTCAAGGTTGTGACATCTGTACGTCCGCTAGACGTGCTTGTTTCAGCTCCTCCACCAAATGGTCTGCGACCACAGCATATAACTTGTATTAAGCAATTTCGAAACTATAACACAAATAGAAAACATTAGCACATTGTCAATATCTGACATTGGCTGAGCACTTAGATTATAGATGTACTATGTAATTATAGTTCTAACCACTTTACTAATGTACATGTATTCATGTAGGTTCTTACATTACCTCCAGTGCCCTGTGTTTTGTGGATGTTAATTGATTTTTAATTAACATTAAATAAACTGTATGGAGGGAATGGAACTGTAATGTTGCTTATAATGCTGTTTTGATATTAAAGCCATGATTACTTAGTTTTACACAGTAGAGGTGCATTTAAGGTCTCATGTCCTCGGGCTCACACAGTTTCCACGTGCAGAATCCTGCAGCAGATTTGACCGGGTCCGCAGACATGAGGCCAGAAAATAAATTATACTCACCTGTCTGGACGCTGCGGGACTCTACTCCGTGCAGGTTGAATCTTCTTTCTTCTGCACAGCGGATGGGCTTAGGACACCGGTGGCGTGCCGGGTGCATGCGCAGTGCCATCTTTTATTTTTTTAAACTCCTGCTTTCCCACTGTCACGTGGCACAGACGCAGTGACAGCTGAGTTGCGGCCATGAGCAGGGGGGAGAGAGGGAGAGAGAGATCTCCCCTCCATCTCTCCCTCGCCGCTGGCAGCCGAATCTTTGCTCCTGAGCGGGCAGGTACTCGCTAAGGGCAATGCTCGATGGAGCAATTGCCCTTAGCGAGTATGCTCGCTCATCTCTAATACTAATGCATATCTTTCCTCATAATTAGGTACTTTAGAGATCAAATATTTCAAAAGATTGCTTTGGTGGGGTTGTAGGATTGGTAAAACATAAAGGGGGCCTGACTTTGCCCATGGATTTGGCTAGTGAGTATGAGAATAGGTTCGGCTTGAATAAATAGGAAAATATATATTCATTGGATCTTTACCCAATTATGACCAAAACCCATCAGAGGCCACAGTGTTACCTTCGTGAATTCCTGGCATCATGGCGCCCAGGATTTGAGTGTTGATGGCTTTACAGTGAATTATTTCCCAAATCCAAAAGAATTCTAACTTGCAACAATATAACTAGATCATATATAACTAATCAAAGCCAAAACAAGCAATATTATCACACCGTTCCCTCCCCATTTGTCTAAATAGGAATTAAATGCAATACCAGAGACTGCCAATAGGACGGGTTACTGTTGTTTTTGACAAAAGCAGAGCCTTTTTTTTCAAATTAGTCACAGATTTCCTCTTTAGGCTTTATTCACATGAGCATATATTGGCCGCCATTTTCACAGTTGGCCAATATTCACTACCACCTGATGCATTAGATCAGATGGGCGATTTTCTGCCGCATAAAAGCGCCAAGATAACGCATTTCGGCTGGGTGCTTTTATGTCGACCAGGAAAGATAGTCCTGAAACTATCTTTCCGTCCGGAATAAATTGACTGCTGCTATAGACTCCTATGAAAGCCTATGACAGCTGCTGGAGAAGAGAGGTGGGAGGGAGTTTAGCAGTGTGACTGCTAAACTTCCTCCCCCTTCTCTCCTCCTCTCCACCCCTTGTTAGCTGTTTGTAATGGAAGGGCCGTGGAGGGGGTGGAGCTAGTTGCTAAGCTCCCTTCCTCTCCCATTGCTAGCTGCTGAGAGGGGGCGAGAGCTTAGCACACTAGCTCCTGCCCCATCCCACCTCCATCCCCTTGCCAAGAGCTGTCAAGGAGGAGAAGAGCTCTGCTAAACTGTCTCCTCCCACCCGACGGCATTGTAGGCTAGGCGAATATGTGCCAGGCCAAGGCTGTTTGAATGGGCGCACAAACATTAGATTTCTGCACCCGTTCACGCATTTTACATTGCCTGCGGGCAAACGTTAAAACACCAATACCCATGTGAATAAAGCCTTAGTGAGGTTAATTCATTGCTTTTGCGGCAGTTTTTTGTACTTTATTAGACAAAGTCAGAAGTGAATTTGAAAGTCATAGGAAATATATAGAATATATAGATATATAAATATGTAGAAGAACACAAACTTCTCCTTCCTGATGGATCTGCTTCTCTTTTTGGCTCAAATAAAAACTGTAATTTTTTTTCAAAACCAAACTGGAGTGTGAAACCAGCCTTAGGGGCCTTTCACATGGGATGGGATTAGAACGAACGATGTAACCAAACCAACAGCTGTGGAATTCCATGCCAAAATCTGGGGGTCTAAGACTGCGGGTATGTCCGCAGCAGGACCACATGGAAATTCCGTGAGATTTACGCAGCTTGAAGTCCTGCGGGTTTTGGCGCGGGTTTTCAAGTGGCTTATTCCGCTGTGGCCAGCTCTTCCCCACAGAGAGGAGAGATGGCCGCAGCGGAAACGGCGATAAGATTGACGTGCCTCAGCTTTGAATTCCATGCGGCATATCAATTTCAGCGTGGCTTGGCTGTAGCGGACTGGACGTAGTATGTGGACAAGATTTTTGCAGAGTATCAATGTATCTATAACAAGTATCTATAGTGCAAGTATCTATAGCAATGTTTCCCAACCACACTTCCATACAAGATTGGGGTTCCCATAAACACTTTCAGGGGATACACCGGGGATAGGAACGGATGATTACAATCTAGGGACAGTAATGTAAAATATATTGCTGCTATAAAAAACTATATGGATGATACACGATAAGCAATGTAAAATGAGGAACAGTTAATAAATATGTATGTATGATATATGATTATGAATCTACTCCTCATGCATTCTACAGCAATGTGCTAATATTTATCTGGTTCTAACATACTGTGTTACCATGTGTCTACAACCAAACTAATAATGCAAGTTGAAGAAAAAGTCTGGACACATCATTTCAACTGGTGTAATAAGAAGAGAATTACCATCTAATGTGTGAAAATATTAATTGGGAGGGAGGCTGTATGATTTGGTGGAGGAGACTTTTTGGTAGTCATTTTGAAATCCTCCATATTGAATTCAGCTCAGGTTTTTCAAATGGGGGTCATGTGATATATCAGCCTTGGTTAGAACTTACTCAAAAGTACATTAAAATGTCAGTTTTGCCCTAACTTTACTTGTTTAGGAGTTAAGTGAGGGCGATAGTTTATAAAGTGCTTTGCATGACATGTTTGATGTGTCCATCCTTCTGCACACGATTAAACATTTTATCCAGTCTTTAAGAAAACGCAGAAGAACTGCAGGTGGTATTTCTTCACAGTACTGGAAGATTGACTGCTTCAGGTGAACCACATTGCGTATCTTTCGGACACTGTTTCATATGACTGGTGAGGTCAACGGACACAACCTCCAGCGCTGATCCGATCATAACCCATCATGGATTGACTCATCAAAAACAAAATATGTTTGGTGTCTTAATTGGGGGACTCACTTTATAAGGCCTTTCTTCATTGACTGATCACTTAAAAGGTGTTGTACTATATAAGAAGTTATCCCCTATCCATGAGATAGGCTCACTGCTGAAAGGAGGAGATTGAATGGAGCACTGGTCACACAAGCCTACCAGTGCACTATTCACTTTCAATGGAGCTGCGCAGATTCTCATGCAACACCTGCTTGGGTATTTCCGTTAGCCCTATGGAAATGAATTAGGGTGGAGACCGTACATGTTTGGCCAGCACTCTCTTCAACCTGTCATCCCTGCGGGAGGAGAAGGTTCCCCTGCAGTGACAGGCAGAACTAGACAGGAGTCCCATTTTGGAGATCGTCGATCAGCAAGTTATCCCCTATCCTGTGAATATAGGGTATAGCTTGCAATCTTGGTACAAGCTCTTTAACAGTAAGAAGTACCTCCAGATGCTACAGGATACCATATTCTCATCTGTTCTCAATAAGAACAGTGAGTTGCCACGTTACTTTAAACAAGAGAGTGCACCTCCACACTTTGCTGTGGCTGTAGGCAGTTGGCTGGATGTGCTATTCCCTTGGCACTGGATTTGGCATATTGGTCCGTTAGAATGGCCTCCAAGGTCACTGGACTTAATGCCTTTAGACTTTGATCCCTGGGGCCATTTAAAGTCTCTTGTGTTCAGCTACACTTCAAAACAATTCTCATTTCTATTATTTTATAAAATATTTTTTTACCAACATTATTCACTCTTTTGTGAAAATAAGGCCTATACCACTAGATGGCGCTTAGTACCCCGATGATCCCAATATGGCACCTTCAATGTTTCCCTCAATGTATTTCACTCAACAAAGAGCAGGAACATCAAGGTTTTTATTTCAGATTTGTATTAAATTAGTATTGACTTTGTTACACTTTTGACTTGTGTAGAAGGAAGCCTGGTCAGAATGGATGAGAAAATAAGGTTCCTTCTGGGCGTAAAAATGTGTAACAATGAATCTGCACCTTATCCTAAACAGGAAATTCATATTATAAAAAAGACATTAAAGGACAAATCGCAAAAGGTCATAAAACTTATCTCATCACCAGTATGGGTAAAAGTTGTTACAGTTTATGAAGATAAGGTGGTGATCCTAGTACAGTGATGGCAAACCTTTTAGAGACCGTGTGCCCAAACTGCAACCCAAAACCCACTTATTTATCGCAAAGTGCCAACATGTCAGGGGGCGGGGCTTACATTATTTTACCTTCGTCATTCTAAAAAGAACAGGGCCGCTTACAAATAGACAGCATGCAGATTTAGACTGCTTTTTGGAAGCGGAAATACTGCAGAACGTCCTCAGCAAAAAATTCTGTGGAAACTTCTGCAGCATTTCCGCATCCAAAAAAGTCAAAATCTGCACACTGTCTATTTTGAAACAGCCCTGCCCATTTCCGCCACATGTAAACATACCCCAGTGGTAATAGTGACCCCCCCCCCAGCGGCCCTAGCGAAAATAGTGACCCCCCAAATGGCCACAGCGATAATAAAGACCCTCCCTAGCGGTAATAGTGACCCTCCCAGGGCACCAGCAATAATAGTGACACTCCCCCAGCGATAATAGTAACCCCCCCAAGCAGCCCCAGTGATAATAGTGGCAACCCACCCCCTGACGATAATAGTGACCCCCCCCCGGTGATATTAGTGACCCTCCCCCCAGCGGTAGTAGTGACCGCCCCACAGCGGTCCTTAGCAGTAATAGTGACATCCCACAGTGGCCCCCAGAATAATAGTACCCACCCCAACTGTAATACTGACCCCCCCTACACAGGAGCCCCCCGTATCATAGTGACACCACACAGTGGCCCCCAATATCATAGTGACACCTGTGAGGTGTGATAGACATGATGATTAGTCAGTGTATAATGTCTATTGATTTGTACTAAACTAGATGTATTACGCAGCTGTAGTGATTTAACTCTTAGAGGCTAATGACTGCATAATTTCATTATAGTAATTGCTGGACAATGGCATGGTGAAAGATGTGTGTTATAATGTTAGCCTAATATATATATGTTCCACAAGCAGCCTCTGAGAGTTAAAAGTCATAGTATTACATGTATACAGATAGTCCCCGACTTGCGAACATTCGACTTACGAATTTCGCTAGATACGAACTATCTGTTTGCACAGTATGATGTAATGCTATGGCATTACATCATACTGTGCTGGGACCGGACAGGCTTCTATTAAGCCTGATAGAAGCCTGTCCGGTCACATCGCGGTTGCTAGGCAGCTGGGGGCCTTCAGAAAGGCCCTAGGGCTGTCTATGCAGAGCGCCGTGCAAGCCGTGCGCTTGATGGGCACTCTGCATAGGCAGCCCTGGGGCCTTTCAGGAAGTCCCCGGCTGCCTAGCAACCACACAGCGTCCCGCGATCTCATCGTGGGACGCTGCACGGGCCCCCTGAACGTCGGGTGCAGGCTGTTGCCTCGTCGGAACTGCTGCCGCCGGGAGCCCGCTGTAAGAACAGCCTGCACCCGACGTTGTATGGAGCGGGGTCCACCCGCGATCCCCTCCATACAACCATTTGTTCGACTTGCGAACAAAACAGACTTGCGAACGGGCTTCCGGAACGGAACCTGTTCGCAAGTCGGGGACTAACTGTACCTGTATTCAATACTGAGTGTTTCCCCAGTCCTTTCCCATCCCCCACACAGAAACTTCTCCATACTAACTTCTGCAACAAAGAGATACTTTCAGTTTTGACCGAATGTAATAGAACAAAGGACAAATGAGACACACAGTTGACTTTGGAGAGGGGTGGGGGATTCTATATGATCCGACAAATGAGAATTCTATATGTTACTGATGTAATCTGTTGCACGCCCATAAAGGGGCAGGTGTCATGTGTTACAATAAAAGCCTGAGGCTCTATACTTTGGAGAGACTCTCCCAGCTTAGACCAGCACTTGTGTCTGATCTGGTCGATGATGTGTGCACACTATACAATTTGGAAGCTACAGAATACCCTGAAACCTGCTGGAGGAAAATATGATCCAGTTCAGAGGTACTGAGGGGCGTGATAGTGGATGGTCGCTACATCGCCCCTAGGTTCCTGTATTATGCCTAGTGGGGCTGGAGGAAGTTCATGTCCCGCTTTTTGAGACATGAAAGTCCAGGAGTTCAATGTAATCTCCAGCAAGTAGTTGCTGGAGGTTTTCCTTTAAAAGTCTTTGGGCCTGGATTTTTGGAATGGATGTCAGTTTGGTAGTAGGGCCATCCATTCCAATTCCTCCACTCCAGGGTGTGTGCGAGGTCAATCAGCACAGGTGCTGAGGCTGAGCCAGCAGGAGGTGTGCATATAAATAGCAGTGTGCACTGACACAGGGGGGAATAAGATGGCTGCTGGACCCTGGCAGCCTGTGATACCTGCTAGAGGTGGAAGCCCTGCTGTGTGGTGAACCTGCTGAGCGTGACCTGGTCAGGCAGGGACTGCCTATGGACCTATTGCTAGACTGTTATTTTCATGCCTGAAGCTAAGGCTGAATTTTTGTTGATTTTTCTGGACTGAAATAAACGCAGGTCACGCCTGCACTTGGACTTTACCAACTTGTTTCTGTCTTTGACTGCCGCAAAACCCGCAATCTACCGAGCTGTCCTCCCAAACACCCCACAGCAGCCCCCAGTATCATAGTGACACCCCACAGTGGCCGCCAGTATCATAGTGACACCCCACAGCAGCCCCTAGTAGTAGGAGTGACACCCCACAGTGGCCCCCAGAATCATATTGACACCCCACAGCAGCCCCTAGTAGTAATAGTGACACCCCACAGTGGTCCCCAGTATCATAGTGACGCCACACAGTGGCCCACAGTATCATAGTGACACCTCACAGTGGCCCCCAGTATCATAGTGACACCCCACAGCGGCCCCCAGTAGTAATAGTGACACCGCATAGCGGCCCCCAGTATCATAGTGACACTGCATAGCGGCCCCCAGTATAATAGTGACACTCTACAGCGGCCCCAGTATAATAGTGACACCCTATAGCGGCCCTAACAAAAATAGTGAACACCCTCAAATGGCGCCAGCGATAATAGAGACCATCCCTAGTGGTAATAGTGACTCCCCCAAGGCTCCAGCGATAATAGTAACCCCCCCTTCCCGCCAGCAGCCCCAGTGATAATAGTGACAACCCACCCCCTGGTGATATTAGTGACCCCCCAGCGGTAGTAGTGACATTCCCTCTTGCGGTTATAGTGACTGCCCCACAGCGGTCCTTAGCAGAAATAGTGAAATCCCACAGTGGCCCCCAGCATAATAGTGCCCACCCCGACGGAAATAGTGACCCCCCCCACAGTAGCCCCCCGTATCATAGTGACTCCACCCAGTTGACCCCAGTATCATAGTGACACCTCACAGCAGCCCCCAGTATCATAGTGACACCATACAGCGGCCCCCAGTATCATAGTGACACCTCACAGCAGCCCCCAGTATCATAGTGACACCTCACAGCAGCCCCCAGTATCATAGTGACACCTCACAGCAGCCCCCAGTATCATAGTGAAACCCCACAGTGGACGCCAGTATCATAGTGACACCACACAGCGGCCCCCAGTAGTAATAGTGACACCCTACAGCGGCCCGCAGTAGTAATAGTGACACCCCACAGTGGCCCCCAGTATAATAGTGACACCCTACAGTGGCCCCCAGTATCAAAGTGACACCCCACAGCGGCCCCCAGTATAATAGTGACACCCTACAGTGGCCCCCAGTATCATATTGACACCCTACAGCAGCCACCAGTAGTAATAGTGACACCCCACAGTGGTCCCCGGTATCATAGTGACCCCACACTGTAGCCCACAGTATCATAATGACATCCCACAGTGGCCCCCAGTATCATAGTGACACCACACAGTGGCCCCCAGTATCATAGTGACACCACACAGTGGCCCACAGTATCAGTGTGTGCATCTGGTCGGGGAGCTGCAGTACCCCAGCCGGTAATCACTGTAATGGTGAGAGACGTCACCAGAAAGCGGGACAAAAGGTCCTAAAGCGGGACTGTCCTTCCTAAATCGGGACGTCTGGTCACCTTAGTTTACAGCCATGTGATCCCGGCCTAATAGGGGTGTGAAGAAGAACACAGCATGTTCTATTTTAGGGCTTCTTCACATGGGCTTATGCGCGACTATGCTCGCAGTTACGGTGCATAGACACTCATGAACGTGTTTTCCTTTCTCGAAGTATTAAAACTCTGCGGTATAGCGCAAGATGAATAAAAATGCGTGAAGATTGGTCCTGTTGTATCTTTCTCCCACATAGTATTAGCGGGCGAGAATCCTACTAGTGCAAATGAAATCGTTGAATCAATGGTTTCCTTTCGTCCCCTTATGCAGCCGTGATTATCATGGCTGGATAACGGGACAAAATCGCACCCATGTGTTTAAGGCCTTTACGGCGTATTGTGAGCAATAGAGCCCTGTTGTCCTCTATGGGTGTGTAATAAATGCTGTACATACCATTACATTGCGTATAAACACACACACACACATGCATCGTTGCTTAGCGACAGAGCGGGAAAGAAAAAAAAATGAAACCAGGACGGCTGCGGATGACAGCGTGCGTGATATGTTGTCATGTGCAGTCCAAAATCACTGCCATACACGGCGATATGTCGGGTCACACAGCGGTAAAATGCTGCGTTATACTGCATGCTCGTGTAAAGGAGCCCTTATGGTTAAACAGATGAGCGCATGCGCTACTACGTCCTCGGCTACGGAGTGTATTAGTGCATGAACTGTTTGTTTTTGACTATTCATACACTGTGCTATTGCGGTAAGATAGGCCCCGCCCTGTAATGCAGCATTAGGCCCCGCCCTATAACGTAGTATTAGGCCCCGCCCTATAACGTAGTATTAGGCCCCGCCCTATAATGTAGTATTAGGCCCCGCCCTATAATGTAGTATTAGGCCACACCCTATAATGTAGTATTAGGCCCCGCCCTATAACGTATTAGGCCCCGCCCTATAACATAGTATTAGGCCATGCCCTATAACGTAGTATTAGGCCCCGCCCTATAACGTAGTATTAGGCCCCCTGCACACAGCAGACACGGATTCCACCTGAGGAGTCCGGCACTGGCAGCAGCGGCATCTGAGTGTACCTGCTCAGCCGCCATATTTTCTGTACTGCTTTTGGACTCGGCGGCTTGCACGTTGTTCACACGCAGTAATTTATTTTTTCCTGTGCTGTCATTGCGGATGGTCAGATGGCTTCCAATGACTTCAATGTAAGCCGTTCGTGTGGAGCCCGCATGGAAGTGAAGCATGCTGCGAGTTTTCCTCCGCAAGTGGAAATCGCTATTGATTTCCGCTCATGTGAAGGAAGCAGCGGATTTCCTTGGGAAGTAAAAGGCGGATATTTGCTGCAGAATCCGTGGTTGGCGTCTGCACCGCAAATCTGCAGCAAATACTGGCCGTGGGCAGGAGGCCATAATGTGTGAGGGTTCTGATAGTGGAAACCATCAATGGTTTCGCTGCGTCCCGTTATGTAGCCGTGATTTTCACAGCCGCATAACGGGACAAAAATACAGCCAGGTTTTTAATAAGCCCTAAAGGAGCATGCAGGTTATGTGAGGGGCAGCAGCTGGCAGAGCTCACTATGGACTCATCTCCACTGCATGGAATTCTGTGTGAAATCTCATCACTGACACCACAGAAGTACAGGGTGCAGCTGTCAGAGCACACAGAGCACTGCTCTACACACTGCTGCAGAGCGCGGACTCCACGGCCCTGGGAGAAAAACGGAGTAAACTGCGGTCTTCTACAAAATGGCGGCCGCAGCTGTGTAATTGGGTTATGTGGTGTCACGTGGTGTTTCTCCGCCGCTTCCACGAGGAGCGGCCTGTGTGTGTGGCGCAGTTGTGCGGTGTGTGGGCGGGGCGCTCTCCTCGCTGTGTACACACGGCTGTAGCTCTGCAGCTCGGCCTCTGCTGTTTGCACGAAGGTTAGTTCCTCGTGGGTGTCACGCGGTCCTCCGCTGGACCAGTGTGCTAACACTCTTCTGCTGGGGTCTGGCACCACCAGTAATTGCCAGAAGCAAGGTGTCCGCCTGCCCCTCGCCATATCCACATGCCTCAGTGTCCAAGCACACAGCTGGGGGTCCCAGCTCCATAAGAGTGCAGCAGCCCCCATAACTGGACCATTACTCCTTTCTGAGTGACCCGCACGGTTATTGCGCCCGCAGTCAGCGATCAGTCATTCATCGCATAGAATTACCTTTTTATGGTTGGAAAACCCCTTGAAAAGCTGAAATAGCGTGATTTATCCCAAATAGTGCAAGAGGAGGGGCTGCGGGCGCCGCTCACACTGCGGAGACGTCTTGAATCTGGTTGCAGCTCCTCCACTTCAGCCGCTCTCACACATGGATGCGGCAAAACTCTGCGATTTATTTTCTTTTTCGGGAGATGAGGTGCGCTAAATGATGAAAAATAGAGTAGATAACGCTCAAAAACGGCAGCACTGGACACTTAACACGTATCTGTGAGGCCCCACTGTAGTCAATGGGAGCGTTATGCTGCGATCACCGTGGCGTTCCAAATGCTGTGGTCATCGCGGTAATGCGCCTGTGTGAGAGCGGCCGTCCTCCTGTAGTAGGTGGGAGAAAACTGGGGGCCGCACTTAGATGGCCACACGTGGCGGATATTTGCCACCGGTCGCTGTGTGTCACATCTGTGTCAGAAATGCCAATCGGAGGTTCTGTCGCCAATCCGGCTGAAAATACCGGAAGAAAGCAAACATCACTTCTGCGTATGACTCCATTTAAAAGAATGGTGGTCGTATTCGTGCGAGATATGTGCTTCTCGCGGTGCACAAATCTTGTGCGCGAATCTAAGCCGTATGAAGCCGGCCTTCAGGCTTCTTCTGATGGCCGGGATTTTGTCCCATTCTGCGTCCGTCAAAATCTTGGACGCAAAACGCGATGAAAGAAAACCACTGATTTCGCTGGTTTTGTTTTGGCTAGCGGGATTCTTGCCTAATATTACTGCGTGCGAGAGAAGATGGGTCGGGCAGGTCCTGTCTGCTGATTTGTTTTTGGATTGTGCGCAATAGCACGGAGATTGAATAGTCCAAAAAAAATCACTAGTTCATGCGCAAACGCGGTCCGTAGCGGCGAGTGTATTTGCGTATGCGCCCGTGTGGTGCAGCCCTTACATGTGGGGTTTGATGCCAATCTTTTCTGTAACTGAGCAGGATGTGGAGTTTAGAATCTGCAGCATGCTTGTATGTGATTGCTGAGAGTTGATTGTTGGGGGTCCGTCAGTTAGAGACCCCCGACAATCTGCTGCTATCCAGCCCTATGTCAGATTGTTGGGGTCCTGAATGACAGATCCCTGCCATTCAACAGCTGATCACGGGGGGCTCTGTACAGCAGACCCTCGCCAATCAGCTATGGATGACCTATCGACAGTAATTAAAGGGGTATTCTGGTGAAATGAAGTTATCCCCTATCGGCCACTACATGGGAGGTCCTTGCGGGGCTTCCGCTCCGACCTCTGTTCATATTTGAACCAAATAGAATTCCGTGCGAGGTTCCCAAATGCTCACAAATTGGAAATATGCTGCGCAATTCAGTAAAAAAAAAAAGGACACCTCATTAGGCTAAATAGCCTTTTAAATCACGGCAGGGGTGTGCCGCGCAAAATACAGTGCTATATGCTGAAACACGCTCAAATCTACCTCATCAACCTCGTTCACATTGCGAATACATTGCGCTGAAGCATGCGTAATTGCGCGTACAGTCGTCTGAAGCTGTCCTTACGGAAAATGACTTGGGGAGCAGAAGAAAAGAACTCATTCACTTAAATGGATTGATTCACATGAGCGATCTTTCTCTCGGACCGATAGTCTGATTTAGAAAAATCGCTGCTTGTCCTATTTTTGTGCGATTCTTCAAGAATCCCTCATCATTTTCTATTGGAGCGTTAAAAGAAATTGCATCGCAATCGAATTCCGAGCGAATGAGATGCGTTTTAGTGCAGGTTATTACAGGGACCACAAGAAAAAAACTAGGAAATGCAGAGCTGAGAAAAACGTATGCCGAAATAGTGAAAAAATTGCATGGAAAACAGTTTCTCAGTGCCCAGAATCGCACTGGCATGTGTGAATACGGCCTTAGTGACAGTAATTGTGTAACTGATAGGGTTGTTCCTATCTCATAAAGGTTTGGCATATGGCTGGAATATGACATCATTCTATAATTGGGTGGGGGGTCTGACCTCTGGGGCTTCCACTGATCCACCAGGCTGCATTGGTTAGTAGGGTGCTCCCCTCACAGCTGCTCCTGGCCACTGGGCTGTGCAGGGAGCTGCAGCATTGAATGTTCAAGTGAATGAAGCCCCCTGAACAGCCGATGGGTGGGGGCACTGCTGTGAAGGGTAAGCATAGAAGGGGACACAGCACTAAACTGGCAGTTCGCTTCTTTCATTCACAGAATTGTTGGGATACCAGAGGTTGGACCCCCGATGACCATAAGGCTGCATCCGCACAGTGGCGATTTCCTCACACTGTGACAGTGCTACAAATCTCATGTATATGAACCCCATGCTTTCCAATGGGTTCCTCCACACAAGCGATGTTTTGTAGCGAGCGACATTGTGAGACTACAAAATCGTGGCAGGCTCTATATAGCCACGATTTGCAATTTTTTGTAGCCCATGTTTCCCTATGGAGCCTTCTTTTCTCTTGCATCGCATTGCACGAACGCGTTTTTTTCGTGCTGGGAAATCCTAGTGTAAAAGCCATAAACTAAGCCCTAACTGCAGGGGAAAAAAAAGAATACATCACCTTAGATGCGCCGTCCGGCTCCGCTGCATCTTCTCTCCGGCACTGGTTTCAGCATTACTTCTGGCCGGGGATTGAAAATCCCCGCCTCCTGGAAGCGCTGCCTCTGATTGGCTGAGCACCGTGTCGCTTAGCCAGTCAGAGCCAGCGTTCGATGAACCAATCACAGCCATTCATCGAGCATTGGCTCTGATTGGCTAAGCAGGGTTCATACGCATCATGGAATACCTGGAAATGGAAATTAGTAATACTAATAATTCCTGAGATTCTTGTTTGTTTTAGTTATGTTTGTCCAAAGCAATTTATTCCATTACAATCCAGTATTGTGTTTAACACTAGAGGCCAAAGGAATAAAGAACTAAAAACACACAAGAATCTCAATACTCAGTCTTAGGGTGCATTCAGACAACCATATATTGGACAATATATGGTGTCCCTCTCTGCAGGGGGAGGAGGCTGGAAGAGCCCAGAGCAGTGCACTGAGCTCCTGCCCCCTCTCCGTCCTTCACCACTATTTTCAATGGGCAGGGACGAAGCTTAGTTGCGAAATTTAGCTTCGCCCCCACCTTCACCCATTGCAAATAGTGCACTGCTCCCGGCTTCTCCAGCCTCCTCCCCCTGCAGAGAGGGACACCATATGTCGGCCGGCGTGAAAACCCAGACGATATACGGTCGTCTGAATAAGCCCTTAAAAATACAAAAAAATATTTCAGATTTTGAAGTTTTTGTTCTCAACCGGCCTTTTATGGTTGGTGATTTTTTATTAAAAAAAAACCTTTTATTTAATTTAACTGGAAATAGCTTGACTCAGCAGGGTGTGTCTCTTGTTATTTTTGTATATAAAACAATAAAAAAACAATAAGGGCGCTTTCACTTTCATGAGAAAATCACACTTTTTTTGAGCAACGCAAGAAGGAGTGAAAGTGCAGAATTATGAAACTAATGATTTTCAATGGTTTCTTTTTTTTTGCGATGTTGCAAGAAAGAAAAATCGTGGCATGCCCTATCTTTCTGCGTTTTGCATTTTTTTATCTCCCATGTTTCCTATGGAGCTTCCTTTTTATCGCATCGCAAAGCAGGAACTTGCAATTTTCGTGTGATGTGTTTTTATCATTAGGCAGTTCCGTTGACTGCCGCGCTAAAAAATTGCAGCAAAATCGCCCCAGAGAATCGTGACCACCAGTGTGAAGGACCCCTAAACCTTTGATTGCGTGTATTTCGGGTAGCTCGACTGTCATTGAAAATCAAGATTTTGTCAAGGAAAAGTCATGCAAAAATTTTTTTGAAAACCTGTATGAACCCTGCTAAGCGTCACAGCACTCAGCCAATCAGAGGCAGCGCTTCCAGGAGGCGGAGATTTTTCAATTCCCGGGCGGAAGAGATGATGGAGACCAGTGTCGGGGATCGGGGAGAAGATGCAGTGGATCCGGACAGCGCTTCTAAGGTGAAGTATTCTTTTTTTTCTGCAGCTAGGGCTTATTTTTGGGGTGAGGCTTATATTTCATGCTTCACCCCCGAAAATCCTCACAAGTGGTGCTACAAATTCACATGACTTTCTAGCGCCACAAAATTGCTGTAGCGCAGTGAGAAAACGCAGCGATATCACATGGACCGCCATTACGATATCGCTGCAATTTTCCTGTGTCGACCATGTGGAAGCGGCCTAAAGAGATGCTATATCCTAGTGACATGGCATCACTTAACAAGATGGGAATACTCCAGGGACAACCATAGTTTCCAGTGTGACTCCTCACCTGTGTATGGGACAAGTGGCTACCAGAGCTACTGCATGCAGACAGCGACATCTAGAGGTGGGATGGAGGGACTATTGGTATGATAAGGGTGAGATTAGGAAGTGGTGGGTGTGATTGTTTGTTTTCTGGAGCTTCTCTTTATAATATATCTGAGGTCCTGGAAAACTCCTTAAAATCCGCAGTGTCTGACTCTACTAATTCACCGTCTTGTTCTCTTCTTCTGTAGAACCATGTCCTCCTCTAAGGTGATCTTACCACCATATCCAGTGCAGATCGGTTCAGTTAAACACTACTCTCCTGAAAAATATCTCCAAGAGTATGTACAGTGCGGTAACTATGCAAAAGTGAAGAAAATGCTGAAAAAAGGTAAGGGTTTTACTATAATAGTGTGCTAAAAGACTATACTAGGAAAAGATAATGTACCTGTAACCCCTCGTACAACACTGGTTATTGCTTCACCGATTCTCTGCTTTAACCCCTTCATGACGCGGCCTTTATTTTTTTTCCATTTTCATTTTTTCCTCCCCCCTTTTAAAAAATCGTAACTCCTTTATCCATCGGCGTCGCTGAATGAGGGCTTGTGTTTTGCGGGACAAGTGGTATTTTTCAATGGTAATATTTTATGTACCATATAATGTACTGAAAAACTTTTAAAATGTTCTAAGTGGATTAAAATAAAAAAAAACAAAAACAAAAAAACTTCCACCATCTTTCGTTGCGTCTTGGTTCTACAGCACACAAACTGCAACAAAAATTACCTAATAACTTTATTTTATGGGTCAGTACGATTACTACGGTACCAAACTTGTATAATTTTTTTTTGTTGTGCTACTCTTATTTTTTTTCAGACATTTATTTTTGTTAAATTATTTTCTGCCGCCATCTTCTGCTTACGGTAACTTTTTTATTTTTCCCTTGACATAGTTGTATGAGGGCTCATTTTTTGGAATACATATAACTTTTTTTTATCGCTTTTTATTGCATTTTTTCTTGGAGACAGGGTCACCAAAAAAGCGCATTTCAGGCGTTCTTTTTTTTCCTTTTTTTTAGACGACGTTCATCGAGCGGGGAGAATAATGCGTTAATATGATAGATTAGACTTTTATAGACGCAGCAATACCAAATATGTATTTTTCTTTTAGAATTTAGATTCTTTTATTGTAAATATGTTTTGGTTTTTTGTTACTTGTATTACTTTTTATTTTTTCAATAATTAGTAAAACTTTATTGCTCTTTTTTTAAAGTCCCCAGAGGGAACAACAACCAGCAATGGTTTGATTGCTCCTGCAGTATGATGTAATGCCAGAGCATTATATCATACCGCAATTGGGCTGGTAGTCACCGTACAAGTATTGCTTGATAGGCAATCTGCCAAGACCGCTCTGGGGCCTTTCAGAAAGTCCCTGGCTGCCATGACACCCGCACCATGACACCTGTATGTCTGCCTGCAATTTTCTGAGAATTGACAGTGGCATCTAAGTTAAAGGGGTTGTCCCGCGCCGAAACATTTTTTTTTCTTTTTTCAACCCCCCCCCCCCCCCCCCCCCGTTCGGCGCGAGACAACGCCGATGCAGGGGTTAAAAAAGAACACCGGAGAGCGCTTACCTGAATCCCCGCGCTCCGGTGACTTCTTACTTACCTGCGGAAGATGGCCGCCGGGATCTTTCTCCCTCCGTGGACCGCAGGGCTTCTGTGCGGTCCATTGCCGATTCCAGCCTCCTGATTGGCTGGAATCGGCACGTGATGGGGCGGAGCTACACGGAGCCGGCATCCTGCATGAGCGGCCCCATTCAGAAAAGAAGAGGACCCGGACTGCGCAAGCGCGGCTAATTTGGCCATTAGCCGCCGAAAATTAGTCGGCTCCATGGGAACGAGGACGCTAGCAACGGAGCAGGTAAGTGAAAAACTTCTTATAACTTCTGTATGGCTCATAATTAATGCACAATGTACATTACAAAGTGCATTAATATGGCCATACAGAAGTGTATAGACCCACTTGCTGCCGCGGGACAACCCCTTTAATAGCTCTGCTCAGCCATGCGGCTGATTGGAGCTGTTGCAGCCGGGGTCGGCTGTAATAAACAGCCAGCGCCCGTCCTATATGAAGGAAGGTCCCCCATGATCTCCCTTCATACATAACCTGACCCTGCAGGACGTAACTGTACGTCCTATAGCAGGAAGGGGTTAATCATGAATTATGTCTTATAATAAAGACAAAGCTTTGGTACGGTTTAAGCCAGTTGAGCAAAATGTAATTGTTCCCAGCAAGAGAAATGAAGTAATCTTGTACATATGATACCTTTTAATGGCTAACAAAAATACCTGATATTATAGTGAGCTTGCGAACCTCTCGGGTTCTTCTTCAGCCTAAAAGGATGTCAGTGAATGGCTGTGATTAGCTAACACAGCGCCAGCTTTCATTGGCTGACGCCACCTGAGTTAGCCAATCAGAGCATTAGCTTTCTTGAGGCGGGGATTTCAAGCCCTGCATCCAGAAAGCAATGCTCTGTCGGCGAGGAGGAGGGAGCAACAGCCTGCAGCAGCGCCGCAGAACGCTGCGGGAGGCGAGTATTGTTTTTTTTTCTTTTTCTACAGCTTATACCCGGGGTATAAGACGACCCCCAACTTTGGAGAAGATTCTCCGGGTTTAAAAGGTCGTCTTATATGTCGGAAAATACGGTACATAAATATAAATACTATAGTACTGGCTCCTGTATACTAGGATATAACTACTACGATACTACCCCCTAAGTACAAGAATATAACTACTCTAATATTGCTCCTGTGTACAAGAATATAACTACTATAGCACTGTCATCTAAGTACAAGAATATAACTACTATAGCACTGTCATCTAAGTACAAGAATATAACTACTATAGCACTGCCTTCTATGTACAAGCATATATCTACTATAACACTGTCTTCTATGTACAAGAGTATAACTACTATAGTACTGTCCTCTATGTACATGATTATGAATACTTTAGTACTGCCCCCTAAGTATAGGAATATAACTACTCTAAGAATGCTACCTATGTACAAGAATATAACTACTATAATACTGCCCCTCATGTAGAAAAATATAATTACTATAGCACTGTCTTCTATGTACACGAATATAAATACTATAGCACTGTCTTATATGTACAAAAATATAGCTACTATAATACTGTCTCCTATGTGCAAGAATATAACTACTAAAGGTACATGAATATAAATACGCTAGTACTGCTTCCTATATACTAGGATATAACTACTACGATACTGCCCCCTAAGTACAAGAATATAACTACTCTAATACTGCTCCTTTGTACAAGAATATAACTACAATAATGCTGCCCCCTAAGTACAAGAATATACAGTGGGGAAAAAAAGTATTTAGTCAGATACCAATTGTACAAGTTCACCCACTTAAAAAGATGAGAGAGGCCTGTAATTTACATCATAGGTAGACCTCAACTATGGGAGGCAACATGAGAAAACACATCCAGAAAATTACATTGTCTGAAGATTTCTGGGTCTCACAGACCTGTAACTACTTCTTTAACCCCTTCCCTCCCCATGACGTAAGGGTACGTCATGGCAGCGAGGTACTTCCCGCAAAAAGACGCACCCTTACGTCATGGGGATAGCGCGATATCATGACACATCTCGCGCTATCCAGCAGCGAGAGTCGGCTGTCATTAATAGCCGGCCTCCCACTGTTAACCCCTTCCCTGCCGCGATCTAAGTAAATATTATCGTAGAGAGCCTGGCTGTTGCTGTGGCAACAGGACGCCAGATACCGGCGTCCTGTATTGCCAGAGCCTGCGATCGCTGTATAAGCGATAAGGCATTGCAGGAGAGAAGTCCTGCAATGCCTTATCATAGCGATCATCGCTGCAACAG
Source organism: Eleutherodactylus coqui (assembly GCF_035609145.1). Lineage (NCBI taxonomy): Eukaryota > Metazoa > Chordata > Amphibia > Anura > Eleutherodactylidae > Eleutherodactylus > Eleutherodactylus coqui. The sequence goes on from NC_089837.1 coordinate 339,324,953, forward strand.
TGAAAGTCCCCCAGAGGGACAAAAATAGTGTAAAAAAAAGATCTAATTAAAGTATGAAAAATAAAAATGTAAAAAAAAACCTTTTTTATGCTTTGTCACATATTTGGTATTGTTGTGTCCATAAAGACCCATACAATAAATTGAACATGCTTTTTATCCTGCACGGTAAAAAGCATAAAAAAAAAAAAACGCTAAAAAATTGAGGCAAAATGCAAAGAAACGCAATAAAAGTAATAAAAAAAAACATTTGTACCCCAAAATGGTACCAATAAAAACTACAGCTCGTCTCGCAATAAATAAGCCCTCACAGAACTCCGTCCATGAAAAAAAAAAGTTATAGGACTTTAAATGCAGCGATTTAGAAAAAAAATAAATTTTCCGAAAAAAGGGTTTTTATTGCAGAGAAGTGGAAAAACCTAAAAAAAATATATAAATTTGGGCATCATTGTAATCGTACCGACCCGCAGAAAAAAATGTAGTGTGTCATTTATGCTGCATAATTAACGCTTTAAAAAAAAAAAACAACAAAAATCTATGGCAGAATTGATGCATTTTCTCTTCCCGATATCATAAAAAAAAAATAATAAAAGTTTTACAATATAGTCTATGTACCCAAAAATGGCACCATCAAAAACTACAGTTCGCCACAAAAAACAAGCCCTTATACGGCAGTATCGACGGAAAAATAAAAAAGTTATGGCTTTTGAAAAATGGAGATTAAAATTTACCAGAAATCGTTTGGTCCTCAACGCCAGAATAGGCCATGTCATTAAGGGGTTAAGAGGCTCCTCTGTCCTCCACTCATTACTTGTAGTAATGGCACCTATTTGAACTTGTTATCAGTATAAAAGGCACCTGTCCACAACCTCAAGCAGTCACACTCCATACTCCACTATGGTGAAGCCCAAACAGCTGTCGAAGGAGACCAGAAACAAAATTGTAGCCCTGCACCAGACTGGGAAGACTGAATCTGCAATAGGCAAGCATCTTGGTGTGAAGAAATCAACTGTGGGAGAAATAATTAGACAATGGAAGAGATACAAGACCACTGATAATCTTCCTCGATCTGGGGCTCCACGCAAGAGCCCACCCCGTGGGGTCAAAATGATCATGAGAATGGTGAGCAATAGAACCACACGGGGGAACCTAGTGAATGACCTGCAGAGAGCTGGGACCAACGTAACAAAGGCTACCATCACTAACACACTACGCCACCAGGGACTCAGATCCTGCAGTGCCAGACGTGTCCCCCTGCTTAAGCCAGTACATGTCCCGGGCCGACTGAAGTTTGCTAGAGAACATTTGGATGATCCAGAAGAGTATTGAGAGAATGTCATATGGTCAGATAAAACCAAAGTAGAACTGTTTGGCAGAAACACAACTGGTCGTGTTTGGAGGAGAAAGAATGCTGAGTTGCATCCAAAGAACACCATACCTACTGTGAAGCATGGGGGTGGCAACATCATGCTTTGGGGCTGTTTCTCTGCAAAGGGACCAGGACGACTGATCTGTATACATGAAAGAATGAATGGGGTCATGTATGGTGAGATTTTGAGTGCAAACCTCCTTCCATCAGCAAGGGCACTGAAGATGAAACATGGCTGGGTCTTTCAGCATGACAGTGATCCCAAGCACACCGCCAGGGCAATGAAGGAGTGGCATCATAAGAAGCATTTCAAGGTCCTGGAGTGGCCTAGCCAGTCTCCAGCTCTCAATCCTATAGAAAACCTTTGGAGGGAGTTGAAAGTTCGTGTTGCCCAGCGACAGCCCCAAAACATCACTGCTATTGAAGCGGTCTGTATGGGGGAATGGGCCAACATACCAGCAACAGTGTGTGCCAACCTTGTGGGGACTTACTGAAAACGTTTGACCTCTGTCATCGCCAATAAAGGATTTATAACAAAGTATTGAGATGAACTTTTGTTATTGACCAAATACTTATTTTCCACCATAATTTGCAAATAAATTCATTGAAAATCAGACGATGTGATTTTCTGGATGTGTTTTCTCATGTTGTCTCTCATTGTTGAGGTCTACCTATGATGTCAATTACAGGCCTCTCATCTTTTTAAGTGGTAGAACTTGTACAATTGGTATCTGACTAAATACTTTTTTCCCCCTCTGTAAATACTATAACACTTTCTTCTCTGTACAAGAATATAACTACCAGAATACTGTTTCCTATGTACAAGAATATAATGACTATATTCTTGTACATAGGAGGATGTATTATAGTGTTTTTTTCCCTATATACAGGGGGCAGTATTATACCGGTAGTAGTTATTTTCTTATACATAAGGAGCAGTATTATAGTTGTTATATTCTTGTACTTAGGGGGCAGTATCGTAGTAGTGAGGCAGAAGCGACCTATTATCAATATGAATTTCCCTGACTAGATGCCTAAAATAATAAATTTTATTAGATACTAGCTAAAAAAATGGGGATAATAGAAAAATCACCCATCCATGGACAAACAAACACAAAAAACAACCAGAGGGAGACCAGTGTTATACACACTGGTCCCTTTGCATAATTCAGCAATGAAGCCAATATACCTAGGAAAAAACGAGGAAATGGATAAATTAGATTTCAGTTTAATAACCGAAACTAATTTTGTAGTGCCAGTAGGGTCTGAAATTCCAGCCAGCAGTGTGTTGGACTAGAAGACCCAAGCACTGATGTTTACTACAATGTTTGCGCCAATTAGGTCCACTATTCATGCCTACTATGTTATGGGCTGAAAGGTCACACTAACGGACCAACGCATGTCAATAGAGGTATAATCTTCAGGGACCTAAATACCCTCATACAGTGTTAGAATAATGTCCTGATCGTGGTATGTCCCAGATATCGATGGGTATCCTACCCCACAATAAGGAAAGACTGACAATCCACCATCAAACACGAGCAGATCCTGCTGTTTTCGTTGTCCACCATCCAAAGACGGGTGCCACCATCGTTCATGCCCCTGTGTCTGTTGGAACAATTTTCAGGCTCTTGGCTGAAGGACATTTGGTCTCGTGACGCCCATTACATGTCTAGACTGCTCCGGAGTGGAAATGGGTTGTCTTCAGTGATGAATCCAGGTTTAGTTTAAGCACTGGTAACGGAGATCTAGTGGCGAGTGCCTCAATTCTGCCTTTGCTGTGGAGCGGCACACTGCCTCCACTGCTGGTGTGATGTTCTGGGGTGCCATCGCATATGAGTCGGTCCCCCCCTAGTAGTGGTAGGAGAGACAATGACTGCTCAGCAATATGTTCAGGACATCCTGTAGCCACATGTGTTGTCTCTCATGGCAGCTTCCAAAAGGCATTTTCCAGCAGGTTAATATGTGAAAAACTGTCTAAAAATTTTGTAACAATTTTAGAAAAATTTTCCTCAGTATAAAACTGTGAAGACTTTGAATATCCCACCATCAGCAGTATATAATATCATCAAAAGATGCAGAGAATCTGGAGAAACTCGGATGCACAACGGACAAGGCCGACAGTCAATTTTGGATGTTTAAAATCTGCGAGCCCTCAGGCAGCACTGCATTAAATACAGGCATGATTTTGTAGTGTAAATCACTACATGGGCTTAGGAGTGATTATCGCTTGGAACAACTATTGGGCGCTTTAGTGCCCGACAGTCGGCCCATGTAAGGGACCTTTCACACTGGACAGAATAGGCCACACAACGCACTGCAAGCCGTGGTAAATTGTGCACCAGAATCCGCAGGTTACCCATGGATTTAGATGCAGAATTGAAAATGGCTTAAAATTTGCCTGCAATTCCACATCAAAATCTACAGTTTGACCTGTGGATTTTGTTGTGGAAATCCTCAGCAGTTGATTTGGCTGAATTGTGCTGCAGCGTAATTCTGTCCCATGTGAGAGGTCCCTTAGGCTGCATGTCCACGGCCGTGATTCCGCTGTCTGAAGCTTTCCATAGCGTTGCTATGGAAAGCGCAGCTGCGCCGTCGAAAAGCGGAGAATCACGGCGATCTTCTACTTGCGGGATTTAAATCGCAGCATCCTGCGAGTCTCCGCAGTGAGCCTATCTGTCGCTACGCCCGTGGACAGGCAGCCTTAGGGTATCCTTACTCATACACTTTACAATCTGCGACCCTCTGATGGGTAAGGTGGTTGGAGCAGCAGGTCCCGGGGGATTCCCATTGGCCGTTAGAAGTCATGTATGCAGATTAGGAGCAGAGAGCAGATTTGATGTAGCGTCATTATACAAGTCTAGAAGCTTCTATTTCTCCGTAGTCCCGGCTCTGAGCAGTCACCATGTATCAAAACTATACTTTCAGGAATCAAGTCTATAGTTTTCAACTTAAGAAGTGTGCTGGAAAGTGTCCCAAGTCACCAACCAAGAGGAGGCGCTGTAGTGAGCTCTCAGTTCTGCTTCGTTGCAGGTGCTGATTGCTGTTGATGACCGTTCTCCTTCTCTGTTACAGGGAAGGTGGAGGGGGAGATCACAAGCTGAGTGGTTGTTTTGTATCTTGTAGTTACATAAGAAATAAGGTAATGTGTGGCGCAAAGTGTTAAGGCAGCAGAAATGAAGTTTTAGAGCTAATGCCCACGGCCGGATTTCCGCTGCGTTACACCGCAACTATTAGGTTCTATCGAACCTAATAGCTGAATGTTCACACCGCGGAATTCCACAGCGTGAAATAAACTGCAGCATATCCTATTTGCCTCGGGAATATGTGCGTCCGGCTTCCTTTGTAGTTAATGGAAGCCGTCCGTCACGCTATTCTCCCGCTGTCAGTAGAGCGGAAGTATCGCATGAATACGCGACCCTGCCCAGCGCCGGTCACGTCATGCGCTGTACTGCGCATGCGCGTCAGGCGGGCTGTGCACAGCAGATCCGGGAGGTGAGTATGGGGTCTTTGGGGGGGCGTCATGGCTGCGATATTTCGCTGGCCAAGTCCGTCACGGCCGTGGGCACGAACCCTTAAGTTCTCACTCATGACCTGAAGCATGCGGGTTCAATCCACGCATGGTTCAGGTAGCCGGCTCAAGGTTGACTCAGCCTTCGATCCTTCCGTGGTCAGTAAAATGAGTACTCAGCTTGGTGGGGGGTAATAAATAAAAATTACCTGAAAGCGCTGCGGAATACGTTGGCGCTATACATAAATGACAAGATTTATTTCTTTTTATTTTTTTATGTTCTTGCAGTTCTGCTGTACCATCTAGTTTAGGGTATCTGTGCAATTGTGTGGCTAGATTCTGCACCTTCAAAATAGCTTCAAGGAGAAGACTCACTTTGCCATAAGGTGACTGCAAATATCTTAACCCCTTAACGACCAGCCCATAGTCTTTTTACGCTTTGCCCAAGTGGGCTTTATTCTCTGAGGACGTAAAAACATGCGTCCTACAGAGAATAAAGCCCCGTGGGCTATGGACGTGACAGCTCCATGCTGTCGGTGCCCACAGGTAGCAGACAGCATGGAGCTGTCATCCCGGGCTGCGGGGACCCACAATAAAGTGTAAATAAAGTTAAATATTTAGCTGCCCAGCTGAAAGTACGTACCTGGCTTCCCCGATGTCTGCCGCAGGTAAAAGGGTCCTCCGGAACCCGGCGCGGCTCTTCTGCGCATGCGCGCAAGACGAACGACGTCACGCGCGTACGCAGAAGAATGGGAACCCCGGGGAGTTTAAAATCTCCTGGTTCCCGGCTCCTGAAGGTAGCCGGGAACCAGGAGATGTCCCCGGGGACCGCGGCGAGCAGTCCCCTGACCCGCGATCCCTGCTATCCACTGGAAAAAGTTTTAAAAAAAGTAAAAATCAGCTTAATTTCACCTCCCCTCATGGATCCGATCCATGAGGGGAGGTGAAAATACTCACCCCCGGTCCTCAGCGGCGCGCCGGTCTTCCGGGACCTTCTGCGCATGCGCGCCTGATGATTGACATTGGGGAGCGTGCACAGAGGGGCTCAGAACCCGGGAAATCTAAAATACCTCTGCTCCTGACTGCCATGTGTAGCCCGGAGCAGAGGGATGTCCCTGCAGAGATGATCACTGTTATCCAATGGATAGCAGTGATCATTAAAAGTAAAAAAAAGTGTAAAAAAGTAATAAAAATAAAGTTTAAAACGCTTACATTTCATCTCCCCTCACGGATCATATCCGTGAGGGAGAATGAAATTACGTACCTAAGGCCCGCGGATTTATCCGCGGAGCTTACCCCAGCTTCTGCGCACGCGCCCGTCGCCAAAGCGGCAGACGCATGCGCAAAAGCCGTGGATTGCCAGGATAACTTAAAATCTCCCTGCTCTTGGCTACAAAACTGAGCCAGGGGCCTGTAGATTTCACGGGGGGCCGCAGTGAGCGGTTCCTGGTCACGTGTTCGCCGTTATCCAATGGATAATGGCGATCACGTAAAAGTTAAAAAAAAAAAAGTTCGTTTCATCTCCCCTCACCGATGCGATCGGTGAGAGATGAAACTTTTTACCGGAGGCCTCCGTATTTGCACCCTGGCGCGATCTTCCTCCGTGAACTTTCCCAGATTCTGCACATGCGACCGCCGGCAAAACAACGGACACATGCGCAGGAGTCGGGGAGCCCAGGAAACTTAAAATCTCATTACTCCCAGCAACCAACGGTCGCCGAGAGCCCGGAGCAGTGACGGGTGGCCTCGTTGAGCGGTCCCCGGTTACGTGATAAAAAGGTAGCGATCTACCTTAGGTCGGTCTCACATGACCGGATAGGAATTACGGATTCCGCATGCGTTTCATTAGCGGTAATACGCAGATCAATCGCATTGGATTACACAATTCCGCTCACATTAGTGGGCTGGAATTTCGTAATCCACTCGCAGAAAAGAGAACGCAGCAGGTTCTATTTTACTGCGGATATCCGCAACATAGAGCCCATTGTGCTCCATGGTCGCGGATATACCTGCAGCCCATACACAACTACGTTGTATACAGGCTGCGGGTACCCGCGTCATCGCTAAGCGACGGTGCGGGAAATACAAACAAAAAAAAAGTACTGCGCATGACCGCCTGTGTGAGTAGGCAGTTATGCGCAGTACATTACGTGGCCGTACGCAGGGTCACAGCCGGGCTCACAGCCAAGATCCGTTGTGGCCTCCGCAAGCAGATGCCGCCTACGGCTGCGTGAGCCCGGCGTTATTCAGATCGCTACCTGTAATACGCAATTTACAAGAAACCCCGGGAACGCTCGCCTTCATGCAGTTCCAGGAGCAGCTTGTTGAGCTCCTTCTCTGTGAGACTACCGCACCGCAGCAAGATTACAAAGCCTCACAGAGCACCACTTTTTACACCCCATACCCGCCGCTGAGGTCACGAAATACCCCCAAGCGAGAGAGGAGGGGGAATACCCGGTTTTCTTGCCCCGTGTACCCATCCCAACCAGCCTCCGTAATTACCCCTGTCTTCGGACATAAAATGCGGTTTATATTATTACTTTTATCTAATATTTAGAGAATGCCAAAAAATGGGGATGGCGGGGGGGGATTATTTTTTAGGAAGTCAATTTTTTTTCCGTATAAGTGGGCAATGGGGCCTTGAATTTATTCAGTTGTACCCTGATTTCCAGCGGGCATTCCCTCCATTATGGGCCTAGCCATGTGTCCTGTAAGTAGTTTAGGGCCACAATGGGTATGTCTCTGAACACGGGACAAACGGGGGTATCCATTTTGGGGTGAACGTCTTCATTCCTATGTGTGCTGTAAAAAAAAAACAGTTTTTAAATTGACAAAATTGCCAAAAAAATGAAAATCGGAATTTTTTCCTTCTGCTTTGCTTAGATTTAGTCAAATACTGTGGGGTCAAAATACGCAGTACACCCCTAGATGAATTTGTTAAGGGTTTAGTTTTCAAAATGGGGTCATTTGTGGGGGTTCCTTATCGTTTTGGCCGCTTAATGTCTCTACAAGTGGGCAAGGGGGCCTGGAATTTATTCAGTTGTACCCTGAAATCCAACGGGTGCTCCTTCCATTATAGGCCTAGCCATGTTTCCTTTAAGTAGATTAGGGCCACAATGGGTATGTCTCTGAACACGGGACAAACGGGGGTATCCATTTTGGGGTGAACGTCTTCATTCCTATGTGTGCTGTACAAAAAAAACCTGTTTTTAAATTGACAAAATTGCCAAAAAAATGAAAATCGTAATTTTTTCCTTCTGCTTGGCTTAGATTCATTCAAAAACTGTGAAGTCAAAAAAGTCATCGTACCCCTAGATAAATTCGTTAAAGGGTCTACTTTTCAAAATGGGGTCACTTGTGGGGGTTCTCCATCGTTTTGGTCACCCAATGGCTCTACAAGTGGGCAATGGGGCCTATGTCTCCTTCAAGCAAAATTTCTGTTCTGAAAGCCACCGGTTGCTCCTTTCATTTTGGGCCCCATTGTGCATACTGACGTAATACTAGGGCCACAATGGGTATGTTTCTGAGCACGGGACAAACAGGGGTATCCATTCTGGGGTGCAAATCCTAATTTTCATGTGTACTATAGAAAAAAGTTCTGTCTTTAAAATGACATATTTGCAAAAATATGAAATTTTAGTTTTTCTCTTCTAAATTGCATTGACTCCTGAAAAAAACTGTGGGGTTAAAATACTCCTGACACCCCTCAGTGAATACGTTAAAGGGTGTAGTTTTTAAAATGGGGTCACTTGTGGGGGTATCTATCAATTTCACTCCTATGAGCCTTTGGAATCTTGGCTTGGTGTAGGAAAACAAAGTGTTCCTCAAAAAGCTGAAAAGTAATGTTAAATTTGTACGTCTCCTAAATGGTAAAAAAAAAACGAAAGTTTTTCCAATGTGCGCCCAAAATAAAGTAAATGGATGAAAATATTTATCTTAGCAAAATTTTCTATATTATGTTTGCACATATTTGAGATATTGCAGTTGGAAATGTGAAAAAATGACGATTTTTTTCTAAATTTTCCAAATTTTGGCGCTTTTAATAAATAAACACAAATTCTATCGGTCTTTTTTTTCCGCGTAAATGAAGTACAACATGTGGCAAAAAAACAATGTCAGAATCGCTTGGATATGTAAAACCTTTCTGGTGTTTTTCCATGTTAAAGTGGCACGTGTCAGATTTGCAAAATTTGGCCTGGTCATTAAGGCGCAAACAGGCTTGGTCACTAAGGGGTTAAGATTTCCATATTTCTGTAAAGAGATTGAAAATATATGATGTGTTTCTCTGCAGGCATCTCTCCTGATGGCACAAATTCCCAGGGGCAAACGCCTTTGTTTGTGGCGGCATTGCTTGGGCTGCGAAAAATAGTTGAATTGTTGTTGAAATTTAGATCCAACCCCAACCAGTAAGTATACAGTAAAATAGATTATTCTGGTTGTAGAGATATACATATAGCATAGATCTGAGCTATGCTACAGTTACATTAACCTTCTATTTATTGGGCGACCTCATCCATGTGAACATCACGGGGGGATCTTCATTAGACAACCCCTTTTAGCATTATTATTTCATCTATATATATAGTGTAAGGACTAGGCTGCTCACAAACAAATATGGGACCGAAGGTAGAGCCACAACCTGATCCCATTCCGGGGATGTACACAAATAATAAGTAAATGAACCCTTTACTTTTTATATAAATTGGCATCATTTCCTAAACCTTCAAACAGATCTATCCACTCATGTGTTCAATATAAAGTCTATAAGCCCAGGTTTTGCATCTATATCTGATATTTAGTGCATATCCGGTGGAAGCAGATCTGCAATAAAATCCGCTGTGAATTTGCAGTATATTTGCTGTGGGTATTCCCCATCAGATATGTGCCGTGTGAAGGTGGTCTTGGGGTAATGCTACACATGGCAGATTTGTGAACATTTCTCTTTCTGTTCCATACATCTGAATAGAATTTGTAAAAACATAAGCAAATGTATGGAACAGATATATTTATTTACAGAAATATCTGCCACAGATTTGCCACATATGAATGGAACTGCAACATCCCAATATTCTCATACAATATACACATGGCTGTATTCCAGCTCTTCTTTGTATGGTGCCGTAATAGGGCTGCCATAGAGGTGCACGGACCCTCTACTGTCCTGTTTGCTTCCAGTTTCATATGTATGCTTACCGAGGATTCTGTGGCATGTTCCATCAGATCCATATGGAAGGATCAATGTTCCCCCATAAGTATTGCTTCTAGAGGAGAGAATCAGTATACACATGAATTCCACAAGGAGCTTGTATGGCTGTGTGCTAACAAACCGTACAGACTGTGCTTAATGCTCTGACATTCTTACTGGCCCTCAGGGTATTTTCACTTATAGCGGGAATGCTTCTGATTCTCCACAGCGCAATTTGCTGCGGGAAGTCAACAGCATTTTACGGTGCCAGTATGTGGATTGGATTGTAAGAATTCTCATCCGCATGCTGCGGTAAAAGTCTGTAGCGGAAATTGGTTTGACTTTAAATCCACACCGTATCATTTCATGCCGCTTATTTTACCCTTTGCACTCCAAAACTGAAATCTACGGCAAAATGGCAGCGTTTCTACAAATGACATCTGCCCAATGTGTGTACTTCTTGCCATTGTGGATTCTCTAATGTAGAAAGTCTGCAGCAGGTTTGTCTCGTGTGTCCGTACTTTAACAATGTTCTAATGGGAGATCGAAAAGTTTGCCTTGGCCCCCCTGCAGCCTAGTCCAACATTCACGGAGGGCTTCTTCACATGAGCGTGATTTCTGCGGCCATGATTTCAATAGTTTCGTTTTCATCAGCGGCATTCTCTCCCATTAATAGGACGGGTGAGAAAAGATAGGACTTGCCCTATCTTTCCTGCATGTAGTATTAACCCCTTGAGGACATGGCCTATTTTGGGCTTAAGGACGCAACGATTTTTGGCAGATTTTTATCTCCACTTTTCAAAAACCATAACTTTTTTATTTTTCAGTCGACATGGCCGTATAAGGGCTTGTAGTTTTTATTGGTGACATTTTTGGGTATATAGACTATATTGTAAAACTTTTATGCATTTTTTTATGATAGCAGGGAGAAAAAACACATCAGTTCTGCCATAGATTTTTTTACAGCGTTAATCATGCAGCATACATTAAAAAGAATACACTTTTTTTGCGGGTCGGTACGATTACAACGATACCAAAATTCTTATTTTTTTTGGAGGTTTTTCCACTTTTCCGCAATAAAAACCCTTTTTTTGGAAATCTTTTTTTCTAAATCGCTGCATTTAAAGTCCTGTAACTTTTTTATTTTTCTGTAGCTGGAGCTCTGTGGGGGCTTGTTTTTTGCGAGTCAAGCTGTAATTTTTATTGGTACCATTTTTGGGTACATATGTTTTTTTTAAAATTAATTTTATTGCGTTTTTTGGGAGGCAAAATGCTAAAAATTTGCTTTTTGCCTCAGTTTTTTAGGTTTTTATTTACGCTTTTTGTCGTGCAGTATAAAAAGCACATTCAACTTATTTTATACGACGATACCAAATATGTGCGATTTTATTTAAAAAAAGATGTTATGCTGTGAAAAAAAGCACAAAAAAGGGTGGTTTTTATTTTTATTTTGACATTTTTACTGATTTTATGTGCCTGTGGGGGACTTGCACCATACCAGCTCTGATCGCTATAATAAGGCATTGCAGGACTTCTGTTCTGCAATGCCTTATCGCTTGTTACAGCGATCACAGGCACTGGCAATACAGGACGCCGGTATGTGGCATCCTGTTGCCATGGTAACCTGTCTGGCTCTCCACGATTATATTGTGAAAGTCCGATGACGGTGACCCTTGTCATGCCGCGATCTATATAGAAGGGGTTAACAAGCGGGGGTCGCTGCTCTGATGCAGCCACGCTGTTGCAGGGGGAGCCCAGCTATCAGTGACAGCTGGCCCTGCTGCCAGATAGCGCAAAATCTCTTATGATCTCACACTATCCCTAGGGCGTAACTGTACGCCCTGTTGTGCTCAATACCCCTCTGCTAAGTTTGAAAAGTCCAAGAAGAAAAAAAAAAGTTTCTGCACAACTATGCTCCGTAGCCTGCCAGCGTAGTTGCGCATACGGCCGTCTTATTTTGCCCTGATTCTTATCAATGCTTAGTAGAGATCACAGTAAAGGGTAGTCTATAGTGTGATCTTTCCCTGAGGGCCATTTATACGGGCCGATTATCGCTTAAAACCCGTTCACAAATATGAGCGATAATTGTACGCGTAAATGCCAAAAAATCATTTACCGTTTGCTCACTCTTCGTTATCGTTGACTTCCATTCAGTATAAAAATCATTGCTGGATCGCGGGCTTCTCGCTGATCGTAAAAAGCCAGTGAGAATCCTACGATCCAGCAGGGATTTCTGCCTGTCTACAAGCTCTGCACGAGCGCTAACAACCCTACTGGTGACGCCCGCGCCTGTGCAGTCCTTGATACGACTGTCGGCTCGTCTAAATGGGGCATTAGCCTTGTTCACTGGGGCTGCGTTACTACAGCTTTCTAAGTGTACAAGTACAAAAGGCAATCAGATGTCCATATCTCCTCTGTTGTATGTTTGCAGTCGATGCTTTGATTGGAGCACGCCGGTCCATGCTGCAGCATTTTCTTGTGACCAGTTGATTATGAGTAGGATCATTGATGCAGGAGGGGACTTGCGACTTCATGATCAGAAATCAAAACAACCCTATGACTGGGCGCTCTTGGCTGGAAAAGATGAAAGTGCTCAGGTTAGTCAAATGAATGGTTTGGCTTTGTAGGGACTGTACATATAGTACATGTCATTGTATTTGCCACTCAGCTCCGAAATATCATATGGGTGCTTTGGGTTGCCATCCTAACTGCCCATATAATAATCCACAGCACTGGTGAAGCATTCAGTTGCCAATCATAGTCGGTGGGTGTTTACACAGGCGATTATCATGCACGATTTCTGTGCATTGCAAGATGAACAGAAATTGTGCACAAAAAGAACCCATTATTTTATATTTATATCTCAGCATGTCCTTTTTTTGAGCGACTCTGTTCAAGAATCACCAATTATTCCCTATGGGAGCAAGAAAAAAACTGCATCATGCTTGCATGAAACTCACATTTACATACAAGTGTCATTTTTCTATTTTTACTATTGGATCAACATTTGATTTTTACACAAGTGCAGTGCTGCATTTTTTATTGCAAATCACATTGCACTTGCATAAAAAATAGCGGGTTTACAAGTGAGATCAGTCCGGGTTTCTTGGATCTATATCACACTTGCTCACTCAGTTAAAGAGGAGCAAGTACTCCTGTACAGCCATCCCTCTCTAACTCACTGAGACAAAGCAGGGACATAGTAAGAATTGATAGTGAAGTAGGAACTGCATGGCTACGCTGCCATTTAGCATAGGAGGAACACTGCTCTGTACCCTCACGAAGTTATGGTGGCCCCTCTACACTCCCATACATTTATGGTGGCCCCTCTACACTCTCATGCAGTTATAGTGGCCCCTCTAAACTCTCATAGTTATAGTGGCCCCTCTACACTCCCATACAATTATAGTGGCCCCTCTACACTCCCATACAGTTATAGCGGCCCCTCTACACTCTCATACAGTTATAGTGGCCCCTCTTCACTCTCATACAGTTATAGTGGCCCCTCTTCACTCTCATACAGTTATAGCGGCCCCTCTACACTCTCATAGTTATAGTGGCCCCTCTACACTCTCATACAGTTATAGTGGCCGCACTACACTCTCATACAGTTATAGTGGCTGCACTACACGCTCATACAGTTAATAGTGGCCCTTCTACACTCTCATACAGTTATAGTGGCCCTTCTACACGCTAATACAGTTATAGTGGCCAGTCTACACTTATTGCATCACCAAGCACGAACTTGCGATTTTTGTGCGATGCGTTTTTAACATTAGAAACTCCTATTGTCTATCTCGAAAAATTTGTGAGAAAATCACAAGCAGTGCAATGTTTATGCAAGAAAAAGCATCGCTGATGTTCAAGACATTTCATGAAGACAATTGTGATTTTGCTACAATTTTCTCTCTGCAAAAATCGTGATCGTCTGTGTGAAGGCACCCTAAGATGTTTACATATCTCAAACAGCCCTTGCTCAAAGAAAGTTGTCTAATAGAGCATATGGAAAGACGTTTAAGGCCTCTTTCACATGGGCGACAGTGATATCGCCGCAAGAAAATCAAAGCGAAATCGTGATTTTGTAGTGTTCTTTAGTCAGTGTTTTCAAGGGGGTGAAATTCAAGTCCTACCATGAGCTCCGCCGCACGTCTCCTCCAGCAGTTCCGCGGCACTTGTTTGTAGTCTTCAGCCAGTACTTCCTGGTGAGGGGCTCAAAATCCCTGATTGGTTCTCGAGCGCTGCAGCTCAGCCAATCACTACAATAGCTGTGATTGGTTCACCGAGTGCTGCAGTGATTGGCTGAGCCGTGACGCTTGAGAACCAATCAGAGCCAGCGCTTTCTGGAGGCGGGATTTTTGAACCCCCTCACCAGGAAGCGCTGACTGAAGACTGTAGTCAAGTGGGTCAGAGTTTTGGGAGGAGAAGTGCGGCGCAGTGGACAGCGCCTGTTAGGTGATGTATTGTTTTGTTTTTTTTAATGCACCTAGGGCTTATTTTAGGGACCAACAGTAGGACTTACTACTGTAAAAGTTGTATGGCACTGCGTGCTTAGCAACACAAAGGAAGGCTTTATTTGAAATAATGGGCTACAAAACATCGCAAATTGCGGCTGTGTTGAGCATGCTGCAATTTCTTTTTCTCGCAGTGTAGCAGGCTACAAAACATTGCTAATGTGAAGGAACCCATTGGAAAGCAGGGGCTTCACATACATGTGATTTGTAGCCTTGTCGCATCGCGAGAAAATTGCACGATTTTGTCACCTGTGTGAAAGTGCCCTAAGGGTGGAGCAATCCCATCAATGTTTCTTGCGGTTTTCTCAAGAACTTGTGCTTCTAGGTCAGGGGTGGGCAATTAATTTTCCCATGGGGCCACATGAGAAATTGGAATGGTTTTAGAGGGCCAGACCAACATACGAAGGCTCCATGCACATTGCCTTAATGGGGCCGTATTCCAGCCGCCCGATTTGGACAGCCATCGGTTGTAACACCTACCAATTTGTTCCATTTTAGTCCTAGCTTGTCCATGGATGCATTTACCTCTGTAAACAAATCACTCCCCGTTGTAGTATCTTTCATTGATCGCATAGCTGCCAGCTCTTCCATCATCTCAAAGTTTTTTGTTATCCCACGTACAAAACTAAGTAACTGGGCTGTATCTCGGATATCACAGCTCTCGTCCAGAGCCAAGGAAAAAAAGGTAAAATCATCCGCTTTCTTTTGCAGCTGAAGCTCCAAATTCCCCGCTATGTCTTCGACCCGTCTCGTTATAGTTCGCCTGGAGAGGGGCACATTTGCGAATGCTTCTTTTTTCTCAGGACAAATTAGCGCTGCAGAGTCCACCAAACATTCTTTGACAAACTCCCCATCAGAGAATGGCTTACTGTTTCTTGCAATTTTGTAGGATACTACAAAGCAGGTCTTTACGGCTGCATCCCTGGATGAGTGAAGCTTTTTAAAAAATCCTTGCTGACTTTGCAGTTTTGCTAGCAAATCTTCAGATACCCGTGCCCACTCTGCCTCCGTCAAGTTCTTGTATTTCTCTCCGTGTTTAGTCTCATAATGGCGATGCAAATTGTAATCTTTAAATACAGCTATCTGCTCTCCACAAACTAAACACACAGCTTTACCTTTGGTTTCAGTAAATAGATATTTAGAAGTCCATTCTTTGTTAAAAACTCGGCATTCTGCATCAGTTTTTCTTTTTTTAATGTTAGCCGCCATATTTAAGGGTTAACAGCTAACCTCGGAAAATAGATTTTTTTAATACACAGTAGTATGCTCCTAGGAGAGGGCATAGAGAGCTGCCCCAAGAAGAGAGATTAAAAAGTGAATATTATTAGTATTATTATTCTAATTACAATGCAAAGGGAAAAGTCCTGACACTTACCAATGACGAGCGTGGAACGATTGTCCTGGCACTCCCCAAGGTCCGCAACGAGCATCCTGGCACTCAGAAGTTACAGTGGCATCACTTACTCAGCATCGGGAAGCAGTGAAACTACAAACTCCGAAGCCTTGTCCATTTTGTTAACTTATGTGCTGTTTAATAAAGTTATTCAAGCCTACGTCATTGGTAGAGGTGCTTGAATAAGTAAGGCCTGAATAACTATTAGCACAGCACAGAAGTGAACAAAATGGACAAGGCTTCGGAGTGCATAGTTTCGCTGCTTCCCGTTGCTGACACCGGACTCTTTGCGGGCCGGTCCGAGCTATTCAGCGGGCCGGATGTGGCCCGCGGGCCGTGCTTTGCCCAGGTCTGTTCTAGGTGTTTGTACCAGGATTGTAATGGGGCAACAAATAAGCCATAAACTGCAGACATTGCAAATAACTGTTCTATTTGTGAATGTGTAAATGTATGATACTTCTCTTTATTTTTACTTCAGATGATTGAATTTATTGATCGCTGTACTATTCGCATGCAAGCTTTAATTCACTTTTATCCTTTGAAGCCCATGGACATTGATTCATCGCAAGACCTTACTAATAGAGCATCATTTCTTAAGCTGTTTTCACCAAGGTATACCTACCTTATGGTTTTATGTTTAAGCCTATCCACACATTGAGGATATCTCGCATTCTGGCCACAGCAGGGTTTTAACAGAGATGTTACACTTTAATGAAATGTGATTGTTCTGAGTGAGAGAAACCAAGTAATCTTGTAGATATACCTTTTAATGGCTAACAAAAATACCTGATGTTATAGTGAGCTATCAGATCTTCTGTGGACCCTTCATCTGGTCCATAGAAGATCCGAAAGCTCACTATAACATCATGCATCGTGCTATGTACTGCACGGAGATTCCGCCTGGCGATCATGTGACCGCCGGTTGTCCCCTGACCCCAGCTGATACATGATCGCCGGGCCGGGAGGCTGAAGGGAGATTGTGGAAGTATTACTTCCGCATTCCGTCCGGCGATCATGTGACTGCTGTGTGCCACCTGACCCCCGCTGTCACGTGGTCGCCACGCCGGGAGGCTGAAGGGAGAATGTGGAAGTTATACTGTGACCGCCTGCACCCTCCTGAACTCTTTCAGATCAGGAGGGTGAAGGAAGAATTAATTTTTTCTCATCCATTCTCCCCAGCTCCAATTTATTTGGAGCTGGGGAGAATGGATGAGAAAAAATAAATGGATTGGAAACGGTTAATGCACCTCTTCCCCAGCGGTCCCCCCAGCAGTAATAATGCATCCACCCCCAGCGGTCCCCCCAGCAGTAATAATGCACCCCCCCCCACCCCACTAGATTGGCAATCAATGTTAGACGGAAGTTTACATAGTTTTCCGCAGTACATATTTGGAGCAGTTTAAGAGAAAAAAAAGTCATCCCCCTCTGCTAGAGGTCCCCTACCTTTTTGTACTTTGAGACATGTATGGAAAACCAAGAAATCACAAATTTGCTAACACTTTCTGATCTATCTATTTTAGTGTGAAATGTAACACTAGTATTCTACACTGGGGCTGTTCGATCATGTCTGCAATAATGTTAGCTCCATCACATTAGAGCTGTTTAAGATGATGTAAGTAGTAATGTATTTGGGGCCATGTGTTGGAGCAGGCTATCAGTCGCCCTACAAGATGTAAATAGTCAGCATTTGTGACATGAAAACAGAATTTAGTTTTCTGCGTCATTGGGGGGAAGCAAGACCTTCCATATACATCTTGCCACTAGAAGGTGAAACTAAGCAAAGAGAGTACTGCCCTTTTACACGAGACATTCTCGTTTGCTGGCATCAGCACGAGCTCATTCACGCTCGAGCAGTGTATTTGGACTGCACGATTCTCGATGAGAATATCATTTGTATGTGAAACACTAAATGGTCAGTGTTTAAACTGCCCTACAAGTGATCGAGCCAGCGCAGATTTTTATACCACCTGAAATTGAACAATGAGCGAGGACCTCACGATTCTCATTCGTCATTCCGTCATCAAAAAGGAACCATTATCAACAGTTTAGCTCGTAAGAATGATTTTGTAAACATAATCATTCGGTCTAAATGCAGCATTCATCTCTCCTACCAGCTATACCCCTCCTGCAGACACTGAACTAAATCAGTTTTAGCTTAGTGCCCCTAGGAGGCAGACCTCCTGCTTTGCAGGTCTTCTCCGCTTTTGTTATTTTAGCTTATTTTTGCTTTTTTACCTCTAGCTGGGATTCAGGGATGAGTCAACTTCCCTGCTTACTCGCAAGTGGAGGGGGCGAACAGTGCTGCATCTGACACACTGTTGCTCCCTCCCCAAGAAGACAAAGTAGAATAGCGCAGCTATAACTACCCTGCTTCCTGTCAGCCTTTCAGTCACCTGAATTTCCTGCCTGCTCACCCTAATTCCAGCAATCTCTCACCCCTAGTGATAGTCGCTTAAGTGGTGACCCTGTTGGTGCCCTAGAGAAGCCGAAGCGAAAAGGATGAATATGGGGTGAGTATGCTGGACTTGGTATTTTGTCCCATCCCACCTTCTCATTACCCCTCTCCCAGCCCACCATGTATTCTAGGGAATCTTAGGCCCTATTACTCCTCCCCTACTTCTGTTGGCATCACGGCCACCCTCCTTTCAGGTGTCCCAAACAGTCCCTTTGCAGAACTAGAAATCCATCTTTTGTTACCTCTTGACACTTTCTGTCGTTCCCTTCTTCATGGTAATCTGCTGCTTGGGAATTGCTCTCTTTGTCTCCTCAGGCTCTGCCAGCATTGTGATTCCCCATCGCCGCATGGTCCCCTAATCTAGACCCAGGCTTTTCGGGCCTAGTAGGCCGATATTAGGAGCTGGCACTTCCCAGCAGGCGAGACTGGATGTGGTGAGAGCACATGTCCAGCTTGGCTTCCCTGTTCCTGGAATCCTGCAGCACTTGGAAACCCTTCTCCTGCTTCGCACCAGATAGATCAGTGGTGGCGAACTTGCGGCATGCGTGCCAAAGGCGGCACGCAAAGCCTTTCCTGCTGGCACGCGTTGCCGCCGGCTGCTCACCACATTAGTAAATACCAGCAGGGGCCGCAGCTGCCCTGCTGGCATTCACTCACTGCGCTGCTAGCACCGCTGATCCTGGCCACACTGTGACGTCAGTGTGCAGCCAGGATCCTCCTCCCCTCCCCTGATGTCTCATTTTAGGTTCCGCGAGAGCAGGGGAGGAGGCATCCAGTAGCACACTGACGCCACAGTGTGTGGCAGGATGCATATTAACTTTTTCCACACCACTTCTGCCCTATTCAGCAATTCCAGCAACCAGATTGGTTGTTTGGGTTGGGTGATTCAGCAAACAACCAATCAGGTTGCTGGAACTGCTAAATAGCGCAGAAATGATGTGGAAAAAGATAACTTGCTACCAGATCAGCGCAGATCAGCAACGCCCGGTAAAGGAGGGGCAGAACTTCCGTGAGGAGGAGGGGGTAAGTGTGTGGGTCTCGGGTTGGGAGGGAGGGGGTGTCACTATCATAGTGGGGGCCGCTGGGGGGTGTCACTGTCATAGTGGGAGCCGCTGGGGGGGTCACTATCATGCTGGGGGCCGCTGGGGGGTGTCACTATCTGCTGGGAGGGGGGTCACTATTACCGCGGTGGCCGCTGTGTGTGTGTGTGTGTGTGTGGGGGGGTTACTATTAATACTGGGGCCGCTGGGGGGTGTCAATATTACCACTGGGGGGGGGGTCACTAGTATCACTGTGGCCACTGGGGGGGGGGGGGGGAACTATCACCGCTGTGGCCGCTGTGGGATGTCAATATTACCGCTGGGGCTGCTATGGGATGTCACTGTTACCGCTGGGGATTCTGTGGGATGTCACTATCACTGCTGGGGCCGCTGTGGTATGTCACTATTACCGCAGGGGACGCTGTGTGTCTGTGGGGTCACTATTACCGCTGTGGGGGGGTCACTATTAATGCTGGGGGGGGTGTCAATATTACCGCTATGGGGGAAGGTCAATATTACCGCTGGGGGGGGTCACTAGTATCACTGTGGCCACTGGGGGGGGGGCACTATTACCGCTGTGGCATGTCACTATTACCGCTTGGGCCGCTATGGGATATCACTATTACCGCTGGGGATGCTATGGGATGTCACTATTACCGCTGGGGCGGCTATGGAATGTCACTATTATTGCTGTGGCCACTGTGGGATGTCATTATTACTTCTGGGGCTGCTATGGGATATCACTATTACCACTGGGGGTTCTGTGGGATGTCACTATTACCACTGAAGGTTCGGCGGGATGTCACTATCACTGCTGGGGACGCTATTGGATATCACTTTTACCGCTGGAGCCGCTATGGGATGTCACTATTAGCGCTGTGGCCGCTATGGGATGTCACTATTACCGCTGTGGCCAGTGTGGGATGGCACTATTACCGCTGGTGCCGCTATGGGATGTCACTATTACCGCTGGGGGTTCTGTGGGATGTCACTATTACCGCTGGGGGTGATGCGGGATATCACTATCACCGCTGGGGCCGCTATGGGATGTCACTATCACCGCTGTGGCCGCTGTGGGATGTCACTATTACCACTGGGGGTTCGGCAGCATGTCACTATCACCGCTGGGGCCGCTATGGGATGTCACTATTAGCGCTGTGGCCGCTATGGGATGTCACTATTACCGCTGTGGCCACTGTTGTATGTCACTATTACCGCTGGTGCCGCTATGGGATATCACTATTACCGCTGGGGGTTCTGTGGGATGTCACTATTATCACTGGGGGTTATGCGGGATATCACTATTACCGCTGGGGCCGCTATGGGATGTCACTATTACTGATGTGGCCGCTGTGGGATGTCAGTATTACCGCTGGTGCCGCTATGGGATATCACGATTACCGCTGGCCGCTGTGGGATGTCACTATTACTGCTGGGGGTTCTGCGGCATGTCACTATTACTGCTGGGGCCGCTATGGGGTGTCACTATTACCGCTGGGGCCGCTGTGGGATGTCACTATTATCGCTGGGGCCACTGGGGGATGTCACTATTACTGCTGGGGCCACTGGGGGATGTCACTATTACCGCTGTGGGATGTCACTATGACCGCTGGGGCCACTGTAGGATGTCACTATTACCGCTGGGGCCGCCGTGGCGTGTTACTATTACTGCTGGGGGTTCTGTAGCATGTCACTATTGTCCAGGCTGGCATCCTGCGTACGCCCTCATCTGTTTTCGAAGGGGCAGTTTTCTTTGCAGCTTCGAGCCTCTCGGGAGCTCACCGCTTTCAATTACAATTATTTTCCTCACCAGAGGGATTCCTTGTTTTCATTTCGTATGCTCCAGGACGGAGTCTTCAAGACTCTTTCTTCGTGACCCTTTCTCCAGCACCTTCTCCCCACTTTCCCATCTCGTCTCCTAATAACTCGCTCTCCTCTTCTGGGAGTGGTAACGCCTGGATGGAACATTAGGATAAACACTTGCAGCATCCTTAGCCTCGTTTCTTCTCTGGCACTGGTCACTTTCCATTGAGCTATTGCCGCTCTAAGAGGACATTCCCTTCCGTCATTTCTAGGACAGAATTCACAAGAATTCTGCCTTGGGATCATCATTTATGTTCTTCTTGGTACTCTTTGGTCCTTTCAGCACCAGACCTACTTTGCTCATTCTCTCTCTGCTCAAGGCAGCTCGAAGCAATCTGCCGCAATGTATATCATCACTAGCCAGCATACTGTAGCCAGCTTAGCCCCACATAACAGCTCTCCTGCTATTCACATGCAATGCTGGAAAGTCAGTAATAACATAGCTTTCCTCACCGCTTACATCCATGGGCAGAGAACCGGAGAACCAGCCTCACCTGTCCGGAACATAGCTGTCCAGAGCATAGACTATGCTATTCTATAGAAGGTCTAGATACATTTCCTTTTCTGCTGGTAGCAAACTGGATAATGCACAGTACCTTCCTCTTTGCCTTTCTCTCCTATTCTGTTCTTCAGCCCTTTAAGTTCAAGTCTGTCTTTTCAATCCGCTCGTAATCATTGCTAGTCTGTAACGACCGTTGGTTAGTCTATCCATACTGATTAAACCAGAAGCACCTCCTAGTCATCCGAATGCTTAATAGGCTTCATGTTCTCTTAGTCCTACCTGGCAGGCATCAGAGAACTTATATGTGCTTAATGGGATCAGGTTGCCCACTCTACCTTTTCTTTGTCCCACCCCTTGGGTACTGATCTAGAACGTCTTGCTGTGTCCCCCAATGACATAGACGCGGAAACAGGGTTTTTGTTACTTACTGTTAAATCCCTTTCTTGTCACATTCATTGGGGGACACAGCACCCACCCAGTCGGTGTCTTTTTTTACTAGCGTTGCCGGTCCTTTTCCAATCATAAACTCTCAATCTGGCCTGGTTTTCTTTTTTAATCTAGGGCTTGTTCTCTGGTTATGGTCTGTATTGATGGCCTTCATGTGTTATGTACAAACTGCTTATGTCCAAACTCTTTTACCTCAGTGCCTGCAGGAGGGGTATAGCTGGTAAGAGGGACTAACTCTTTCTTTGCTTAGTGTCGCCCCCTAGAGGCAAGAGCTATACCCCAAGGTCTTGCTGTTTCCCCCAATAAAGGTGACGAGAAAGTGATTTTATGGTAAGTAACACAAATCCTGTCTTTCCTGCAAAGCAGAGACTTGCATTCCCAGATAATGTTTACTGACATTTGTGTCTTTCCATTTATTGAGAAATAACAGGTCCCTCTCCAAACCCAGCAAGTCTGAGAAGATTTCCGCAAAGAAAGCATGCTGCTTTGGCTTTGGACAGGTAATGTTGTGAATGAGCAGTGATGTATATGTTGCATCTTATGATGTAGCACATTAAAGGGGTTGTCTCGCGAAAGCAAGTGGGGTCAAGCACTTCTGTATGGCCATATTAATGCACTTTGTAATATACATCGTGCATTAAATATGAGCCATACAGAAGTTATTCACTTACCTTCCCTGCGCTGGCGTCCCCGTCTCCATGGCTCCGTCTAACTTCAGCGTCTAATCGCCCGATTAGACGCACTTGCGCAGAAGGGTCTTCTGCCTTCGGGTCTGTCCGGCAGCAGCTGCGTTCTGGCTCCGCCCCCTTCTACGCGTCATCGCGTAGCTCTGCCCCATCACGTGTGCCGATTCCAGCCAACACAATGTATATTACAAAGTGCATTAATATGGCCATACAGAAGTGCTTAACCCCACTTGCTTTCGCGAGACAACCCCTTTAAGTATTTCTGTGCTATACTGTGAAGTGTTTCCCCCACTCCTTCTCCCAATTCATCTCCTTTAGGGCACCTTCCCATGGGCGAGTTTCCCGTGCAAGATTTGTGTGTTGTGAGATACACAAAACTCACATAAATTTACAACTAATTATTTAAATGGGTGTATTTACATCGACGACTTTTCTAATTTTCGCAGCATGTTCTATTTTTCTGGAAGTCTGCGGCAATCTCACTCATTATTTCTATTGGGTGAGAAAAAAAAATCGCATTGTACTTGCAAGTACTTGATTTTTAAATTTTTCCTAATAAAATACACACATTGTAAAAAAAAAATCAAGTACCTAGAGGGAGTTGTTGAAATAGTATGACACTATGTATGTGTGATTGTAATGTAAGTGATTATAATATCAGAGAAATAGGATAATTTATTGTGGAAAGCTGACCCCTTGAAGGGAGGCTCTAACACCTGTTGTACTGCCTGTAGCTTGGATGTAAGATGTGATACGGGCAGGCATGGAGGCTCTAGGACCCTGTTGTACCGCCTCTAGCTTGGATACAAGATTTGATACTGGCGGGCATGGAGGCTCTAGTACCCTGTTGTACTGCCTGTAGCTTGCATACAGGATGTGATACTTCCGGGCATGGAGGCTCTAGTTCCCTGTTGTACCGCCTCTAGCTTGGATGTAAGATGTGATATGGGTGGGCATGGAGGCTCTAGTTCCCTGTTGTACCGCCTCTAGCTTGGATACAAGATGTGATATTGGCGGGCATAGACGCTCTAGTACCCTGTTGTACTGCCTCTAGCTTGGATACAAGATGTTATACGGGCGGTTATGGAGGCTCTAGTACCCTGTTGTACCGCCTGTAGCTTGGATACAAGATGTGATATGGGTGGGCATGGAGGCTCTAGTACCCTATTGTACTGCCTCTAACTTGGATACAAGATGTGATACTGGCCGGCATGGAGGCTCTAGTACCCTGTTGTACCGTCTCTAGCTTGGATACAAGATGTGATACGGGTGGGCATGGAGGCTCTAGTACCCTGTTGTACCGCCTCTAACTTGGATACAAGCTGTTATATGGGCGGGCATGGAGGCATTCAGGTTCTGTATGGTATCCTACAACATATTAGTCCACATTTCCTGTAACTGAACCTCTAGGTCATGCAAACTTGTAGGCGATAAATCTGGCGACCATGCAAGCCACGGACGTGTGACAATGTTGTGGAGACATTCCTATGACCTTGCTGTGTGCGGCCGAGCATTATATTGCTGCCTCTTGGAAGCCGCCATAACAGACAACACATGTGGCTGCAGGATGTCCTAAACATATCACTGAGCTGCCATTGTCCCTCCTACCACTACTAGTGGCGACCGACAGAGGCGATGGTGGGTGGGTGTGAAAGGCAGTACATGTAATGGGGTGCCCTTAGACTAAGTGTCCTTCAGCCAAGCGCTCCGACAGACACAGGGGCCTGTACTGATGATACCGCCTGTCTCTGGATGGCAGACAATGAAACAGTTGTTGCTGCTTATTTTTGTCAGATGATCCTCTCTCCTGGTGGTCTGTCAAGGGTGTCTGGAGCCCGGGTTACTTGGTGTGCGTGTCCTCGCACACATCTACTGGTCCTAACAGTCTGGTCCGAACAGCCCAAGTGGTGGGCAATTCGTCATTCCAATAAAACACCCCCTCTCAAACCTTGTTAACTTGGCGTAAGCTCTTTGATTGCATCGTAGAGGCGTCTAGTGGTCAGCAAGCCTTAGAAAACTGAGCATATTCAGCGAAGCGTATCGCACTTGCAGAGAAAATCACAATTATACAAGAGTTACATTGGTCCAAGTCTCTCGGACCGATATTGCGCTCGCCTGTGTCAATACAGCATCATCACTTGCTTGAAAGGTCATGTGTGTGTTAGGTGTTCTGTAGATGACTGGACGGCCCCTTGTGCTGGATGTCCTGCAGTTTGGCCAGATTAGACCGCTATCATCTTGTGCCGCATGAAGTGAAGGTGGGCCGGTATAAAGCCAGCATTATTCAGAACAAAAACTGCTCACATTTAGAAAGTCCGGTCATTTCGTTTTTTTTTGTCCAAAGTAACGCATGGTGGGCGCTGAATTAACCAATTTTCTATGAATACATGTGAATTTGGTGCAGGTGCTGTAGAAAACACCTCTGTCCTGTATAATTAATCTGATACGGTATTTTGTATCTGTCATATACATTTGTGGCATATTAGACCAATTAGATAATGGTCAAACAAGAAAGGAGAATAAGCTCTATTCATGAGCCCTTGAAATCCACATGTTTGCGCCATTTTCAGCTTTATATCTCCTTCTAAATACTTTTTATGGCTTTTCTATGTATTTGATGTTTCTCGCAGCATTATTTTTCTTCTGACTTTCAGTTTTGTGTGCGGGATAATGGCCAAGCTGGATTTATGCTAACTTTCCCTTTCATTGAAGAAAAAAGCCTTCTGCGGGACGAAAGCAAGCCTACATTCTCCTATGCTGCTGGACCATTCATGACGATGACAAAGTAAGACATTACAATCTCCTTCTATCATCTTTTTCCGCAGTCCAGCTTTCACATCTGTACATGGCTATGGGGAAAATGATGGTTTGCACTATCCTGCGTATAGTTGCTATACCGATATCCCTACTTTTCCAGATTTTGTCCATGTTTAGCATCACGTTTCACCCCAGTCCTATCCTACGTTTTATCTCTGGCATAGATTCTCAATCCTGGTCAATTTTTGAACCAAGAAAGATGGCGTCTCGCACACATTCTGTGGCCTCGTTGTCAATTTTAATTTGAATTCAACCATTTTTTGCAGTCATAATTTTTGTCTTTAAATTCAGATAGAGGCGTATTTTATACTTATACTACACCAATCTTAAAGAACGATTCCAGTGAAAACATATTTTTCCATCCCTACACTACTGATTGCCTGTCACACTCTGGACATCTCCTCTGTATATTGCAGTCACTTCCATGCAGTGCAGCCTTATGTTTGATACTTATCAGCCACCATATTCATGTTTAGAGTTCCCCCTGCCTTCTCTGTATGCTGTGCTAACAGTCCCATGATGCATCAGCTCAGCATCACATGACCAGCTAGTGCCCGTACCATCTCTGCCTGTGATTATCATCTATATCTATATATTACCATCTATACCACTATATTTTCCTAAATCTATGAATATACAGTTTGGAGGATGATCTGTGATCTCCTATATAATA
The DNA here is from genome assembly GCF_035609145.1 of Eleutherodactylus coqui. NCBI lineage: Eukaryota > Metazoa > Chordata > Amphibia > Anura > Eleutherodactylidae > Eleutherodactylus > Eleutherodactylus coqui. The sequence continues at coordinate 339,351,402 of NC_089837.1, forward strand.
ACTGTGTGACATCACAGGTGCTGAATTATACTTTTACTATCCTTTATAAGATTAAACACTCGGCGAATAAGGTGGTTTATCATTATCACTCTGTTCATGAATTAACAGAATGTTAATCTTTTGACAACTCCATGGACATCAAATATTTGGTGAAAATTGGAAATAAATTGATCTCCCTGGTCATCCTTCACCATATTTCTATATATAGAAGTGAAGCAGGAAATAAACCATCCTGCTATATAATATAACGGTGTCAAAGAACTGAGTAATATTACACGTCCTATCCCACTGGTTAGGACGTTACTACCATTTAATAAAATCATATAGACGTTCTCTAATTGTATCTAGCATAGAAATCCCATTGCTATATTGTATCACGCAACAAAAAATTCTTTCATCTTTTAATGTGAAATAAAAGTTAAGTTTTATATTCAGTGGTTCCCGTCGGTGAAATTATCACATTGTTAGGGAACTTATTTGCCTCGGTGACATAAAATCCACACTGCGGCTGCAGATTTTGGTGTGGATCTTTCCTCGTCTTGTGTTCACAAGATACCGCGTTCGGAACTGTGGCATTTTACAGCGATTTTGCACAGCGTTTTCAGATGCATTCTACAGCATTTGACAGCGTTTTTTAACGCACCCCATCATTGTGATGAGTTGTGTTAAAAAGCGCTTAAACACACGAAAATAGAGCAGACAGCGCTAATCTGTGAGGCCCCATTTGAAATCAATGGGAGAGTTATATAGTGCTAAGTGCTGTAAAAAGCGGGCTGTTTGAGAGCAGCTTAAAGGAGATGTCCCGCGCCGAAACGGGTTTTTTTTTTTTTAAACCCCCCCCCCCCCGTTCGGCGCGAGACAACCCCGATGCAGGGGTTAAAAAAACCACCCGCACAGCGCTTACCTGAATCCCGGCGGTCCGGCGTCTTCATACTCACCTGCTGAAGATGGCCGCCGGGATCCTCTGTCTTCATGGACCGCAGGGCTTCTGTGCGGTCCATTGCCGATTCCAGCCTCCTGATTGGCTGGAATCGGCACGTGACGGGGCGGAGCTACACGGAGCTACACGGAGCCCCATAGAGAAGAGGAGAAGACCCGGACTGCGCAAGCGCGGCTAATTTGGCCATCGGAGGGCGAAAATTAGTCGGCACCATGGAGACGAGGACGCCAGCAACGGAGCAGGTAAGTATAAAACTTTTTATAACTTCTGTATGGCTCATAATTAATGCACAATGTACATTACAAAGTGCATTATTATGGCCATGCAGAAGTGTATAACCCCACTTGCTGCCTCGGGACAACCCCTTTAAAGGTGGCTTTACATCAGACAGCTATGCTCCAAACACTCACTTGGTAAAGTGAATGTAACCAAAGTTGTTTCTTATAAACACGGCCACCATCCGGGTGATGACCAAGCATTAGTCCGCTAGCTGCTTTGTTTCAGTTCACCTGAAAATAGTCGCGGGTGGATATCATCTGGTGTAAACAGATAATCGTTTGTCGGTCGACGACTCGCCAATAGCATTGTGAGAAGGTGCGCACTTCAGTGGCCATGAAATTGTAGAAGTGAACAATAATCGCTCTTTTTAAAATGACACCAACAAGTTGTGGAGAAACTGTTCAAACAGTAGTTGTCCTGTGTGAAGGCCCTCGTATAGTGCACTGTCCTATACAGCCATATGTAGAAGCTGCGCAAGAAAACGCTGCAAAATGATAGTCAGCACAAAATACATGCATTTAAGTGGAAACAAATGCCCCCAAAGGTGTTCACAGCCTTTGAGCTCATGTTTTGTTTTATATATACACACGATCAAAAATGTGTTTCTATCCCAAACATATGTTTATGTGTATGTCCACAGTAATCTGCCTTAGGCCGCCTGTCCACAGCCACAACAGAATATCGCGAGTGATTTTCCGCTGCGGGGGAGCACTAAAGGTCACCGCAGTGAGCCTATCCTAATGATTGGTTCATCGCTGCATGCCACGATTTTTAGGCGAGAGTGGATAATCGCTATGGACTTCCCGCTCGTGTACATCGGGCTCCGCTTCCCATAGTTATCCTATGTAAAGCGTTTCAAGCGTGATCTGCGTGCGATTTATCACCGTGGATCACGCTATGAAGTATCGCCCGTGGACAGCCAGCCTTAACCCATTCCAAATGCTGTCTGGTTTTGTTAATTAAACTTTAGATTGTTATATTGTCTACACTTTTATAAAATTCCTGAAAATCCTTGTCAATTCTCCTAGCTTGCTGTGGGGAAGTACAGAAGTTACAGTAAAGGGGTTAGGGGACAATGTTCAGAACAAGTGCTTTGCTGATCTTCTTATAGCCGAAGAGGAGAATATGAGGTACGTGAGCCTTTCTATTTTTCTTTTTCTTCTTCCTCTCCTTGATTTACAGTAACTTTCCTTGTGTTATGGCACTCACTAAGACAAGTTTCGGTGCTATATAGTGTGTTACAGGTCTGTTCCTTCATTCATCACTAGTCACTCCACTGTATGGCTACAATTTCAAGAAGGAATAAGACTTACTGGGCAAGATCCAACTTCCAAGCTTTCATACCTACTTTGAGTCTTCTTGCTCCTTAGCTATTAGTAGAGACTTCCAGTGGGTACAGAAGCGTAGGCATGGCCATCTCTACCTCTGGCCCCAGAGTGCAACTAATCAGGGCACTGACCAATTGGAAAGGGGAATCGGAGGTCAGCCTGATGTACCACCAATCGTGTAGTTATAGGGATCGCAATGGTTGCACTTCCAACTGGGCCCTTACGCTATTGGGGCACACAAGCCATCTTACCAAACTGACACTTCCTGCCCTGTTAGTCATTTTACAATGATTTGATTCCACTGCCTAAATCTACTGTGAGCTGTGCATTCACCAGTGTGGGAATTGTCAGTCATCGTGTCTTATCTGCACTACTCATTGGAGTAGAGGAGAGTGCAGACAGGAGAAGATGATTTCCGAAGATGATTTATGCCTACACTGCTCTGAAGTAAGGAACCAAATTAGTGTTAAATGATTAACAGCTCAACCAGGGAGAGGCAGAGGAACTTATGGAGGGCAATAAAGGATATTTAATACATGGTGGAGGTCAATAAAGGGGGGGTTATTACATTTCTGGAGAGCAATAAGGGATCATTTATTACACAGGGTACAGAGAGCTCTATTATCTCATGGCAGCACAGAAGGCACAATAAGTGGGCAATATTACATCATCGGGACTCTCTAAAGGGGCACTGTTTCTACATGGGGCTACTAAGGAGGCATTATTACAGGGGGCATCTGGGCACTATTACTTTGTGCGGGAACAGCCCAGAAATCACACAATTGCAGAAATATAGATCATATATGTGTAGCCTGAGAAGGGAGCACATCAGAGGTAAAACTAGCCTAAAAAAAGGTGGAAATTTTGGTAGAAGCCTTTTTTGGATTAAAATATTGTAAACTGTTCAGAATTACGCCACTAAAGGCACCTTCTAACAAAATAGGTGAGCATTAACAGCGGCGGATGTGGCTATCCAGCCCAACAGATTTGCTATATATAGTATAGGAGCCATACGCTTCTTAACATGTTGGATGCATCTTACTCCAGTGGAGTTCCTATTGAGACAGGGATATGAAATTCCAGTCTTAATAACTTCCCCTAAGTAGTTAAAATCATTGTAATATGAATACAACTATATGTTAAAGGTTCTGGGAAAACTGATAATATGAACAAAAAGGGTCTCTCCAGGGAAGCTCCTAACAAAGTTTTAAAAAGTACCAGTAAGGGATGGTTGTAAGAAAAATTTTTTAAAATCCTTTGGAGTAGAATTTTAAAAAATGTCCACATTAACACCTTTGGTGACATTCAATATGCATGTATGTCAGATGCGCATGGGGTTTATATGGAGTGGGCTTAGGAGTCAAACCTGCACGATACACAGGGTATAGATACCTCGTGTCAAAAACTGCCAACATCCAGCCTCATCGGCCAGAATTGGAGATAATAGAGACCCTGGCCATTAACCCCTTACTTGCTGCAGCATTTAAATAGCTTGACATAGGGAGGGGGGGCTACCTCTATCTCCCGGAGAGCACCTCAGTGAGGAGATTGTGTCATGCTGCTTGATTCCCCTGTGGTATGAGTTAGTAAGATGCCCTTAGAAGCCCATTAGTATAGTATACAATATAAATGATCAAACGTCTGCAACTTGTGGCCCTACGTAGGGAATAAAAGAAATGTAAAAGTAGCTTAAAGATTTTTTTTAATTACTTTAAAAAAATATTAAAAGTTTAAACCCTCCCTTTTCCCATTTTTATTGTAAAAGCTAAAAAAAAGCATATTTGGTATTATGTCGTCTATAAATGTCCAATTAATTAAATTAGCGTTATTTATCCTGCACAGTGAATGCTGTCAGAAAAAATTACACAATGCTTGAATTCAACAGAAAGCAATCAAAAAGCCATATATGAACAATAATGGAACCAGTAGGAATTACAGGTCATCCTGCAGCAAACAGCCCTCACACAGCCTGATTGATAGAACAATATCATTTCTTTTGGGGGTTATTTCTATTGACTTTTCTTCAATATTCTAAGTTGCTGTAAAACTGTTCTAATGCTTAGAGAAATACTGCAGTGTTCATGTAGTTCCTGCATTCTTCTGCTTCACAGTTACCTGCAGCATCCTCTTATCCTTCAGCTGTTAGCACTGTCTACATCGCCTTCTCTGGAGAGAACACAACTGGTGTTTGAGCGAGTCACATTTGGGTCCTTTTACAGCATTTTACATGAAAAGGTAATTTCCAGAAATGGCTCTAAGGCCTCATGCACAAGGGATGGATTTTTGCTGTGGAATCCGGAGTGGGCATCCACAGCAATAACCCTCCATAGCATGCTATGGAAAAGTGATTCTTCATGCACAGAGCGGAAACCAGTTGCGGTTTCCGCTCGCAGATTAAAAATTGCAGCATGTTACATTGAAGTCTATGGAAGCCTTCCGACCCGCGGCCTGTTCACAATCGACATTGCGGATGGGCTGCGGATTCCGCGGGAAAAGCAGGAGCTTAAAAAATAAATTAATCTGTACTGCGGCAAGCAGTGCGGACCATCTGCCGTACAGAGAAGCCAGAAGAAGACAGGTATGCGCGGACGCTAGTGAAGAGGGCCGCCTGCACACACAGGTATGCAGGGTCACCCGCCATGGTCAGGGCTGGATTCTGTGCAAGATTCTGCAGGCGGAATCCGGACATGTTGTGTGCATGAGGCCTAAGTCAGTGTGGAGCATGATGTTTTTTATTACTGTTAAAGCAGTTTATGGTTTGAATGCAAAATATGTGTAAATATAGATTTTCAGATGAAGTGATTAACGTTGCAACCTCCACAGCTGCTGTCTCCATCGTGCCTCAGCCTTGTCTCCTAGATATGTCTTCTTCTCAACTCTGCAGACCTCTTGGATAAGATTTAAAAAGACAGCCCAGTTTGGGCAATGTAGGTCCCGCTGTCTGCAGTTCATCACTGCTGGAAACCACGACTTTTGCTGATTTTGGAGAATCATAGTGTAAATGTTTATCTGGCCTCCAATGACTCTACATGGAAAGTGAAGCATTGGACTGCTATTATATAAGGCTGTTAGCGCTCATGTAATAGTGCAAATTGCTGTGCTGCACTTGCAGGTTCAGCCTGACAGTTGTCGGGAAAATGCGAGTGCTAGCAGCAGCTGTGAGTGTTCGTATAATATCATGCATATAGGACGACCACTGATATCTTTGGCCTTTTCAGTGAACACCTGGTGTGCTCCAGAGCCAAGAACAACCTTAATAGGGTAGATTTAAGCAGTTTAGCTTAATCCAACATCCTTCTTCTAAGGCTAGGGCTAAGCGATGACGTGTGTCACACAAAATCAAGTCTCACAAAAGTTATATGACAAAAAACTTTATGGAGCTTGTCTGCAACTTAAGGCCCATTTACTCGGAGCGATGATCGCTCAAAGATCACTCAAATGACAGTTTGAGTAACAGCTTTGAGCGATCATTTTGCATAAACTATTAAGTAGCTACTCAGCTACTAATATCTATTTATTGTGCAAATGAAGCCTTTAGCTGAAAGCATTTAATAGCCCAAGAGCTCTTATCTGCTTTCAGTTTTTTTGTTCTCTGATGGGAAACAATGCTATCAGCACTACCCGCGGAGAACTGCAGATAAGGCCGAATGATGATTTTTAGGTTGGCCTGAATTTAACGATCAGCTTGCAGTGCACAAAAAGTGCATGATGGGCGCGCGTTAGACGCAATGATTATCGCTCAAACGATTGCTTTTTAGCGAGTTTTGAGTGGTCATCGCTCTGTGTAAATGGGCCTTTACTGTTATTTGACTGTGTTAGAGCAGCAATTAAAAAAGGCAGGTCGCAAGCAAGCCGCAGTTGCATAATTTTACATTGATTTCTGATTTGGATTTGTGCAACTATTGTGTCGCAATCGCATCAGGTCAAAACACAATCCCCTTGACAATCATTCGATTCAACATCGCATTCAAAACTGGGATCTTTATGTCGCACTACACATGTCGTTGTGTTACCCTAGCTTGTAATCAATAGTATGGCAGCTACACCAGTGCAGTGTATTAGCTATTGGCAGAAATGTGTAATTTTGCAACACTTTTTCGTACAATGAAATTAGCTGCTAGCTTTTCTGTACTGTTAATCTTGATATCTTCTGACATTTTCAGCGCTCAGAATACCCAATATTGCACTTAGGAACAATAGTTCACATACTCCTCCAGATGATTGAGGCGCTCGTATTTCTGCACTGGCGTGGATTCATCCATCGCTCCTTTTCTTCACATGCCATTCAGCTGGTAACAGCAGACAGAGCCAAGATAAGCAACTTTGAGTATATGGTAGAAAGGTAAAGAACATTTCTTATGTGTACATGTTCTGTTATAGTAAAGGTTATTAGTTTTGGCATGTATAGATATAAAGTCTGTCTTTGTTTTTTTTTTGTCTTTTCCTAAAATATGAAAAAGGGTTTTCCCGTGAGGAACATTTATAACTCATTTACAGGATATGTGATCAATGTATGATCGCTGGGGTCTCACTGCTCGGAATTCCACAGATTATGAGAATGGGGGCTTCTGTGTGCCTGTTTTGAATGGATCATTGGTAATGTGTGCACCATTGATCATAGATTTATCGCCTTTCCCATGGACAGGTGCTAAATTGTGTTTGTAGAGCTACCCTTTTAGGGCCTGTGTCACACAAATGTATTTGTGCAGCGTTTTACATGCAAAATATGCAGTGAATAGAACCCATTGAGTTTTGTTGGTGCATTCAATGCATTTTGTTTTCACAACAAATATACAGTATGCTCTATTATCCTGCGCATTGGCTCACAAAAATAGCACATATTGAACTCATTAACTTAATTGCCAGTTCAGTGAATGAGAGCATTGTTGCGTGCTTCAAAGCATCTGCAATAATTACATTAAAACATGCGGATGTCCATGTAGATATGCAAAACCCATTGTGCAAATATGCGGGGAAAATGTACTTACCCGGCCTTGGGGTAGATTTCCGGATTTGCTCAGAAATGTATGTGACTATCCTGTTCATCTAAATGAGGCTTCCAGGAATCCATGCACCACCTACAGAAATAACCAAATCTAAGAGTATGAATAAAGAACAATCACAGACCTCTCTATAACAAATCTGCTGTGTGACCTCCCATGTGCCTCTTTGATATTGATTGTCACAATGAAGAACACTTACAACAAAATGCAGTCCTATATTCAATCATCTACTTTACACAGATTTCATCATTGCCTACAAGTTTTACTAGAAGTTTGTCTAATATCAGTGTTGCTGGGCGACTATAACAACATCTTTTTGATGTCCTATTTCCAGTAGTTGCCCAGTTTATGAAATCTAATTCTTCTTCTCTTATAGAGATTTCTGCGTTGGAACATATGTGGATTTTGGGGCAGATTAGCTGCAGACAGATTGTGGTATGAAATTAATCCGCATGTGAATTGCTCTAACAAGTAGGGACTGTCCAAAACTGAGAACTCCTGTAAGAGTACTATACTAAGTAGAATTATTTAATGCAGGAAAGATTTTATTGAAATCTACAACTATATAGGAATTGTACAAGACAGCGAGGCTAATTCACTATTGGAAATTCAGCAATTTTCTGGTGCAAATTATGCCGGAAAACTGGGAAACATTCTTTGTGCCACATTTACTACACTATGATGACAAAAGTATTGGGGCACCCACTAATTCTGTGCTATCAGGCAAAAGGGATATGCAGATTGGTTGTGCGAGCATAAGGTATAAAGGAGAGCATCACACAGGCATATCCCAGGAACCATCAGAATACCACAAGGTGTAGAGTTAACAGACTTTGAACGGGGAGAAGAGAGTGTGGAAAATACTGGTGTGAAGGCGCAACACTCCAAGCTAGTAGAAGATTAAGGTCCAATATGCGATAGTGAAAGCACTTCTTTTTTATTATTTAACAAAATAAAAAAACAGCAAGTGAAAAGGCATTTCGGGGACGAGCCCCTTCGTCAGTTCAGCTGGATTAAACACGACAGGATGCCTGGGGGTGACACATTTCCAATGTTTTTGGATGTGCCACAGGTCCTGTATGTGGAAGGGAGACAGGGAGGAAAGAAGACTTTGAACAGCGTATGTAAGTATGTTGTCACCTAGGGGCACCCGTCAGGGATGCCCGTTATCTCCGGCCCTATTCGCCATAGCCATCGAAGCCCTAGCGATTCGTTTGAGAAATTCCCCTGATGTAACCGGCATTAAATGGGCGGGCCTCAAAAGCAAGGTGGGGCGGACGATACAATTCTCTTTTTATCAGACCCTATAACCTCCTTCTCTCAAGCTATGTCCCATATAAACAAATTTTCCCATCTGTCTGGACTGCACGTTAACTGGTCCAAGTCCACAATTTTATAGACAAATCCTAACCCGGTAAACAATCCCTGTGTGACTAGATATGGCCTGGCCGTGGTCCCCACATTTAAATACCTAGGGATATTTATGTCCCGAGATTATAACAACGCAACAGAAGATAATATCGTCCCACTAAAAAAAAATGTAAAAAACAAATTCAAGAGATGATCTTAGCTACCGCTCTCGGTGGCCGGCCGTATTAACCTTGTTAAGATGGCTATCCAACCCAAGTGCCTATATGTACTACAACATATGCCAATATATGTCCCTAAGCACATCTTCCAATCCCTCAATTCTCTCATCATATCATTCATCTGGAACTCCACCCGCTCGAAACTTAGCCTCTCGTCCCTACAAAGACCCAAAGAGCAAGCCGGAATGGCCCTTCCGGACCTACGGCTATATTACCTAGCAGGACAGATACGAAATATCCGCAATTGGGTTTTGGAGCCGGAGATGCCCATAGCAGACCAATTCCTCGCAAAACAAGTGCAAGGGAATAATCTACTAAATTATCTAGAATTCCCAGAGTACACAAACTCCTCTGACATATTACCACTTCATAAACTCGCCCTGCAGGTATGGAAAGAGGTTAAATCTCTTCAACAATACGAGGACGTGATATCGGAACTTCCTCTATGGAATAACTCCGGCCTCGCTGCCTTACAGTCGGTTCCAGACCCCCAATATTGGATGTCCCTGGGAATAGTTTCAGTGGGAGACGCATATATAGACGGAGGAATCCCCACATTCAACCAATTACGTGAAAAATTACAATCCCCACAACTCCAATTATTCAGATTCTTCCAGCTGAGACATGCTCTAATCTCCCAGTTCCCTCCTGCCTCTACCCGAATATCCAAATTCCCCACAATTGGTATCCTCAAATCCCAAAGGCCCAGAGGCCTAATTTTGGCACTCTACACACATCTCCTCTCAGCCAAAACAGACCATAACCCGCTCCCAGTATACGACAGATGGAAAGCATCTATTCCGTCTCTAACACCCGAGGATTGGGAGGACATTTCGGAATCCCACCTCCTAGTCTCCCCCGCAGTCAACAACAAATTGATCCAGCTATATATAATACATCAAGCATACCTCACCCCCAGCCGTTTATATAAGATGGGAAACACTTCCTCCAACTCCTGCCATAGATGCCGCCGGTCGGAAGCTAACTTCTGGCACTCGATCTGGGACTGCCCCCTGGTAAAAGAGTTCTGGTATGAGACTGTCTCCTTCATAAACTCACTGCTACCGCCCTTATTCAATATTGCGATGGACCCAAAGACAATTTTATTTGGCTTGCTGGAGGAGGAGGTGTGGCCATACCACACCCGTGTCTTTCTCCAAAAAATACTATTTTTGGCACGCAAAGCGATAGCCACTCTTTGGATGGCTGCGGAAGTCCCCACAATTCGATATTGGATTCGGATGGTTAACGTAGTAATCTCCTACGAGAAAATTATCTATCAAAATAGAGGATGCCCAAACAAATTTCAAGAGATATGGGACGTTTGGCTAAACACCCACTCCACTTTATCCGCAGACTAAACTTGGAGCCCGAGTCCCCCTTCCTTTTTCCCTCCCTCTTCTCCATTCCCCCCTCCCCCTTCATCTCTACATTCTCTTTCCCCCCATTCTCTTTGCAAACCACATACACGGTGTCTCACATCAATATACCTCAAATAATCGGCATAGACAGCTTATGTTCAATTGTTAAAAGTTTATTGTTACACTCACTGACAAATTAGCCAGAAAGGAAAAACAAGAAAATGTTATCATTAATATGAAAGTTAAAGTACAGCATGTTATCTGTGAAATACTCGCGTCATATCAGATATAATTTTTCTTTTATTCTGTACTGTGCAAATTTCCTCTTAATAAAGACAACAAAGTTAAAAAAGTATGTTGTCACCTGAGCAACCAATCAGTACGGGACATCGCAGCGCTTTTGTACCGTCCAAAGCCCGCTGTTGGCAATGTTATTCGGATATAGAATATATCTGGTGTCTGCGGTGCAGTAACATTCGGGGAGCCCTCTAAACTGATAGAAAGTGGACAACGAAGCCTTGTACCACCTGGAAGGCATCATGCAAATCATTTGCCAAAACACTCGCTCAGGTGGTCTCATAGACTATTGGAAGTCCCACACACATTAGCACCAGAACCATCATAGGGAACTCTATGTGAAGGGTAACCATGGATGAGCGACTGCACACAAGCCCAACATCACGGCGTGAATGCACAGAGGCGTCTGTAATGGAGCTTGTTGTGAACTGTTGAATCGTAGTACGCTATCTTCTGACCAGGTGATCGCATTTGCCTGGATCAGATTGTCAGTGTGGCGGTTGCCTGGAGAGCGGTTTCGACGTGACTGCATCGTCACAACAGTGAAGTCTGGCAGGGATTCTGTTATAGAGTGGAGGACTTTCTGCTGGGAAGGACCAGGGCCATTGATTATAGTGAAGTCCATCCTCAATGTCGAAGGGTATTGTGACAGTGTGGTATTACCTACCCTGTGTCAATACCTTGGTTCAGCTCCGTGTCTCTACCAACATGACCGACACCATGCCATACAGCACGCAGTGTTGAAGCTTAATTTAAGGAGCAGGATGTCTGCAAACTGTACACATGACCGTTTATTTTGAAAAGCCAACTGAAATGACCGGTACGCTTTAAGGTGTTTTTTAACATTTTTGTTTGTCTTCCAGCAAAGTTATGGTGCCGTGTGATGGAATCATTCATTTCCCAATACCTAAATGGTTGTATTGCTGGGCATCTCCTGAAATAGTTGCGGGAAAAACTGGTACTGTAAAGTCTGATCTTTACAGTTTCTGTGTAGTGATGCAAGAAAGTTTAACAGGTACATTGATTTGTGTTTGTTTCATACTGAGAGCATTTACAAGAAACCTCATTTTTAGTTTTATGTGACAGGATGTAGCAAAAGATTAGAGCTAAAAACAAAGGAAAAGATTTAGCAAACACACTTATTATTGCCTATAAATACATATTTTTCTGCATTTTTGGAATGATGTGTAAGGCCTCCTGTCCACGGCAGTGATTTCGCCGACGGTAAATCGCTGGCGAATGACGCCGTCTGAAGCTTTCCATAGCTTTGCTATGGAAAGCGCCGGCCCCATGTCCATGAGCGGAGAATCGTTGCAATTCTCCGCTCGCGGCCGGCAATTCGCAGCATGTTGTGAATTGCCCCGATTCTCCGCGGTTAGCCTATCAGATTAGGCTGACCGGCGGAGATTCGTCTGCGGCTGCTGCTCCCGGGCGGCAGTAGGGATACTGCAACGCCCGTGGACAGGGGGGCCTTACACAAGAATGCATGTAAGTGAAGTTTTTCTGTCTTCAAACTTTTGGCCATGTATTATAACTACAGTGGGTATGGGAACTTCGGCCATCAGTGATGCCAACCCTTCTGGCATTCTTTAAAGATTTAAAATGTTTAACTTGAAATCTCCCATACAATGCTACATGACACAAGCCATATATATTATGGGTTTATTCACCCATTGCAGTAATGGGGCAGTTTACTCACAATTTTGGTATGAATAAACCCAAATGGTAAAAAATTCTTTCTGGACCTTTTGTTCTCGCAGTTCCTAATTTACGGATTATCTTCACATTTTAGACTCTCTGCCATGGAATGGGGTAGATGGCGAAGCAGTTAGGGATGCCATGGATTCTGGACATTACTTGACGGCTGATCCAGCTCTTTCGGAACCATATTACTCTGTAGTCAGCACTGGGATTCAGGCTAGACCTAAGGAACGGACAACACAGCTTCAGGATATTGCATATATGCTGAAGAATGATGTGAAGGTAATTGGATTATAGAATATATTTAATAGCCTTATCGCCCATATGTCATTTTATATTAAAGGAACTTAGACCGCACAGTCTTAAAGTGTTTGTAGTGCATTCAAATAACTTCAATTGACGCTTATTGCCCTGTGCATATAGCCTTCACTCTCCCAGACAGCGGTCACATGGCCATTAGTAGTCATAAAAATTGTGCTGCACAAATACGGCACCAGATTTACTGGATAACGATAGAACGGCCACATAAAAACAACTTAAAGGTGAAGATTTTTTTTTTTGTATACAATTCAATTGCCAAATTGAATTTAAGTTCTAGTAGCATGGCCAATTTTTGATAAATGGAAAACGCACTTAATCCCAGACAAGCCCTTTAACTGCTATTATACCGAGCCTGTAGAAAATGCTGGTATAGAATAGTAGAAACGAATTGGTGGAGCAACCCAAGTAGATTATGCAAGTATGAAGTAGGAGACAATGTCCTCTTTTTGGAGAAAGATGAGCTAGGGATTTGTTTTCCATATTTTAAGAACCCCGGGAGGGATTTTCCATGAATGGAACGGGCAGCTCACCACAAATCCTGTTGTACCCAACTGAGTGAACGTTTCCATCTAATAAGCACTGTGGAATACGTTGGCCCTATACAAATAAAGATTATTATTATTAAAGACAATTCTTAGGGTATGTGATGCAACCTCCAGGTGTAATCTAATTACATGAGATTAGTTATTGCCAAACTTCTCTATTTATTAAAACCAGTTTTGAGGTTAATGAACCTCTTCCTCAGCACTTGCTAGGATACACGTCTGGGAGCTGACGGTGTATTTTGCAGAGAGGGTTGGACAATTGCTGATGTAAAAAGTGCTGGGTATTTTGTGCTCTGAAGCCTGTGAATGGAGCGGTGGACTATAGTCATAGTAATGCAAGATATAGTTTCTCAAGATATGAAGTAAATGTCTCATAGGCAGACCACCACCTTATCAGATGGAGGGTCCCCTGATCCTCCTTCCACTAGGTGTTCTGGCTACATCCAGCTGCAGGGTGTAATACAGAGCTGACCGCTCATGTAGACGGACTCAAGTCTATGGGACTTAAAAGATCTGAGGAGCTTGGCCACTGTCATCTCTCCAGGAGAATTAATATAGACCGCTGGAGCCGCAGGGCATTTTACAGGTGAAGAATGTTTTTGTTTTTTTTATTACATTTCCTGCTGCCGGGTTAGTTTTTAAATCTCTCCAATAATCCTTTTAATCCCGCTCAGGCTGTCTCTGTGGGACTTTCTAGGGCTTTCATCAAATAAAATATATATTAAAAAAAATCCCAATAGCAGTAAAATTGCAGCATTTTAGCTCTAGCAACTGTCTGCACTGCCTTCTGTAAGCATGGTTGATCTCTTATGTCAATATTCATTATTTTGCACTGCGGCTGAGCTAATCTGTCTTCAATATTTTCTGAATAGGATGGAGACAAAATATATGTAGAATCATCTGGTGTAATGTTAAGGAGATAGTAAATAATTATTATACAGTCTAACACTAAGCAGATAGGCTGCATTTGTAGCCTATATTGGGATTTTACACTCGCTGTATTGAAAGACAGCTGTAAAAGATGATTCTGTTTACTACTAAAACTTTAGTAGTGAAATGCTTTTTGCTCCGTGCCAAACCCATATCTTCCCAGCCACACTAAGGCCAGCGCTGCATGGCATGATATGCTTTTTCCGTTCAAAATATTTTTATTTGCATATTTTTACTGGCATTAACATACATTTGTCATTTGCTTATGGATTTGTATTGACTTGCAGTATCACAGACAAAAGTAAATCAATTCTTTACATTACAAGACTTTGGCTATGCGTCTTTTCTTTTCCTTCCTTCCTAATCAGGCAGTTGAATACTGCCCTAACTTATTAAAACTTAAACTGTAACGAAAACATAATTGACAGACAGGGTGGTATGGGATAGGTGGGGGGGGGGGAGGAGGGGAGAGGGGAGGGGTTAGGCTTATATGGGGAGCTGGGGGTGGTGGATCTCTGGGGCACGGTTTGAGGTGGTAGAGCCCATCCCCGGGAAGAGCCACTCTCAACTTCCGGAAGCTTTCTGGGGTCTACCAATGTCTTCTACGGACGGCCCGTAGCTACCCAGACCTTAAATCGTTCAGTGGACCTGAATGTGGTCCACATCTGCCAGGTATGGTAGAATCTTTCCAGAGTTTCGCCGTCCTCCGCCCCCAGCTCGTCGAAGCGCATGAGCTCGTTTATTTCTTCTACCCACATCCCTCTTGAGGGGGGGGGGGGGGGTCGTGGATTTCCAGAGTCTGGGGATGACCCTTCTGGTTGCGAGTATGAAGAATCTAAGGACATTGTGTTTAATACTTTTGATAGTTCCTGGGAGGATTGAGAGGAGGGCCATCTCCTGCGTGAGTCTGAGATGTGACTTACAGATATGATTATATAGGTCAATAGTTTCCTTCCACAGATCAGACACTCCCGGGCAACTCCACCAAATGTGGGACATGCTCCCTATGTCAGTGTTACATCTCCAACAAGTTGGTGGTGTCTGGGGGAAAATTTTATGTAGGTGGTCGGGAGTTTTGTACCATCTAGACAAAATTTTGAAATTTAACTCTTGTGCTTTACCAGCAGAGGACATTTTGTGACATAGTGTCCAGGCTCTCTCCCAGTCCTCTCTTGGTAGGCTGTGACCTAGTTCCTTTTCCCAGGCCTCTATGTATGCAGGGTTTTGGTCCTCTATCTCTCGATTCAGCATCAGCCTATATATGGATGAAATCATGTGCCTCTGTGTGTTTGACGACATGGCCATTTGCTCAAAGGGCGTTAGCGCGCCCGTTAGGTTCGCCCGGGGAGACAGGGACCCCACAAACCCCCTCAGCTGAAAATATTGTAGCCAATAGCCGGGACAGGATCCTCTCTCATCTATGAGCTCAGTAAACTGTTTTAAATTCGTGTTGGACATTACGGCTCTAATTCTTGGTAGTGGCGACGTGTGTAAGCCTAGTATGGACGTGCCCTCTAGCGTTGTCTTGAATTGTGGGTTTGTTATGAGAGGGGTTAGGGGGCCAGGGACTGAAACCATGCCTTTTTTTTGCCCGAACTCTGTCCATGTCTTGAGTAACTGACCTACAAACGGGGAGATGTTGGGGATCTCTTTTATGAGCTTAGGTGGGATCCATGCTGCTCCTCGTAGGGTTCCCGGGACCAGTGCATGTTCCGCAGCAACCCAGAGCTTATGACTGTTGTCTTTAATTAGGTCTAGCACACAGTTTGAGAGACAGGCTTTATGATAGAGGGTGAAATTAGGCAAGCTCAGGCCCCCTTTTTCCTTTTGTCTGGTGAGGAGCGAGAAGCGCATTCGTGGCTTCCTTCCTCTCCAAACGAACGCTGTAATGAGGGTTCGAAGCCGTTTTAGGTAGTAGTTTAGAAGTTTCACCGGGACCGCCTGACATATGTAGAGGAATTTCGGTAGCGAGTCCATTTTAATTACGTTGACCCTGCCATTCCAGGACAAGAACAATGAGTTCCATTTGTTAAGGTCCTTTTCAAGTTCTGACAGGAATGGGAGGAAGTTGAGTTTAAAGATCTGTGTGGTGTCTGCCGGGAGTTGAATGCCCAGGTACTTTATCGAGGACCGTTTCCATTTGAATGGGAATTGTGCCTCTAGTTGTGATACTTTGGTCTGCGGCAACGTTACGTTCAGGATCTCTGATTTTTGTGTGTTTACTTTGTAGTTGCTAAGTCCGCCGAAGCGTTTAAACTCTTGTAGGGTTAAGGGGAGTCCCACTTGTGGATTGGACAGATAAATTAGCAGGTCGTCCGCGAACAGAGCCATCTTGTGTTCAATGTTCCCGGTCAAGATCCCTCTAATTGAATCATTTTGACGGATTGCGTTAGCTAGCGTTTCCATGGTTAACACATAAAGAAACGGGGAGTGGGCAACCCTGTCTTGTCCCTTTTGTTATTTGGAAGGCGTCCGACAGGGAGCCGTTTACCCTTATTCTAGCTGAGGGATTTCGATATAGGGACATGATTCGGTCTTTTGTTTTCGGTCCCACCCCTATTTTGTCCAATGTGGCCGAGAGGAAGGGCCAGTCGACCCTGTCGAACGCCTTCTCAGCGTCGACCGCCAGGAGACATAACGGGTCGCCCATGACCCCTGCTCTGGCCATCAGCGATAGGGATCTAACCGTGTTGTCCCTGGCTTCTCTGCCGGGAACAAATCCTACTTGTTCTCCATGTATCAACCGTGGTATGGAGTATTGTAATCGTGTGGCTATCAGTTTAGCGAATAGTTTTATATCTATATTGAGGAGTGATATGGGTCTGTAGTTGCCGCAGACCGAAGCATCCTTCCCTGGCTTTGGAATAACTGAAATGTGGTCCATTAAGGATTGTGTCGGGAATGGGCACCCTCGTTCTACCGCATTAAAGGCTCTGAGAATTAAGGGGGAGATTTCTCCTCTGAAGGTTTTGTAAAATCTGTCTGTAAAGCCATCTGGGCCGGGGCATTTGCTCACTTTTAGATCTTTAATGATTGTAGTGAGCTCCTCTTCACTGAAGTCTTTGTCTAGACTTGCTGCCTCCTCAGTTGTCACTCTTTTGAGGGCGTTTTGGGTCAAGTAGGCCTCAATTTCGCCATCTAGTCCCTGGGTGTCAGTCTGTGTTTGGTCTCTGATGTTGTATAGTTTAGAATAGTATTTTTTAAATTCTTCCAATATGTCTGTTGTGGCGTGCACGTGTCTTCCGCCCTCTATCCTTATTTTGGTGACATGGGTGGGGGACGATCTAGGGTGGAGGGCTCTGGCTAACCAGCTTCCACATTTATCTGCATATCCGAATGTCCCTCTACGTAGTTTGTCTCTCTGAGCTCATGAACGTTGGTCGAGGATTTTAAGTATTTGCTGCCGTATAGAGGAGATTTCGGCTTTAAGTACGTCACTTTGGGATTTTTTGTTGTCTTCTTCTTTGGTTTGTAAATTTAAAATAAGTGTGCGTAGTTTCGCTGAGTTTTTTTTTTTAAGTCTGGAACCGTGCGATATTTGGATTCCCCAGACGACGCACTTTAACGCTTCCCACTGGACTGGGGCTGGTGTTTGGTCGTTCTGGTGGTTCGCTATGAATCCAGTGATTGCATCCTTAATGTCTGAGACACAGAGGGAATCACGGAGCAGGTTGTCGTTGAGTCTCCACGAGGTGATTCCCGCACGGCCTGGGCGTACTGAGAACCCACCGTACACTGGGGTGTGGTCTGACCAGATAAAGTCGCCCAGGGAGCACCTCGGGGAGCAGTCCAACAGACTCTGTGAGACTAGGAGCATGTCTATCCGTGAGTACGTGTTGTGTACTGCCGAGTGGAATGTGTAGTCCCTGTTCCCCGGGTGAAGGATCCTCCACAGATCCACCAAGTGTAGGGCGTGTAGTGTTTTTTTGAGTCGCTGTAGTGCTGATCGGGGTACAGAGGTCCTACCTGATGAAGAGTCTATTTCTGGGTTCAGTACCAGGTTCCAGTCCCCTCCAAGGATAATTTTGGATCTGCTGGCGAATTCGGCCAAGTGCTTTAGGATCTTGGTAGCCGTTGGTACTTGTTCCTGGTTGGGAAGATAAATATTAGCCAAAGTATACAACATATCAGACATTTCTATTTTTAGGAAGACAAATCTGCCCTCTTGGTCTGTTGCGGTGTCCATTACATTGTATCTAAGGTTTCTGTGTAAGGCTATAGACACCCTTCCCGCTTTCTTTGTGGGATGTGGGCTGTGGTACCAGATGGGATATAGTTTGGAGTTGCATGCTGGAACATTGTCTGCTCTAAAGTGGGTTTCCTGGAACATAGCTACCTGAATTTTTTTCTTGTGGAGATGGTAGATTATCTGACCTCTTTTCTGGGGGGAGTTTAGGCCCCTGGCGTTGTATGTGCTACATGTCAGCTCAGCCATGGTTGTCTTCAGTGGAGAACCGCCTTCTCGTAGAGCCCCCACCGCCCCCAGGTTTGGGGAGGGAGTTGGGAAAAGAGGGGGGGGGGGGGGAAGACACGTGGGGTAAATCAAGAAAAAACAAAAACAGCAATAAAAACAAATAACTGGTGGTAAACTGCTGTTCTATCATATTCCGATAGTTTGCGAGGGCTAACTTTGCCATCGCTTGTGCTATAGTAGCAGAAACTAACAAATTTACGAGCTTTCGCTCCCTACCCCTATGACTTTAAACTTGTTGTAGTGAGTCTGATTCCCAGAACCCCTTGGACCCCAAGAAACTCGCCTTCCCCTTTGCAACTTTGCCTCGCTCTGCCGAACAAGCGAAGTGGTGGTTAAGTGTTCTTTTCAGGTTGGTTTTCCCGACTTGGATTTCTGAGGTTCCCCAGTCTCCTGGGGTCTCTCTCTTCGTCGGCGCGATCTGCGTTCCACCGTCTGCCATTCAGTTCTTGGAGGTGGTGTCGGCAGGGAGGCTGATTTGGGCCAGTCCGGTAGGGACACAAGTGGCAGCTCGAAGGTCCCCAGGAAATTGGGTAGGTCTCCCAGGCTTCGGAATGTGGCTGTTTTACCTCCCTTGCTGGCGTGAAGCTGGAATGGGAATCCCCAGCGATAAATGATTTCTTTATCCCGCAATAAAGTGAGTAGGGGCTTCAATGCTTTTCTTAGCTGGAGGGTCCGCCGTGATAGATCTGTCAGGATCATTAGTGGAGTTCCTTTGTAGGACAGGTCGCTCTTTTTTCTAGCTTGGTGGAGGATTTGTTCCTTCAGCTTGTAGAAATGCACCCTGCAAAGGACGTCTCTTGGTCTGGTCGGATCAGTGGGTTTGGGTCCCAGCGAGCGGTTAATTCTGTCTATCTCTATTTCTGTGTCCGGTGGTCTCTGTAGCAGGTTGTTAAAGAATTCTCTTGCCCATTTGTCTAACGGGGCGTTGTCAATTTCCTCTGGGAGGCCTCTGATTCTTGGGTTATTCCTCCGGTGACGGTTTTCTAAGTCGTCAATCATGTTGTATAGTTCGGATATCTGGTGGGAGTGCTGGGTGAGCTCTTGGACGTGGTCGTTCATGGTATTAGTAACTATCTCTTGCTCCCCCTCAATCTCTTCTAATCTCTGACCTGGATGCCGTATATCTTGTTGTAAGGCAGCGATGTCGTTCTTGTGGGATGTTTCCATCTTCTGGAAGAGGCCGTTGATTTCGCTTTTAGTGGGGAGGGCTCGCAGGTGTTCCTTCCAGTCCCATTCCCCCGGGGGGTCATGTCTCAGGGGCGCTAGGCACATTACTCTGCTCGCACTCTTCTGCTTCGTGCTCGTGTGTGGTGTGGTGCTTGTGGCGGGCAACGGGGAGGGGGGTGCGGAGTCTTCTGCGCTCGACCCTTCTGACGCGCTGGTCGCGCTTGCGGGCTCTCTTCTCCCAGGGCCGCTTACTTCGGCCCTTTTCTGTGTGGGTCTCTGAGGCTGGGGGGGGCTGCTGGACATGGGGGCCACTGCCTCCTGCTGCCATGTTTTGTGCGGCTCTCTCTCCCCTGTGGTCAGCTAACAGGGTCTCTTCTGTCTCCCTGTCTCTTGTGTCCTGGACTGGGGTGTGGGACTGTCCCCTTTGGGTCTTGGGGCTGTGTGGTGTGGGAGAGTTGTCCTTACCCCAGTCTGCTGCCGGCTCCTCTGCCCCTGCTGCCGCCCGGTCCGCCTGCATCTTCCTCTCGGCTGCTCCTGTGTGCTGAGCTGCTGAGACGTGTTTCTCCGGCTCCGCGCTTCCAGCGGAGTCGGCACCCGCCAGCACTTCCTCCACGTGCGCTGCCTTCTTCATTGCCGGCGGCGCCATCTTGCCCGACGCATCTCGCTCCCCGCTGTCTCCCGCGGCTCTGAGGAAAGCCGACAGTCCGCTCCCCTGCCGGGTCAGCGTCTTCCTGGAGTGCTCCTTTGATTTTCCCTTCACCATCGGGCCAGTGAGTGATGTCCTGGGGTTCTTTTTAGGTCCGGGATTGCTGTCGGGGCCGGGAGCGAGGCGAGCGCACGTCTCACTCGCCTATCTGCTAGCCACGCCTGCGCATGATATGCTTTTTGACACAATGCAGTACTGCCATTTAGTGTCTGGTTATTGGCTATAATGCATAGTGATAGTGATGATCCATTCATTGTTTCCTGTTATTCTATATTAAGGTTACCCTGATAGTAGGTAGATCCCAGCAGGAAGTTAGCCAACTAGCAGATACAAAAGGGGTTGGCCAATTTACAATTAATATTAAAAATTATTTGGAAATATGCTTATTATTATTTCACTGATATACTTTTTATTTATACAGAGGTCCTTTGTACCAGTTTCCTATGTCATTTCCCTTTGTCACTTCCTAACTGCTCCTCCGTCCATTAGATGGCTGAATATGATGAAACATCGACCTCATTCAGCCACCTCTATTGTAAAACATGGCGCAGAGACGCATGGAAGAAAGATGAGTGATGTCGTTGGTCACATGCGTCTCTGCAATTAGCATCCAGCTATCATATGGAAGAGAGAACAGTCGGCACAGGAGAGCGGGGGTTCATGAATTCAGCACAATGGACGTCCGTATGGAGAAAAATTACACTAGAAAGTTAATAACGACATTTCCAAAGCATTTTTACTATAATTGTAAATTGGCCAACCCCTTTAACTACTGATCCCCACTAACATACAGCTTAAACTAGGACTCCAGAGAACCTGTCACTGTCACCTATGAGTCGGGGTGAAATTGTGCTATTACTTGTGAGCGCTCTCAAGGTTTACCTACGAAGAAAAAAGGGGCCATAGCCCTAATAAAGCCTTCATTTATTATATCCTGCTCTTACTTCTCATACAATACGTTGGCGGTATTTCCTTCAGCATGCACTTGTGTTTTCTATCACCCTGTAACAACTTTATGTTTGATTTACGTACAGCACTTCATGGTCAATGTTCCATGTACAGAAGATGCACCTATGGTTGAAGAGGCAGTAAGGGATATGAAAATGCAGCATATAGAAGAGGAAATTCCACCAGGTACGTACTTTTTATAGGAAAGTTTTGATTGATTAGGCTTATTGATGCTTACCTAGATAGAATGACTTATCCGATTTACTAACCAACCGAGTAGAGGTGGTTTTGAAATAGGATTATTGAATAACATGAATGGTGAACTCCCCCAATGGCACTAAACATGTCAACTACTATGTTTTGCTTTGTTACAGACCTGTTTTATAAAGGAACAAGTATTTCTAGTTACAGTTCAAGCAAAGTTGTTTCCTCCACTGAGTCACAGTCTGAAACCCTGTGTGACTCGGTAGAACACACTGATGAAATGATTGCCCACCTACACTCACTAGAGAAAGAGGGTCAAAACAAGGCGGGGGACTTCTGTCCACAAAGTATTAGCAGCCCATCCATTTCATTATCATCAGTCAGTAATTGTGAGACAGATACAAGTTCTAATTCAGAGGAAGAAGATATTGATTGCAGAAGCGTAGAAACAAATGGAAACTGGCAAGATGAATTGCAAATACTAACTAATAGATTAAATTCAATCCAGATGCATCACAAATCCACGCTTGATAATCTTCTCTACATACAGCAGTATTTTCAGGAGCACTACACTATACTTGATGGCGAAGAGGAACAAAAGCAGGCCGAAAACAAACCTCACAATGATGAAGATGAGGTTGATCAGGAGCTTCCACTGTTCAAGAGTAAAACTTATGCTGAATGGTCTGCTGTAGGCCCCCCACCTTGCTATGTACCTCCTGAATGTGTGTCCTACTCCGGAACTAACATCACATCACCTACAAAGAGAATAGAGCGTGAGAGTGCTGTAGACATAGTGCAAAAGGGCTCAAAGAAGGGGGACTTGTGCACCAGCCTTGGCTCATTTAAAGGGAAGACTCTTGAAACATTGTCTACTGGTCAGGTAATACTTGCATAATATTATATATAAGTATATATAAACCAATGAGGAATTAAAGTTTATTTTTCTAATTTATTTCCTCACTATTCGCTAAAGTTAAACAATCTCGTTAAATGCATTTATTATTAAATTATGACAACTCTACCTACATTATGCCTGTTACCATATTAGTTTACCATTAAAGGGGTTGTGCCAAGCTTTAAACTTATCCTCTATCCGCAAGATGGGTGATAAGTGTCTGGTTGGTGGGGGTCTGACCACTGGCGACTCCCATTAATAACAAGAATGCAGGCCCTGCACCCCTCATATGAGTGACACTGCCGCTCCATTAATCTGTACGAAACTGCCTGATAGATGAGTATAGCTGGGACCCCCACTGATCAGACACTTATTCCCTATCTTATCAATTAGGCACCAGTTTAAAACTTGACACAAGCTTTTTAATTTACTTGTTAAACTACCTAAAATAAGGCATTTATAAGTTCTATTAATAAGGGAGATGGAACAATACCTCCACAGTGCCACCTATTGGAAGGCAGCATTCCTTGTCAATATAAGTCAATGTTAGACTCCTTATACAAGCCTTTTAACAATGACCTGGAATTGAAAGCAAAGCCAGACTCCATGCACAGACAGGAGTGTTTGCCCCTCATCAGTGTGCAGTAGGATTCTGGCTTTGCTAGAGAGAGGCCTATGATGTGGGGTCAGAAACTCTATCTTTTCTCCTTTGTCTGGGTTCACACAGGGCGGATTTGCTGCGGAAATTCCGCCCGGAATTTCGCCGCGGCAAATCCGCCTGCGGCTGCTAATCCCGTAGTTGGCCAGCCATGTGGACGAGATTTCTGAGAAATCTCGTCCACATGGGATGGCAAATCCGCCGTGGCAAAGCCGTCGCTGCGATGCGGATTTGCCGTCTGCAGCATGTTTATTTTTTTTCTTCTTCCGCTGTGGCCGCGATCTCCTCTATGGGAGCGCCGGCCGCAGCGGAAGAGCGAGCGGCCAGGCTGCTTCAAAACCCGCGGCTAAGTGCCGTGGGTTTTGAAGCAGCGCTTCTCCCAGCGGAAATAATGCTGTTTTTCGCTCTGGCCAAACTGCAAGATTTTCGCCGGGATTTTGCTGTGTGTGAACTCAGGCTTAGGGAGAGCATCTAGACAGTGAGTGAGGAGACTTAAAAGGCCATTCATGCTCCTCTGGGTAATATGCAAATAAGGGAGATGGAACAATACCTCCACAGTGCCACGTATTGGAAGCAAGCATTCCTTTAAGTCAATTTTAGACCCTTTATACAAGCCTTGTAACAGTGGCCTTTCAAGTCTCCTCAATCACCGTCTTGATCAGTGACAACGAACCTTTTAGAGACTGAGTGCTCAAACTGCAACCCAAAACCCACTTATTTATCTCAAAGTGCCAACACGTCAGGGGGCAGGGTTTATCACGACGTATGATTTTACCTCCATCTATCTAAAAAGGACAGGGCTGTTTCAAAATAGACAGCGTACAGCTTTTGACTGCTTTTTGTGTGCCGAAATGTTGCAGAATGTCCTCAGTTGAAATTTCTGTGACAAATTCTGCAGCATTTCCGCATCTAAAAAGCAATTATAATCTGCACGCTGTCTATTTTGAAACAGCTCTGCCCATTTCCGCCACATGTAAACATACCGTAGCGGTAATAGTGACTCCCACGGCTGCCCCGTTGGTAATAGTGACCCCCCATGGCGGCCCCAGCGGTAATAGTGACATCCCACAGCGGCCCCAGTGATAATAGTGACATCCCACAATGGCCCCAGCAATAATAGTGACATACAACAGTGGCCTCAGCGGTAATAGTGACATCCCACAGCGGCCCCAGAGGTAATAGTGACTTCCCACAGCTGCCCTAGCGTTAATAGTTACATCCCCACAGTGGCCCCAGCGGTAATAGTGACATCCCACAGTAGCCCACAGTAGTAATAGTGACATCCCACAGTGGCCCCAAGCAGTAATAGTGACATTCCACAGCGGCCCCAGCAGTAATAGTGACATTCCACAGCGGCCCCAGCAGTAATAGTGACATCCCACAGTGGCCCCAAGCAGTAATAGTGACATCCCACAGCTGCCCCAGCGGTAATAGTGACATATCCACAGTGGCCCCAGCGGTAATAGTGACATCTCACAGTGGCCCTCAGTAGTAATAGTGACATCCCACAGCGGTCCCAGCAGTAATAATAGTTGCATCCCATAGTGGCCTCCAGCAGTAATAGTGACATCCCACTGCGGCCCTGGCAGTAATAGTGACATCCCACTGCGGCCCTGGCAGTAATAGTGACATCCTACAGTGGCCCCGCAGTAATAGGGACATCCCACAGTGGCCGCAGTGATAATAGTGACATCCCACAATGGCCCCAGCGATAATAGTGACATACAACAGAGGCCTCAGCGGTAATAGTGACATCCCACAGCTTCCCTAGCGTTAATAGTTACATCTCCGCAGTGGCCCCAGCGGTAATAGTGACATCCCACAGTAGCCCACAGTAGTAATAGTGACATCCCACAGTGGCCCCAAGCAGTAATAGTGACATTCCACAGCGGCCCCAGCAGTAATAGTGACATTCCACAGCGGCCCCAGCAGTAATAGTGACATCCCACAGCGGCGCCAGCAGTAATAGTGACATCCCACAGCAGCGCCAGCAGTAATAGTGACATACCCACAGTGGCCCCAGAGGTAATAGTGACATCCCACAGTGGCCGCAGTGATAATAGTGACATCCCACAATGGCCCCAGCGATAATAGTGACATACAACAGAGGCCTCAGCGGTAATAGTGACATACCCACAGCTGCCCCAGAGGTAATAGTGACTTCCCACAGCTGCCCCAGCGGTAATAGTGACATCCCCACAGTGGCCCCAGCGGTACTAGTGACATCCCACAGTGGCCCACAGTAGTAATAGTGACATCCCACAGTGGACCCATGCACTAATAGTGACATTCCACAGCGGCCCCAGCAGTAATAGTGACATCCCACAGCTGCCCCAGCGGTAATAGTGACATCTCACAGTGGCCCTCAGTAGTAATAGTGACATCCCACAGTGGTCCCAGCAGTAATATTGACATTCCACAGCGGCCCCAGCAGTAATAATAGTTGCATCCCATAGTGGCCTCCAGCAGTAATAGTGACATCCCACTGCGGCCCTGGCAGTAATAGTGACATCCCACAGCGGCCCCGGCAGTAATAGGGACATCCCACAGTGGCCGCAGTGGTAATAGTGACATCCCCACAGTGGCCCCCAGCGGTAATAGTGACATCCTACAGTGGCCCTCAGTAGTAATCGTGACATTCCACAGCGGTCCCAGCAGTAATATTGACATTCCACAGCGGCCCCAGCAGTAATTGTGACATCCTACAGTGGCCCCAGAGGTAATAGTGACATCCCACAGTAGCCCTAGTGGTAATAGTGACATCCTACAGTGGCCCCCAGCGGTAATAGTGACATCCTACAGTGGCCCCCAGAGGTAATAGTGACATCCTACAGTGACCCCATTAGTAATAGTGGCATCCCACAGCGCTCCCCGGTAGTAATAGTGACATCCCACAATGGCCCCAGTAGTAATAGTGACTCTCACAGTGGCCCCAGTAGTAATAGTGACATCCCACAGCGGCCCTCAGTAGTAATATTGACATCCTACTTCGGCCCCCAGTAGTAATAGTGACATCCCACAGCGGCCCTCAGTAGTAATAATGACATCCTACTTTGGCCCCCAGTAGTAATAGTGACATCCCACAGTGGTCCCAGTAGCAATAGTGACATCCCACAGCGGCCCCAGTAGTGATAGTGACATTCCACAGTGGTCCCAGTAGTAATAGTGACATCCCACAGCACCCCACTGAGACCCATATATTTACCCCTTCCTCCTCGCCGAAGCGCCGCTGCTCTTCTCCTTGTCGCTGCTGCTGGCACTGATCCCAGGTGCACACTGTGATGTCAGTATGCTGCCGGACGCCTCCTCCCCTGCTTTTGCGGAACCTAAGAAGAGACGTCAGAAAAGGGGGTGAAGAGGATCCTGGGTGCACACTGACGTCACAGTGTGCGCCAGGATCAGTGGCGCTACCAGCACTGCTGAGTGAATGGTAGCAGGGAAGCCACGACTCTTGGCGGTATTCACTAATGTGGTGAGCAGTCGGTGGTGGTGCGTGCCAGCAGGGAGGGCTCTGCGTGCCGCCTCTGGCACGAGGTCCACAGGTTCGCCACCACTGGTTTAGATGCTCTCCCTAAGGAGAAAAGATAGCGTTTCTGACCTAAGTTCTACTAGGCACAGGATATAGTTCAACGTCCTGTGGGGATTAGAGAATGTTGGAGTTATTGTATATTTGGAGTAGGCACATAATAAGCTACATACTGGTGTTTTTATGTGATTTACATCACACTTATTTATGTACTTGGATAAAAGAAAGCTTGATCTTGGCATTACAGTTAAAGCATTAAGGACAAGTGTAGTACAGGCGCACTTTTGCAACCGTATCATTGCTGCAAATCTTCACCCGAGTCCAATAATGGAAACAAACAGCATCACAGGACTATGTCGTTTAGGATATTGGATTTCCAGTCGAGATAGGATCTGCAGACGTAAAATGGGTGCAAAAATGAAGCCATGGTAACATTGCCTAAAAACCAGCCTATACTTCATTCTGCAGTCATAATGTGGCTTTGTACAGGAGTAATATAAAGTGCGCCAAGAATGGGATTTGCTCATGTCATGACGAAGCAGGGCTTTACAGAATATGCAACAGCATTCTGGAAGTACCAAGAAAAATGAATTCATACTTTCAATTTTGGCAATTGCTGCTATATTCACTTGTACAGTGGGTTTGGGAAGTCCTCAGACCCTTTACATTTTTTACATTTTGTTATGCTGTATCCTTGAGCAGACTACAAAAAAATAAATAAATTCTGCACAAAATACACCATAATGGCAAAGTGGAAACGTAATGTTTAGTTTTTAATTTTTAAAACATTTCTAACATTTTGTATTGACATAAGTATTCAGCTGCTTTTTGGTATGACACTTGAAATTTAGCTCTGGAAGCCTCCAACATCTCTTGATCATCTTTAGGTTCAAATGAATTTTATTACAAATCTGTCAACAGTTTGGTCACATTTTTAGATCACTTCAAAAGTATCAAAACAAACAGTAAGAAAAACTTGATAAACTATTGCAAGTAGGTCTGCTTTAAAGACCATTATAAGAGCAGAGAGCTGGCAGAAAAGAGAAGACAGAATTTCGTGGGGAATTAATGTCGCGCTACGCGCAATGATCCTAAGGCGCCTGGGTTGCATTGACGCATTGTTGCGCACTCTCCCCTGCTCTCCTCTCCGTCTTGATCTATGTTACAAGACTGGGTAGCCGGTCTCGCCCCAGCTTGAAGTTCTGATGTGAGCTTCTCCTTTGCTGTTGACATTAGTTTTACTTATTCTAAGACACACAATTGGGGAGGGGAAGGGGGGAGGGGAATTGATCAGGGAGCGGAAGAGTAAGGTAGGAAAAGAAGGAAGGGAACAGGAGGGGGGAGGGGAGGTGAGAGGGGAGGAATGTGGAGTTAAAAGTAGGTGTGGCCATGTATGATGCGCTCCGGGGGTCTTTCAAGCGGTCTCGTTAGTCTATAGAGCCTTGCACTATCCATTTTCTAAGGTTATCAGTTCCCCTGAATGCCACACACGGCTGCCATAGCTTGTAGTAGGCTTCCCATAATTTGGGCTCGTCTGCCCCTAGCTCGTCGAATCTCATGAGAGTATGAAGTTCTTCCACCCACATGCCCCGAGTTGGAGTAGTGGCTGAGCGCCATAATCTTGGAATGAGTCTTCTCACTGCTATTATGAAGTGTTTTAATAGGCTTGCTTTCGCTCCTCTCGCAGTGCCTGGGAACAGTGAGAGCAGGGCAAATTTGGGTGTCATCGTAATGTCTGAGTGGTTAACATGGTTGTACAGGGTTGTCACTTCTTTCCAGAGCTCAGCTACTGGCTGACATTCCCACCAAATGTGTATCATGTTGCCCCTGCTCCCGCTGCATCTCCAGCAACCCGAGGAGGCCTGGGGAAAGATCCTCTGCAGTTGGTCAGGGGTTCTGTACCATCTTGAAACTATCTTGTAGTTAAGGTCTTGGATTCTACCTGCCGTGGAGACCTTGTGAGTCAGATTCCAGATTTTTCCCCAGTCCTCATCTGTGAGGTTTTCCCCCCAATTCCCGTTCCCAGGCCTCTTTGTATTTCAGGGCCTCGTCCCCCGTCTCCCGGCTCAGCAGCGTTTTGTATAACTAAGAGATCATGTGCCTCTGGTTTAGGCTTGATAAGCAGAGTTGTACGAACTCTGTAAAGGATGCTGTCAGATTCACTTTCGGCGTCAGCGAGCTCACAAAGCCCCTTAACTGCAGGTATTGTAGCCAAGAACCTGGCTGTGGTGGAGACTGATCCAGGATCTCTGTCATGGATTTCAGTCCTGACTCTGTCACTACGTCTCTTAGCCTGGGGGTTGGTGTGGCCGGGAGGGACAGGAGACCCATCCTATTTTTGGTGGTTTCAAATAAGGGATTTCCCGTGAGCGGTGTTAGTGGACCTGGGACTGTGACTAAACCATAGCGGGGCGCGAAGCCCGCCCATGTGGTAAACAATTGGAGACTGAAGGGAGAAATGTTAGGAATAGATTTTATCCACCTGGTTGGTATCCAGGGGGCTCCGTATAGACCATCCGTCTCCCCTGCTTGCTCTATTTCCACCCAGAGCCTTGAGCTCCTGCTTTTAATGATGTTGAGGGCGCAGTTTGCTATGTTGGCTTTATGGTATAGAGAGAAGTCTGGTAGACCCAGGCCTCCCTTTTCTTTTTACCTCGTCAGTATGGAGTAGCGTACTCGTGGTTTGTGCCCCTTCCATACGAAAGTTATGAACAAGGATCTAATTTTTTTGAAGAATACTCTTGGGAGCCCGATTGGAATGGTTTGACAAATGTAGAGAAATCTGGGCAGCACGTCCATTTTTACCACGTTAATTCGTCCATTCCATGAGCTGTAGAGGGGGTTCCATTTGCCCAAATCCTTCTCCAGGTTTTCGACAAAGGGGATAAAATTTAATTTGTAGGCTGCCGTAAGCTCTGCTGAGATTTTTATTCCTAAGTATTTTAAGTGTGGATCTACCCACCGAAAGGGGAGTACCGACTTCAGATGGGAGACCTCGGCCTGCGGGAGTGATTTGTTCAGGGCCTCTGATTTCTGTGCGTTGATTTTGTAGTTATTGATTCTCCCGAATTTTTCAAATTCCTTTAAAAGCACAGGCATGCCGATTCGGGGGTTGGACAGGTATAGTAACAGATCATCGGCGAATAGTGCCATTTTATGTTCTGAGGAACTAATCCTGTAGCCTTTTATTGAGTCATTACTTCGAATAGAGTTCGCTAGGGTTTCCATGGTGAGGATGTAGAGAAAGGGGGCACCCCTGTCTCGTCCCGTTTCTTACTCTAAGCATGTCGGACAACGTCCCGTTAACTTTAATTCTCGCAGTGGGGTCCTGGTAGAGCGCCATGATCCACTGGAGCATCCGTGGGCCCAATCCGATTTTCTCTAGTGTGGCAGAAAGGAAGGTCCAACTCACCCTGTCGAAAGCCTTCTCTGCATCAATCGACAGGAGGCATAGGGGGGTGTTTGTCGATTTGGCCCTAGCTATTAGG
Organism: Eleutherodactylus coqui; assembly: GCF_035609145.1. NCBI lineage: Eukaryota > Metazoa > Chordata > Amphibia > Anura > Eleutherodactylidae > Eleutherodactylus > Eleutherodactylus coqui. The sequence continues at coordinate 339,381,765 of NC_089837.1, forward strand.
GACATTGTTTTAATAGTGTTGTCCCTTGCCTCTCTGCCAGGGACAAAGCCGACCTGCTCCATCTTGATCATCTTTGAGAGGTTTCTACACCTTAATTGGAGTAGCGTGTGGTAAACTAAGTTAATTTAAAAAAAACACCCCTGTCGATATATGGTTTCATAGCTCACAATGCATATCAGAGACAAAACTAAACCATGTGGAGGAAATAGAGCTCAGAGATAGGATAATGTGGAGGCAACGATCAAGAAGGCAACAAATATTATGTCAGTACTAAAAGTTCTCAAGAACACAATGGCCTCCATAAATAAAAGAAGTTTGAAACAACCAGGACTCTTTCTACAATTGGCCAACACACCAAGCTAAGTAATCAGGGGGAGAAGGGCCTTAATAAGACAGGTGACCAAGAACCCAATTGTCACTCTGCTTGATTTCTAAAGATCCTGGGTGCAGATGGTAGAAACTTCCAGAAGGTCAACCATCACTGCAGCACTCCACCAATGTGGGCTTTACAGCTGAGTGGCCAGAAAGAAGCCTCTCCTCAGTAAAATACACTGGATGGGCTGCCTGGAGTTGGCCAAAAAGCACCTAAAGATTCCAAGATTGTGAGGAAAAACATTCTCTGTTCTGATGAAACCAAGATTGAAGTTTTCAGCCTCATTTTCATGCGTTCTGTCTGAAGGAAACCAGGCTCTGCTCACCGCCTACCCAATACTACAGTGAAGCATGTTGGTGGCAACATCATGTTGTGGGGGGTGTTTTTTAGTGGCTGGAACAGGAAGACTAGTTAAGGTTGATGGAAAGCTGATTGGGGCAAAGTACAGAGATATTCCTAATAAAAATGTGATCTAGAGCACAAGGGACCTCAGACTGGGCAGACAATGGCCCTAAACACAGTCAAAACACAGGACTGGCTTTGAGACAACACTGAATATCCTTGAGTGGCCCAGCCAGAGCCCTGACCTGAACTCAACTGAACATCTCTAGAGAGACCTGCAAATAGCTGTCCACCGATAGTCCCCATCCAATCTGACAGTGCTTGAGAGAGGTGAAAATCCCCAAATCCAGGTGTAAAAACCTTGTGGCATCAAGAAGACTAGAGGAGGAATCACTACCAAAGGTGCTTCAATGGAGTACAGGATCTGAATACTTATATTAATGCAAAAGGTTAGTTTTTCATTTTTAAAAAATTTACAAAGATTTTTAGCATTCTGTTGTTACTTTGTCATTATGGGGTATTGAGACCAGAATGATAGAGAAAAACATAAGAAAGTTTAAAAAAATTGAAAGGGTCTGGAGACTTTCCTGACCGACTGTATAAACATTGGAGATAGAAATTTTGATCAAATTGTGAGAGCCCATCTGCCCTGGCAAGGGGATTTCTTCAAATAGGACCCTACACTAACAGGTTCTTCTCTTTGGGCCCAGGCCTCCAAATTAACTTGCGAAATTCAGTTTTAATTAAAATCAAACCATTTGTCAAACTCTGAATAACATTTAGGGAAAAGCCACACAATGTAAATCAAAAAATGTGCAGCAAATCCGCAGAAAATCCACAACCACAAAAACCACAATAAATGATGTGTTTTTTGCATGTTGCAGTTTTTGCATTTGCAAAGGATGAAATCAGTGTAAAAAATCTGTAGGATAAAGAGACACAGAGGTAAAATCCACACCTCCAGTCAATTTACGCTGTGGATTTTTTGGTGGTTCTGTAAAACAATGTGGATTTTCTGCAGGCAATTCTGCTTCAAAAATATGTTGCTTTTTAAGGCCCAGTGCACACAGGCGTATTTGCATTGCTTAATCCGGTGCGGGCGTCTGCCTCCGGATTCCACAGCAAATAATGTCTATGTACATGCTAGGCAAAAACACTTCCTTATGTCCACGAGCGGAAATCAATAGTAGCATGGATGGCCTTATATGTCTCCTCACTCACCTTCTTTGTGCTCTGCCAAAGAAGTGATGTTACTCCTCCCGACCCACATCACAGGCCTCTCACTAGCCAAGCTAGGATCCTACTGCACACTAATGAGGGGCAATCACCCCGAAACAGCTGTCTGTGTATGGATTCTGGATTGGCTTTTAATTTCCAATCATTGCTCTACAGACCTATATAAAGGGTCAAACATTGATTTGCAGGAATGCTGCCATCTATTAGGTGGTTTCATCTACCTTATTTGCACATAGAATATATAAAAACATTAATAATGTGTGTTTTTTGATTGTTACGTGGAATATTGTGAATACACAAAAAGTATGTAATGTAGTGTAATAAGAAAACCACTACCAATAAAATGTTTCTTCTCATCCCCACAGAATGTCTTGCAGATAACCAAGAGAAGCTCCAAGAATAGTCAAGCAGATTCTGATGATATGATGAGACATCAGTGAGTTCCACACAAACAGTGTTTCATAAGCAGAACAAGTCATTCTTCACTAAAAAGCTCAATAAGCATTGGCACATTTATCATCTTCTGTTTATCCTAGACACATTCATTAGTGAGGATTAGTAGACGGCACGTGGAATATGCACAGTCTTGTCTACAGCACGGTCTGTGAACATGAAGCTTTCCTGCTGCTACTTACCTGTGATCAGCGTTAGGGAATTAAAGTGCAGTCCATATTTCAGGACTGAAGCATGACCCACATTCAGTCAAATGATCTGTTCCAATTATTCACTTTAAAGAAGACTGAGAAAAGTGTAGCCAATCAGAATGATGAAAGACAAGCCAGTTGCCCAGTACATATGTTCTTTGTGGTCAATGTTACACAATTGTGCAAATCAGCTGTTTATACATATAGATTTTCTTGCTTTTCAGCAAAGATGACCGAATGCTTCTCTTACTACCTGATACACACTGTGTATTAGTATGCATCAGTAGTCCAAGACACTACATGGTGACTGACCCGCACTGCTCACATGGGCAGCAATGGTTGACCCCTTAGTGACCAAGCTTTTTTCAGTTTTCCCATTTTCGCTTTTTCCTCCCCCCTTTTAAAAAATCGTAACTCCTTTATTTACCCTTCCACGTAGCTGCATGAGTTTTGCCTTTTGAGGGACGAGTTGTATTTTTCACTGGTACTATTTAATGTACCGTATAATGTACTGAAAAACTTTAAAAAAAATGTAAAAATTTCTTTAGGTGCGTCTCGTTTCTACGGCGCACAAACTGCAGAAAAAATAACATGATAACTTTATTCTATGGGTCAGGATGATTACTACGATACCAAACATAGTTTTTTTTTTGCTGTACTACTTGAGTTTTTTTTCAAAGAGATATGTATATATATATATATTTTTTTTTTTCTGACACCACCTTCTGCGCACAATAATTTTAAAATTTTTCTGTTGACATAGTTGTGCAAAGGCTTAATTTTTGCGGGACATCCTGTAGTTTGCGTTGGTACCATTTTGGAATACATGCGGCTTTTTGATTTGCTTTTTATTAGGTGACCAAAAAGTGCATTTCTGGCGTTCTTTGTTTTTTCCTGATGACGTTCATCGTACAGGGTAAATAATGTGTTACTTTGATAGATCAGACTTTTAAAGAAGCAGCGATATCAAATACCCCAATTTTTTTTTTTTTACTTTTATTACTTTTTTTAAAAATAATTAGTAAAACTTTATTCTTATTTTTACTTTTTTTAAGTCCCCAGAGGGGACAGCAACTTGCAATGCTTTGATTGCTCCTGCAGTATGATGTAATGCAATAGCATTACATCATACTGCTATCGGGCAGGTAGTCTATCAAGCCACCCCACAGCCCTGGCGCCTCCTGGCTCCCTGCGATCTCATCACAAGGAGAGCCGTACGGGACCCCCGAACATTGCTCTGGGCATTTAAAAGGTTAACAGTTCCTATCAGCTGCGCGGCTCATCAGAGCTGTTGCCGCCGGGTGTCAGCTGTAAGAAACAGCTGGCACCTGGGATATCTGAAGAGGGATCACTGCACGATCTCTCTTAATGCACAGACCGTCGATACAGGCCGTCAAAAGGCGTATCAGCGGTCACTAAGAAGTTAATCAAAGCAGGTGCAGTGTCTTATACTAATGATGCATACTAAAACACAGTGTGCCTCAGGTAATCAGAATAGCTGGTGCGGCCATCTTTGTTTCTACAGGCCTAATGGGTCACTTTACCACAATGGCAAAAGCATCAACATATATTAAGATCTATTATTCTTATTGGACAGATATCCAAGTTCAAGTTTTGCACCAGATAGGCCAACAAGGATATTGGAAGGAGAAATGCTGCATCCTTCTTCGTGTAAGTTTTTGTTTTATATTTTCCAATATACCATATATACTCGAGTATAGCCTAGTTTTTCAGCACATTTATTATGCTGAAAAAGCCCCCCTCGGCTTATACTCAAGTTAGGTAAAAAAAAAACCTGCAATACTCCCCTCCCAGCCTGCGTCTGTGTCCCCGGTGCGATGGTCTACCCATCAGTGTGGCAAGCTGCTTGAGAATTCTCACTGCTGTCATCTCCCTGCTCAGCTTTGAATTCCCCCGCCGTCAACGCTGTGTAGGTAAGTGCTGTGATTGATCGAGTGCCAGTCAATCAGAGTCGGCGCTCAATCCTTCATAGCCATTCTGCGGTTGACATCACTGAATGGTTGTGATTTTGTTTATCGAGCGACGGCTGTGATTGGCTGGCGCTCAATCCAATTACAGAGCTTACAGTGCTAACAGCAGGGGAATTCAAAGCTGAGCAGGGAGAATTCTCAAGCAGTTTGCCGCACCGTCTGGGAGACCATCGCATTGGGGACACAGACGCCTGCTGGGAGGGGAGTATTGCATTTTTTCTTTACCTAGTATATACTCAAGTATAGCTAGGCTTATACTCGAGTCAATAAGTTTTACCATTTTTTGTGGTAAAACTTATTGACTCAGCTTATACTCGGGTCGGCTAAAACTCGAGTATATACAGTAAATGCCATAGAAATTTGAGGTATCTGCAATACTTGTATACCAAGACCATATAGATAATACAGGGTAATCATAAGTACATCTAATCACCTTTATTTGTATTGTGTATGCATAACACATCACTTGATTTTGGGTTCTGTCCACACTGGGGCTCACAATCTACATTCACCTATGTGTATGTTTTGGAGTGTGGGAGGAAACTCATACAAACACAGGGGGAACATACAAACTCCATACAGATATTGTCTTAGTTGGATTTGAACCCAGGACCCCAGGTCTGTAAGACAACAGTGCTAACCATTGTGCTACTCTATAAAATCTTGTTATATCTGCTAAATCTGTACTCTGCATCCGCAAGATGTTTATTTCCTCATTTCAACAATGCCCCAATGTTTCACAGACTCATTCCTCCTATTCTAGAATGTCTAATATAGGACACTGTGGGCCATGCTAATACTCCCTGGAACTTACATGACATCTCATATAATGCTTTTCAGGCATGTACATTTCTTAAAGGGGTTGTCTGACAAAAAAAAAACTGGTTCCCTGTCCTGGAAAATAATGAAGAATATACTCTCCTCCCCTGGCTCCCCACATCTCCCGCCCGCTCTGATCTCGCCTGTGACATAATGTTTACAGGCTGCAGCAGCCCGTGTATGGGATGTCACAGACTGCTGCAGTATTCACAGACCTAAGCACTCGAGTGATGAGCTCTGCGATTGGCTGCAGTAGTCTGTGATGTCCATACACAGGCTGACTGAAGCCTGTAAACGCAGACCCCGCGTTGAGGATGGAGTTGCGTTGCTGAATACGCAGGGGGCGAGCATACACTTCTATATTATCTTCCAGTACGGGGAACCCGTTTAGAAAAAGAAAATAAAATTATATCAGACAACCCCTTTAAACTATATTCCTAATATTAAGCAGTTCATCTAGTCCTAGATCTTTTCTATTGCCAGGATATGGAGACATTTATAAGCTACTAGAAGTTCTGAAATTATCCACAGGGTGTCGCTCTCTAACTGTTCAATAAATCAGTATAGTAGGAATGTGATTATTGGAAAAAAATATACCATATTTTTAGCTCTAGAAGATGCACATTGGTTAAAGAGAAGGAACATAGGAGAAATATATATTTTGAACTCCCCCAGACCAGGCCGTGAGGGGGGTATTACAGGAGGAATAACACACATAGATATTTAGTGCATCTTAGGCCTCGTGCCCGCTTGCGCACACACAGATTCCACCACCGAATCCCGCAGCAGAATCCGTGCGTGCCCGCGGACATGGAGAGGGAAAGACAGTTTCTTACCTCTCCCGATCCAGCATGGGTCTCCTCCAAGATGGCCAGATCTTCTTTCTTCAGCACAGCAGATGCGTTCAATTACATCTGGCGATGCGCATGCACAGTGTTTTCTTTTTTGTTCTTGAATCTCTTTCTCGCGGAGACGCGGCACAGCCACAGTGACAGCGGCGGGTGTGCCGCGGCAGGGACGGCTTCTATTGACTTCAACGGAAGCTGTCCCTGCGGGATCCGCAGTAAAATTGAGCATGCTGCGATTTCTTCCTGTGCGTGTTATCCACACGCCGGGAAAAATCACATCCGCATGTTTTTACTTGTCATGCGGATGCTAATGACTCCCTATGGGCAGCAAAAGTTGCGGATCTCCCGCACAGGAGACACGCTCAGATTTTATAATTCAAATCCGCCCGTAGACATTGGACCTTAGACATTGCATGCGTAACATTGTTCCAACTCTCGTAGTGTACACTGTTGTCTGATAATGACTCTTATTAAAAGTAGCATTCGTTGTCTAAATGTCATTTCCATGTAGGAGAAGACCCGTTAACCCCTTGAGTAGCACGACCGGAAATTTTGCGGGACGACTCCACTGCCGATAGTGATATAGCCCGGAAATCTTCCGGGCTATGTATCACTATGGGAGCTGCAGAGCACAATGCCACAAGCTGTGACATTGTGCTCTGCCTGCACAGTCCCACAGAGAACAAAGCAAGGGCTTTGAAAAACCAGCAGAAGATATTGCCGATATGCCGGCAATCTCCTGCTTCTAAGTCTCCTGCTTTGTTTATAGGTTGCCATAGAGACCATCGGCTTGTCAGAAGCAAGCCGATGGTCTCTGTGGCAGGGAGAGCTGGTGCTTGGCTGTCAGAGGACAGCTAGGTACCAGCTCTTACTGCAGAGATCAGAGAAAACCTCCGATCTCTGCTGTGTTAACCCTTTACATGCTGCAGTCTATGTGACTGCAGCATGTAAAGGGCTGTGACTGCAGCATGTAAAGGGCTGTCACCATTAGACCCCCGGAATGTGATCAGGGGGTCCTGATGGGTCCCTGTGGAAGTCCCCTAAAGGGACAAAAAAAAAAGTAAAAAAAAAAACAAAAGTAAAAAATAAAAAAAAAAAATTATGAAAACACTTGTCTCCCTTTACTTTGTAAAAAATCAAAAATAAAATCACACATGTGGTATCCATGCGTCGTAATGACCCAGAGAAGGAAGTTAATGCATTATTTAACCCCTTAATGACATGGCCCCTTTTTTTCTGTTTTCCCCATTTATTTTTTTTTACCTCCGCCCTGTTTAAAAAATCACAACTTGTCCCGCAAAAAACAAGCCCTTATATGGCCATGTCAATGGAAAAATGAAAAAGTTATGGCTCTTGAGACGCAACTGCAAAATTAGTTGAAATTCAATAATTAGACCGTTTTAAAAAACCTGCCCTGGTGGGTCTGACAGGGTGGTAGGAAACCCGCCACTCAAGGGGTTAAAGGAAAACGAGCTGCCTGTAGAGATCTCGTTATACATCTTTAATAGAGATGAGCGAACGTACTCAGTAAGGGCGATTTCGCAATCGAGCACCGCGATTTTCGAGTACTTCACTACTGGAGTGAAAAGTACTCGGGTGCGCTGTGGGTGAGCGGGGGGTTGCAGAGGGGAGTGGGGGGGGGAGAGGGAGAGAGAGAGGGCTCCCCCCTGTTCCCCGCTGCTACCCCCCACTCCCCTCTGCAACCCCCCGCCCCACAGCGCACCCGAGTACTTTTCACCCGAGTAGTGAAGTACTCGAAAATCGCAGTGCTCGATTGTGAAATCGTCCTTACCGAGTACATTCGCTCATCTCTAATCTTTAACATTCAATGTCATGCTGAAGGCTTTAGAAGTTATGTCTTTCCTTTAATGATTGCACATGTCTGCGCCAACTTTCAGATTGCAGTTATCCATGTTTCTGCTGTTGGATTTGCAGTAAAATGTAGCTATGAAGGTTCATGTACATATGCATTTTATACCAATGAGAGTATATCATACAACGTGTGTACTATGAATAATATTTACACTAGAGTTTGCTATCACACAGGGTCCGCTCGATAGCAGGGGAGGAGAGCTGCCCGTACGTACAGCTGATTGGTAGAGGCGGAGGAGCAGCAGCCTTTCCCCCCCAACACTGACCAATCAGCTATACGTACGGGTGGCTCTCCTCCCCTACTATGAAGCGGACCGGCCAGGTAAGAATTTCGGCATTTTCACTCTATAAGACACTGACTTTCCCCAACACACACTTTGTAGGGAAAAGAAAGTGCACCTTACAGGCCAAAAAATAGGGCATTTTATATACAGAACTTATATTTTTATTAGGTAAAAACGTATTCACCTACCGTGTTTCCCCAAAAATAAAACCTCCCCCAATAATAAGCCCTACCCTGGCCCCGGCTCTGATTGGCTGAGCCAGCGGCACTCGTGATCCAATCACATCACTCTCTTGCTGGAGACTGGGTATTCATAGCCCCGTTAGTTGCCAGGGAGAGAATGCTGTCAGCACTGAGGACACGGCAGCCTGCCGCAGCGCCGCAGACCAGCGCGAGGCAGCGGAACGTCGGCAGCTAGGTGAGCATAAGACACCCTCTGAAAATAAGACACTGTGGCTCTTTTGGGGCAAAAATTAATATAAGACAGTGTGTTATTTTTGGGGTAGTAGTAGTAAAGTAAATCTGCATGCTTAGGATAGGATGTCAGTATTAAATCAGCTCTTTGAGCGCTCTGACAAGTTCTGCTTCACCTTCAGTGTTTACCAGCTGTAGCTTTAGTAGCGGCTGTGCCTTATTACAGATCACTGCAGCTTTGTCCCATTCAAGTTAATGGGACTGAGCTGTAATAGAAGTCACGGCCCCTACTAAAAGTACAAAGCTGTGTATTGTAAACAGTGATGGAGATGCCGCACTCACCAGAGCCCCTTCTTTTCGGTTTGTATCTGCCTTGCTTCTTATATTCAGCTCTGCTTAGTTGGCTTCTCTTATCTCTGGGTCTTTGTGCTCTCTCATGGTTTGTCAGGGTCAGTGTTTCAGTTAGTTTCCATTAGAGATATAAGGATATTCAGTGACAGTAGTGTCTGGTTAGGGTCAACATCTGGGATAGATTAGCGTTAGGGTACTTCTACACGGGACAGCTAAGCATTGGACAGCCGTCCCAACAATTTGCCCCCTATGCTTTAATAATGCAATAATCGCTCACTGAATGAAAGCCTAGTGTGTCAGAGATCTGTTCCGGCTGCCCGCCTTCATTTACCTTGAACAGGCAGTAATATATAGATAACCGACTGCCTGTTTATACGGGCCAACAGTTGCTTGGTTTTTAGGTGAGACAGAGATCAATCACCCCTGACAAGTGAGGGAATCTCACTCACTTGCTTTGTTAGGTCCCGTGTTTACATGCGGTTACAGTTGCCTGTAATGACTTTTTTGAGTGATCACTCTGGCAACCATCAGCCATGTAATAGTACCCTAAGGCTCAGTAATTTTCAGTTTGTTATTATTTGTTCCATCACCTATCTACTCTGTTATCTGACAACCATCTTCATCATCTGTTTGTGCCATCATCTGATTGCTATCAGCCTTCTGTTCCTGTCTTCTACTTGCTTTTAAGAGTTTGCAAAAGTGTATTGATCTTGATCTCGATCTCTTCCCATATTTTAAGGTGTTTTAACCCATTAACGCCACAGGGCGTAACTGTACGTGCTAAGAAGGTGGTACTTAACACAACACGATGTACAGTTACGCCCTAGGGATAGTGCAATAGTTCGAGATCCCACACTATTCGGCAGCAGGAGTCGGCTGTCACTGATAGCTGGCCTACCGATGCATCAAGACAGCGACCCCCACTTGTAACCCCTTCCCTGTTGCGATCTATGTAGATCGTGGTATGTAAAGGGTTCACAGATGGAGCGCACTCCTCTATGACATCATCGGACCCTCTGCTATGTAATTGCAGAGGGCCGTGAAGTTACCCTGGCAACAAGACGCCAGATACAGCCGTCCTGCATTGCCAGTGCCTGTTATCACTATAACAAGCGATAAGGCATTGTAGGACAGAAGTCCTGCAATGCTTTATCATAGTGGTTATAACAGCTATGGTACAGGTCCCCCACAGGGACACAAATAGTGTAAAAAAAAAAAAAACCTTAAAAAACCCTTTTTGTGCTTTTTTTTCCCTATTAGGGCGCCCACCCACTGGCGATTTTTTTCCCTGCGAAATTCGCAGCATTTTTTTCTCTGCAGTGGTCTATGGGACTTGTAATGTTAAAATCGCGATCGCGCAAAATCGCAATTTACCGCGAAATCGCGATTTTGCGCGATCGCGATTTTAACATTACAAGTCCCATAGACCCCTGCAGAGAAAAAAATGCTGCGAATTTCGCAGGGAAAAAAAATCGCCAGTGGGTGGGCGCCCTTAGGGTGACTACCCACTACAGTTTTTCTTTTTTTTACTGCGAAATTCGCAGCGTTTTTTCCCCTGCAGGGGTCTATGGGACTTATAATGTTAAAATCGCGCAAAATCGCAATTTACCGTGAAATCGTGATTTTGCGCGATTGCGATTTTAACATTACAAGTCCCATAGACTCCTGCAGAAAAAAAACGCTGCGAATGTCGCAGTGAAAAAAAAGTGTAGTGGGTAGTCACCCTAAGGGTGCAAAATGTAAAAGAATTTAAAATCTCACATATTTGGTATCGTCATATCCAGAACGACTCGCACAACAAATTGAACACTAGTTTTATCCTGCACGGCAAAAAGCATGAATAAACCCTCTAAAAATAGGCCACATGTTTATTTTCTTTCATTCCCCCCCAAAAAAAATCTATAAAAGTGATTAAAAAGCCATATGTACCCCAAAATGGTACCCATAAAAACTACAGCTCGTACCACAAAAAATAAGCCCTCACAAAGCTCTATCCATGGAAAAATAAACGTTTAGTATTTAGAATGCACCGATTTATAAAAACAAATCATTTCCAAAAAGTAAGGGTTTTTATTGTGGGAAAGTGGGGAAACCGTACCGAACCGCAGAAATAATGTATTGTCATTTTTGCTGCATAATTAACGCTGTAAAAAACACACAAAAAACAATGGCAGAATTAATCTGTTTTCTCTCCCTGCTATCAAAAAAATGAATGAAAGTTTTACAATACGTTATATGCACCCAAAAATGGCACCATTAAATTACAGTTTGCCACGCAAAAACAAGCTATGGCTTTTGAAAAGTGTAGATGAAAATCGACCCAAAAATCTCCACTTCGTCAACACCCAAATAGGCCAAGTCTTTAAGGGGTTAATTGAGGAACAAGAACATATAATTTAAAATTGTGAATCACTAAACCACATTAAAACGTGTGTAGCTACAGTATACATACTTTATACTCCGGGCTGTAGCTGGAGGTTTATGGGCTCTGGTGCAGACGTTCAACTTGGGCTTCCCTGTTCTGTAACTTCTCTTCATGGCTGCTGGCTGTAGCTCATCTTAATGGGGCTTTTCCATTAAAATCATTTTGTCATCTATCCACCAGATCGGCAATCATATATTTACTGCCTGAGTTCCAACTATTGGGTAGTTACAAAAACAGCTGATTTTGAGTCCACCTTAGTAAATGGAGCAGTGGTCACTCCATTCACTGTCTATGGAGATAGCTGACTGATGAACTTTGCGTTCTCCCTCTGTTACATAGTGCACCTCCACTTCATTCATTTAGGGGGACTCGGGTGCACCATTTTCGTGATCTCTGGGGGTTCCTGTGGTTGGATATCCAAGTGATTCTGACATTGTTTTTTCGTCACATGTTGTACTTTATTTAGGTTGTAAAAATAGAACGATAGAACATGGGTATATTTATTAAAAGTGGCAATATTGGGAAAATTTTGAAAAAATTTTTCATTTTTTTCACATTTTCAACTGTTGAATCTCAAATATGGGCAAACATACTGTACAAATTTTTGCTAAGATTTATATTTTCATCTGTTTACTTTATTCTGGTGCACATTTGAAAAACTCTCGCTTTTTTTAACCATTTAGCAGCTGTACAAATTTAACATTATTTTTCAGCATTTTGAGAAACACTTTGTTTTCCTTCATCAAGATGGCAAAGACTCATGGGTGTCAGAATGATAGATACCCCCACAAATGACCCCATTTTAAAAACTACCCCCCTTAGTGTATTCACTGAGGGGGGTCCTGCCCATTTTGACCCCACTGTTTTTGAATGAATTCAAGCAAAGCAAAAGGCAATTCTGTCAAATTAAAAACAGCTTTTTTTGTACAGCACACATATGAATGAAGACTTGCACCCCAAAATGGATACCCTTGTTTGTCCTGTGTTCAGAAATATATGGCTCTAATCTTATGTCTGGATGCACAACGGGGCCCAAAATGAAAGGAGTAGTTGCTGGTTTTTAGAACAGAAATTTTGTTTGCGCCTTAATGACCAAGTCAAATTTTGGTAATCTGACGTGTCACTTTAAGGCCTTAGTCAGACGGGCGTTTTTTCGCGCGATTTGCGGATCGCATGACGGATGCGCATCCACAAATCGCGTGACCGGTGTGCGCAAGTTGCCCGCAAATCGCCCGAAAATCTGCTCCTAGCCGCGTTTCATTAGAAACGGGCCAGAGCTGTCCAGCGCATTGCATTCAATGGAGACGGCAATACAGCCGTCTCCATTGAAAGCAATGCGCTGCGGGCGAGCCCAGGATGAATTGTCGGTAAGGGCTTAAATATATAAGCCCTTACCTGCAATTCATCCTAAAATGTGTAAAAATAAAAAAAAATTGTATACTCACCTTCTGCCGGCAGCCGGAGCTCCGCGCGGCTGTCCTGCAGTGGGTGTGAAGGGGGTGTGAGTCAGACCTGCCCCCTGACTGGCTCAGCGCTGAGCCAATCAGAGGCATGCCTCACTCACACCCATTCATGAATTCATGAATGGATGTGAGTCAGACCTGCCCCTGATTGGCTCAGCACTGAGAGGCAGCAGTCACTCACCCATTCATGAATTCATGAATGGGTGTGTGAGTGTTTTCAGCCTCTGATTGGTCAGGGCTGTGACCAATCAGAGGCAGATCATTCAGCGGGCGGGGATTTTAAAGCCCCGCCGGCTGATAGTGCCGAGAAGCAGTTCAGGAGAACTGACAGCGGCCGCGGCTGGACTCCGGCTGCAGCGGAAAAGTGAGTATACAATTTTTTTTTATTTTAATACATTTTAGGATGAATTGCAGGGAAGGGTTTATATATTTAACCCCTTCCCGACAATTCACCCCGCGCACGCCGGCAGCCCATTGCTTTCAATGGAGCAGCTGTATTGCTGCTCCATTGAATTCAATGGGCAAACATCGTTCTTCTCTGCCACAGCTGTTACAGCTGTGGCAGAGAAGAATGATTTGTCTTCTATATGTTCTCAATGGGGTCGGCGCTGCTGCCGCCGGCCCCATTGAGCGCATATACAGAAGAGAACAGGAATCGCAGATCGCAGATAGGTGCGATCTGCGATTTTTTGTTCTATAATTTATCGGACGAGCGCATAAAGAGCGCTCATGTGTCCGATACCATTGCAAAGCAATGGTTTTAAAAAAATCGCCGGACGCATGCGCAAATCGCGGCTAAAAACGCCCGTCTGACTAAGGCCTTACATAGAATAACTCTGTAAAGGCTTTGCATATCCAAGTGATTCTGACATTGTTATTTTTCGCCACATGTTGTACTTCATTTAGGTAGTAAAAATAGGCCGATAGAATTTTGTGATAATTTATTAAAAGTGCTAAAATTGGGAAAATAAAAAAAATTATCATTTTGTTCACATTTTCAATTACATCAAATATATGCAATCATATTGTTCAAATTTTTGATATATTTCCATCTGTTCACTTTATTCTGGACGCACATTTAAAGAACTTTCGTGTTTTTTTTAACCATTTAGGAGATGTTCAATTTTGACATTATTTATCAACATTTTGAGGAACACTTTGTTTTCCTACACCAAGCCAAGATTGCAAAGCCTCATAGGTGTCAGAATAATAGATGCCCCCACAAATGACCACATTTTAAAAACTACACCCCTTAATATATTCACTGAGGGGGGTCAGAAGTATTTTGCACCATCATTTGTTTTCAGGAGTTAATGCAACTTAGAAGAGAAAAAATAAAAAATATGTCTTATTTTTGCAAATATGTCATTTTAAAGGCAGATTTTGTAGTGCACACGAAAATGAGAATTTACACCCCAAAATGGATACCCCTTTTTGTCCTGTGTTCAGAAACATACTATTGTGTCCCTAATCTTCTGTCCTTATGCACAACGGGGCCCAAATGAAAGGAGCAGCTGGTGGCTTTCAGAACAGAGATTTTGCATGAAGGTGATTCAGGCCCTATTGCCCACTTGTAGAGCCCTTGAGCGGCCAAAACGACAAAGAACCCCAACAAATGACCCCATTTTGAAAACTAGACCCCTTAACAAATTCATCTAGGGGTGTACTGCGTATTTTTATCCTACAATTTTTGAGTAAATCTAAGCAAAGCAGTAGGACAAAATTACGATTTACATTTTTTTGGTAATTGTGTTAATTTAAAAAATGTTTTTTTTGTACAGTGTACATAGGAATGAAGACGTTCACCCCAAAATTGATACCCCTGTTTGTCTCGTGTTCAGAAATATACCCATTGTGGCCCCAATCTACTTACAGGACACATGGTTAGGCCTATAATGGAGGGAACACCAGTTGGATTGCAGGGCACAACTAAATAAGTCCCAGGCCCCATTGCTCACTTGTGTGGAAAAAAAAATTGACTCCCGAAAAATAATCCCCCCAACCCCTCCACACTTTTTTGGCGTTCCCCAAATCTTAGATAAAAGTAATAATGTTAACTGTGTGGTATTTCCAAAGACAGGGGTAATTACGGGGTTCTGGTTGGGATGGGCACATAGGGCAATAAAATCGGGTATCTCCCCTCCTCTCATGCTTTTTGGGGGGTATTTCTTGACCTCAGGGATGGGGTGTAAAAAGTGACCCTCTGTAAGGCTTCGTAAGCTTGCTGAGGTGCGGCGGTTTCACACAGAAGACTCCCAACAAGCTGTTCCTGGAACTGCAGGAAGGCGAGCGTTCTCGGGGCTTCTTGTAAATTACGTATTACAGGTAGCGGTCTAAATAACGCCAGGCTCACACGACCAGATGTGGAATCCGCTTGCGGAGGCCACAGCGGACCTTAGCTGTGAGCTCAGCCGTGGCGCTGCATACGGCCGCGTAATGTACTGCACATAACTGCCTTCTCACACAGGCGGTCATGCGCAGTACACCTCTTCTTGTTCATATTTCACCCGCCATTGCTCAGCGATGACACGGATACCCGCAGCCCGTACACAATGTACTTATGTTTGGGCTGTGGGTATATCCATGACCATGAAGCGCAATGGTCTCTATGTTGCTGATATCCGCTGTAAAATAGAACCTGCTGCGTTCTGTTTTCTGCGAGTGGATTACGTAATTCCGATCCTCTAATGTGAGCGGAACTGTGTAATCTGTGCATTTGTTCAGTTTATTACCGCAGATCCAATGCATGCGGAATCCTCTATTTCTTTCGTCGTGTGAGACCGGCCTAATGGTAGACCTTTTTATCACGTGACCGGGTACCGCTCAACGAGGCCACCAGGCTCTCAGGTAGCCGGTAGGTAGGAGATTTTAAATTTTCCAGGCCCATCCCGGCTCCTGCGCACGTGTCCAGTATTTTTCTGGCGGGGACATGCGCATGAGTTGGGAAAGGTCCGTGGAGGATAATTGCATCAGGGTTCAAATATGGAGGCCTCCTGTAAGAAGTTTAATCTCCTCTCACTGATCACATCGATGAGGGGAGATGAAACTATAACTTTTATTAAAAATGTTTACGTGATTCATGTGACTAGGAACCGCTCACCACAGCCCCCCAGTTCATCTCCAGGCTCTCGGCTACCTATGGCAGCCAGGAACAGGGAGGTTTTAAATTTGCCGGGCAATCCTTGACTCTTGCGCCATTATGCTGACGGGCGCTTGCGCCGAAGCTACAGTAATGTCCACGGATAAAGATCGCATCTGGGGACAAATCCGGGACCTTGACTATGTTATTTCATCTCCCCTCATGGACACAATCCATACGGGAAGATGAAACTTCTTTTTAAACTTGAAAAAAATTTTTTTTACAGTTTTTAACTTTCCATGATCACTGTTATCCAATAGATAACAGTGATCATGTGACCGGGAACCGCATACAGCTGTCCCCAGGGACATCTCCTTGCACTCGGCTATCTTTGACAGCCGGATGCATGGGGAATTTTAAGTTTGCCAAGCTCTTCGGCCTTCTGCGCATGCATGCCAGATCGGCAGATGTGTAGAAGCCCACGGCAAGTCCTGATTGGCGGGGGACATCACGGCGGACCGGAGTGAGTATTTTCACCTCCCCTAATATATCTGATTCATGAGGGGAGATGAAACTTAAACTTTTTTTCACTTTTCCGTGATCGCCGTTATCCATTGGATAACAGGAATTACTGGCCCAGGGACCACTCACCGCGACTCTCAGTGACATCTCCTGCCTCCCAGCTACCTTCAGGAGCTGGGAGCAAGTGGATTTCAAATTGCCGGAGCTCCCGGCCTTCTGCGCATGGGGCTGACATAATGACGCCTGGCGCAGTTGTGCATAAGGCCGGCGCCAGGTCCTGTAAGACTAGATCACCGCGGGACAGCACAGAGGACCAGGGTGAGTAATCTCATCTGCCCTGATGGATCCCATTCATCAGGGCAGCTGAATCTTTATTTTTCTTTTACTTTTTTGCACTTTATCGCGATCGGTGCTATTCATTGGATAGCGCCAATCGCATTGCCGGGGGAAGCTCCCTGTGGCCCCTGACAGCTCCATGTTGTCGGCTACCTCCGGGCACCGACAGCATGGAACTGTCACATCCACAGCCCACGTGTCTTCAATCCCCACAGGAAGCATGTTTTTACGTTCTCGGGGATTAAAGCCTACTTGGCTAGGACGTAAAAACACTATGGGCTGGTCACTAAGGGGTTAAAAGGTATGGTAGAATGATGGGACAAATGGGGAGATAGTAATACTACACTAAAAGACTAGTTGTGGATTTCAAATGAAACACCAATAGATAGACTCTAGCACAATTTTTAGGTGTAGAGAACTTACCCTTGTGTTGGCTATTGGTACGTGTATGGTGTACGAGGCAGAGAGGCAGAGATGTGTGTGTGCGCCTTCTTCCCTGGTTTATAAAGTAATAAAGGCCAGAAAAAAAGTTTCCCCCAGAAAATCATTTCACCATAACCTTTAATATTGCTTATCGCATCACAGTAGTTTTAACCCCTTAGTGACCACGCTATAGCGTTTTTATGTCCTGAGGGTGCAGGACGTGTATGGAGGGAGATAGCGCTGCTATCTGTTTATTACAGCTGACACCTGCAGGCAACAGATCGTTCGGCCGCCCGACCGTAAATGCCACTGTCAAATCTGACAGCGGCATTTAAATTCCCCGAGCGATGTTCAGGGGTCCCGTACGGCCCCCCTGCGATGACATTGGGGGAGCCATGCAGGTGTCATGGCAGCCGGGGGCCTTCTGAAAGACCCCAGGGCTGTCATGGCAGAATGCCTATTAAGCAATCCTCGTGGGGTGGCTTGATAGGCTGCCTTTCAGAATGCAGTATAATGTAATGCTATGGCATTACATCATACTGCATAAGCGATCTAAGCATCACTAGTTGTGGTCCCCCAGGAGGACTGAAATAAAAATAAGAACAATAAAGGTTTATTAATTATTTAAAAAAAAATAAAATAAAAGTAAAAAAAAAACCTTTTACAATAAAAAAATCTGAATAATAAAACAAAAATACATATTTGGTATCACTGCGTTCAGAAAAGTCCGTTCTATCAAACTAATGCATTATTTACCGCGCTCAGTAAATGTCGTCCAAAAAAACCCGCCAGAAATGCCCTTTTTCGGTCACATTGTTGCCAAGAAAAAATCTAATAAAAAGTGATCAAAAAGTCATATGTATTCCAAAATGGTACCAACGGAAACTGCAGGACGTACCACATAAAATGAGCCGCCGTAGAACTATATTAACAGAAAAATAAGAGTTATTTTGCGTAGAAGATGGAGACAGAAAATAATTTAAAAAAATTAAATATCTTTAAAAAAATATACAACTAGTACAGCAAAAAAAAAAACTATACAAGTTTCGTATCGTAGTAATCGTACTGACCCATAGAAGAAAGTTATTACCATATATTCCGGCGTATAAGGCGAAGGGGTGTATAAGACGACCCCCCAACTATCACCTTATACGCCGGGAATACAGCGAAGCAAAAAAAAAAAAATCATTACTCACCTCCCCCGGCGTTCTGCGGCGCTGCTGCAGGCTGTCGCTCCCTCCTGGTCCCCGGCAGAGCATTGCTTTCTGAATGCGGGGCTTGAAATCCCCGCTTCCAGAAAGCTAATACTGTGATTAGCTAACACACGCCGTCAGCCAATCACAGCCATTCAATGACATCATTGAAAGCTTTTTTGTTTATTTATTTATTTATTTTTTTTGTAAATACACAGAACGTAATACTAACCCCCCACAAATACCACCTATAAAGATGCCACCCACGAAAACACATAATACCACCCATGAAACATGATACCACCCACGAAAAAAAAACAAACAAACATATAATACCACCCACAAACTCATATAATGCATAATAATCCACAGCCTAAATATACAGAAAAATATATAAATAACAAAAATATAACCATTACCTCCAGCCCTGGTTCGGGTCCCGTAAGCCTTTTATTTAACTTTTAACTTAAAACAAAACAAAAAGCTAGGGTGAAAGAATCCAGCCCCCCACCGGGAAACAGTTCTCCAGGCTAGGGAACCCCAAAGCAAAAACCCCTCCAAAGGAAGGCTGCTCAAGGCCTTCCCAACCTTTCAAACTCCAGAGAACGCACCTTCACCAGGTCACCGAGAATATTCCTACTTACCTCGTCCTCGAGGAGGATTTTATGCTGCGTCGATACTACACACCGTGCGCTCCACGTGTGATACCTAACCACTAGACTTACTAAAAATAAAGTACAGCGGTCCCTGCCACCCAGATCTCTTAAAGGGGTTGTCCCGCGCCGAAACGGGTTTTTTTTTTTTTCAACCCCCCCCCCGGTCGGCGCGAGACAACCCCGATGCAGGGAGGTAAAGAAAGCTTACCGGAGCGCTTACCTTAATCCCCGCGCTCCGGTGACTTCAATACTTACCGCTGAAGATGGCCGCCGGGATCCTCTGTCTCCGTGGACCGCAGCTCTTCTGTGCGGTCCATTGCCGATTCCAGCCTCCTGATTGGCTGGAATCGGCACGTGACGGGGCGGAGCTACACGGAGCCTGCATTCTGCACGAGCGGCTCCATAGAAGACAGGAGAAGACCCGGACTGCGCAAGCGCGGCTAATTTGGCCATCGGAGGGCGAAAATTAGTCGGCACCATGGAGACGAGGACGCCAGCAACGGAGCAGGTAAGTATAAAACTTTTTATAACTTCTGTATGGCTCATAATTAATGCACAATGTATATTACAAAGTGCATTAATATGGCCATACAGAAGTGTATAGACCCACTTGCTGCCGCGGGACAACCCCTTTAATGCTCCATAACACCACTTAGCGTAGGTAAGGTAAGCCAGCCAAGGCCAACCGATGGAAGCCCCTACCCTCTTGTATACCTCTATATTAAAGGGACAATGAAGCAGGAAGTGGTCCATGCTCTCCAGAGTGTTGCCACATGCCTTCCGGGGACAACCTCTGTCCTCGGTGTTCTTGTGCTTCACGTTGTCCCCCACATATAGCTTACCATGGAAACAGCGCCAGGTCAAGTCCCAATACTTTGAGGGGATTCTTACCGAATTTAAAAGAGACAAACCCACCCTCAAATCCCCACCTGGGCAGTCTCTGAGGGCCAATGGATTCTGAAAGTGGGTTGCCAAGACCCTCTGGTCCAGCACACGCCTGGCCAGCGTCCTGACTTCCCCCACGGTCAGCCCCCATTGGCGTAAAACCTTCAGAACCGGTGCAACGTAAGCCGGAAGATGTCCGTGCGGTGTACGAAAGTCCTTTACACGCCCTCCTGTCTCCCACTCCTGGAAGAACGGCCGAAACCATCCCTTACAGGAGGATACCCACAGAGGAGCCCTCTCTTTCCAGAGGTTTACGATATTAGCTTTCAAAAAGGTATTCACGAGGAATACCACTGGGTTGACCATACCCAACCCGCCTAGTCTCCTCGTACGGTAAGTAACCTCCCTCTTGACTGGGTTCAACCTATTCCCCCATAACAGCTGGAAGAACAGGCTGTAGACCCGTGACCAAAGAGGTTCTGGCAAAATGCAGACACTTCCCAGGTACATTAACAAAGGGAGCAGGTAAGTCTTGATCAAGCAAACCCTTTCTCTCAGGGTCAAAGACCACCCTTTCCATTGATCCACCTTTTGAGCGGCATTCCTCAATCTGCATTCCCACTTTTTCTCGGGATAATTCCCTTGGTCGAAATCGATGCCTAAAATTTTAGTGGAATCTTGGGGTTCTGGGGGAGCGTCTGGAAGATCAAAAGCAGGATCTCCCCCTCCCAGCCAGAGACTCTCACACTTTTCCCGATTGATCTTTGACCCGGAGACCTCCGAGTAGCGGACAAC
Organism: Eleutherodactylus coqui; assembly: GCF_035609145.1. NCBI lineage: Eukaryota > Metazoa > Chordata > Amphibia > Anura > Eleutherodactylidae > Eleutherodactylus > Eleutherodactylus coqui. The sequence continues at coordinate 339,402,715 of NC_089837.1, forward strand.
TTCCGACATCACCCCCCCCCCTCCTCCTGAGAGGAGACAAAGATAGTAACGTCATCAGCGTATGCCACTGTCCTCAAGGCCAGGTCCGGGACCCCCAGGTCCATCCTCACCTCCGCCAACGGTCCCCCATCTACCCTTCTGAGGAAGGGATCGACAGCGAACGCGTAAAGCAAGGGGCTCAGAGGGCATCCCTGACGAACTCCAGACCCGACTACAAAAGGACGGCCAACCCAACCGTTCCCGAGCGGGAAACTCTCAGCCCCTGAATACAATGTTTGTAACCATTTTACGAACCCCACCGGCAGACCGTATCTCAAAAGGACAGACCAAAGGTACTCGTGGTTTACTCGATCAAAAGCTGTAGCCTGATCCAGGGAAAGTAAAAACCCCTTCCAGAGACCCGCCCTGCCCCGTTCCACAGCCTCCCGGACACTCAGCACGGCGCTAAACGTGCTTCGACCGGGAACAGAGCAGTGCTGAGCCCCAGAAAGGAGCTGGGGTGCAAATTTCACCAACCTACTGAACAGCACTTTTGCCAGAATCTTTCTGTCCGTATTGAGGAGCGCTATGGGACGCCAATTCTCAATACAGAGCGGAGCTTTACCCTTTGACAGAATAATTAGGGCCGACTTCCTCATTGACTCCGGCAGAACGCCCAAGGATAGACATTCATTAAAAACCTCGGTCAAGAGGGGAACTAAAATTTCCTTAAAGGCTTTATAAAACTCAGATGTTAAGCCGTCTGGGCCTGGCGACTTTTTGGACCGGAGCCCATCAATCGCCAGTCCGACTTCATCTTCCGTAATTGCTTCTGTCAAAACGCCAAGAGAGGGGTCTACTCCTGGTTCGGGAACGGTTTCTGCCAGGAAAGTCGAGATTTCGTCCCGATTAAGTTCTTTCCTGCCCAAGAGATGTGAGTAGAAGGATCTGACGACCTCCAGGATCCCTGATCTGGACCTTTTCAGGGAGCCTGTACTGTCTAGCAGACCCGTAACCAATTTACAACTCACTGACATCTTACAGTTCTTGTAGGGGTCAGGCGAGCGGTACTTCCCAAAGTCCCTCTCAAGAACCACAGATGCGTGCCTATCATACTGACATCTCTTGAGCAAGGATTTCTCTCTGGAGATCTCCTCGCGGCTACCTCCAGTCGAGACCAAACGCTCGAGTTTCCTCCTCAGGCTCTGATACATACGCTTTCTGTTCAGGCTTCTGAGGTTGGAGATCTGTCGGAAGAACCTTCTTACCCGATGTTTGAACATCTCCCACCACTCTGACTTACTGCTGCATAGGCCCAGTAGTGGTTCCTGGCTCTGAAGAAAATCCTCAAGGGACCATCTTATTTCCGCTTCTTTCAGGAGTGACGAATTCAACTTCCATAAACCTTTGCCCATCTGAGGGGTCTCTGTGACATTCAGAGAAAAAAGAATCATACAGTGGTCGGAGAACTCCACCTCCACCACCGATAACGGTGAGGAGACGGCTTCCTCCTTTAAATAAAACCTATCTATCCTAGACCTGCAATAACTACCTCTAAACCAAGTGAATCCCGTGCGCCTTGGGGTGTACCGAACGTGGACATCCACAAGGCGTGTCTCACTAACTACTCTATTTAATGCGACGCTATCGTAGCCTAGCTGGTTATTGAAACCTCCTCTATCACAGAGCCTCGTGACATTATTACAGTCTCCTCCAAAGACCACTTGCCGGCTTGTAAAATGGGAAGGCTTAATTCTCATAAAGAGGTCTTTGCGCCCCTCCTTTGACTGGGGTCCATAGATGTTAATAAGACGCAACTCTTGACCTCCCATGAGAATATCGAAGATCAGGCACCTCCCAATTTCCAGCTCGATAACCCTTCTGCATTCTACCTGTGTGGTCTTAAAAAGGACCGCCACCCCGCTATACGGCTCGGCCGCAAGAGACCAATAGGAGGCTCCGCACCTCCACTCACGCTTGGCTTTGTACATGACCGACAAATCTGTCAGCCTGGTCTCTTGCAAAAATAAAATGTCAGCTTCAACTCAGCTGAGAAAATCAAAGGCCGCAAACCTAGCCGCATCTGACTTAATGCTGGCAGCATTAATGGATGCCAGCGTCAACAGGGTGAGTGCCGCCATCATTGGTGATCGAGCTGGATGGCTTTCCTCTTACTCTCCCCCTCCTCCCTGTCGGAAGAAGAGGTCTCTCCTTTATTTCTTTTTAATGAAATTGAGACATCCATATCACTACTCTCATCCTTACCTTCACCTTCTGGCTTCAGGGTAGCCCCCTTCCCGGAAGAAACCGGGTCCCCCACAGAAAGAGACCCAGCGTCCCCCGGGGTTCCTTCTTCAATTATCTCCGCCACCACCTCCGGTACCTCACCCCCAGCCTCTCCCCCTGGCAGGGAAGAGGAGGTGTTATTTTTTTTTAATTAAAGTATTTTTTATTAAACTTTTTCACCTTTTGCATATTTTAAAACATTTTTTTTTAAACAAATCTTTGGTTTCCCCTCCCTCCCTCCCCCTCCCCCTCCCCCTCTCACCCACCCCCTTCCCCTCACCCCCTCCCTCCCCCATCCCCCCTAAGATCTCTCTCTCAACGTTCTGTTCTTTGGGTAAACTGTCTCTGAATGAACACAGTGTTGTGTCGTAAACAATAATAACAGTTCATGTAACGTATATTTGTTTTCTTCTTTGGTCTTCGTGTTGCTTATCTTCTTGCTGTTTTCTTTTATTGATTCAGGGTTAGATTTTTTGTTGCATTCGAGGGGGGGTCATATTTCTTTTGCCCGTTGCCCGGTCTCTCTCTCTCCAATCCCTCCTTTCTTAACTTTTCCCTATTACTCCTTACCACTTTATTTTATTGTATATCGAGTCTGTAATTTGTTCTACATTTCCCAATAAACTTTATATATATCCATTACATACGTTGTTATGTCTTAGTAAATCCCCGGTTTACTGGTGCCTCCCCACACGGCTCACCACTCCCTATGTATTTGATCCAACATTACTGCTCTGGGCGTGTATCCATCTCAGCCATATGTCCTGATATTTTTGACTGGTCTTACGCTTAGTGTAAATACTCCTTTCCCACGGTAAAATTTGGTTGACCTTATTTTTGAATTCTCCCAGCGTGGGTGGTTCTTCGTCCAACCAGCGCTGGGCTATTGTTTTTCTGGCTATATACAATAGTCTGGCTACCGCTAGTTTTTCATGATCATCTAATGTTAGATCCTGTATGTATCCCAGAATGCACACGTATGGTGTAAAGTCCATACGTATGCCAAATGCCGCGTTAATTGCATTTCTTATTCCCATCCAATATCTGTGCAATTTCGGACATCGCCATAGCATGTGGATTAGGTCCGCCGTGTGGGTTTTGCACCTTACACATATTGGGGAGGTTCTCATTCCTATATTGTGTAAGAAGGCCGGGGTGCGGTACACTCTGTGTATTAGAAATATTTGTGAGACTCTGTGTGATTCGCTCAGAGATAGCTTGGGTGTCATTTGTAGGATTTCCTCCCAGTGCGACTCCTCAATGGGCCCTATGTCTGCCTCCCATTTTGCTCTTGTTGATAACGGGTTGTGTGCATTGACCGTGTCCTGTATATGGGAATATAGTACAGATATTTTCCCCGCTGTGGTGGTGGCTTTTCCTATTATGTCCGCTACTATATTTATTACCATTGTTATTTCCGCCGTGTTTTTTTCCGCTTGTATAGCGTGTCTAAGTTGCAGATATTTGTAAAAGTCACTATTGGGGATGTCGTGGTTTTGCCTTAACTGCTCGAAGGTTTTTAGTTCCCCCCCCCCTCCAGTATCTGGTCCATTCTCCTAACTCCCCTGTCTTTCCACCCTTGGAATCCTTTTAGCTTGTTGATTTCTGGCAGGTGCGGGTTATTCCATATGGGGGTATGTTGTGTGCAGTTTTTTATATCAAGCATGTTTCTGGTCTTCCACCATATTTTATGTATCAATAATAGCGTGGGGGCACTTTGACCGTTTTTTTTAAACGCTCCACGTTCCAGGGTTTCAAACAAATGTGATCCGTTAAAGAGATTTTTAAGGATTCTGAAACTAGCGTCGTGTGTTTCTTCTGTCTCCCATCCCCTGAGATGTTGCAGCTGGGAGGCCATGAAGTACGAGAACGGATTGGGCAAGGCTAATCCTCCCTTTTCTTTTGAATTGTATAGCAGTTCTAATTTTATCCTAGGTGTCTTCCCTCCCCATATGAGTTCTCTAAACAGTCCCTTGGCCTTGTGGAAAAATTTTTGTGTTATCCAGTGTGGGGAGTTGTGTATTAGATACAGTAATTGGGGCATCCATATCATTTTTATAAGATTCACTCTTCCTATGATTGTCATGGGTAGTTTTTTCCATATGTGAAGTTTTTGTTTCCATTTTTCCATAAGTGGTTCCAGGTTTATTTTCACGTACTCACTGACCTCTTTTGTAATTTTAACTCCCAGATATTTAATTGTTAGGGTGCATTTCAGGGTTAATTCTCTGTTGGCAACTTGCATGTCTGGGGTGTCTATTGATAGTATTTTGGATTTGGTCCAATTGATAGCGAGTCCTGAGAAGGCTCCAAATTCTTTTATTGTTTGCATCGTGGTTTCTAAAGATTTTTCCCTGTCCCCTAAAAATAATAACATGTCGTCTGCATACAAAGCGATTTTCTCCTCCATGTTTCCTTTTATGAATCCCACTATTTCCTGGTGTGACCGAATTTTGCATGCTAGGGGCTCTATTGCAAGTGCAAACAGGAGTGGCGATAGTGGGCATCCCTGCCTTGTCCCTCTATGTAGTGGGAATGTTTCTGATGACCCCCCGTTGATGGACACATCCGCCTCCGCTCTAGCATATAGGAGTTTTACTCGTCTCACAAATATTGGGCCACAGCCCATTTTTTCTAGTACCTTCCACAGGTATTGCCACTCAACGCTATCAAACGCCTTGGCCGCGTCCAGTGAGCATATGATTCTGTCTCCGGTATTATCTACGGGTATTTGTAGGTTTAGAAATACTCTACGGATGTTCGTTGCCGTTGATCTTGCTGGTATAAACCCACTCTGGTCTGGATGCACCAAGGTGGATGCCACTTGTGATAGCCGCTTGGCTAAAACTTTTGCTATAATTTTGACATCCGCGTTTAACAGCGATATCGGCCTATACGAGTCCACCAACAGGGGGTCCTTTTCTGGTTTTAACAGAATTATTATTTTTGCTTTTCGCATTGTTTGTGGTAGTTCCCCTTCCTTTTCCGCCCCCGCCCATGTCTCCAGGAGTTGTGGTAATAAAGTGTCTGCATGTTGTTTGTAAAATTCTATTGGGAAACCATCCTCCCCTGGGGCCTTGTTATTTTGCATATCTTTTACTGCCTCTTGCATCTCCTCCAAGTCTATTGGTGCATCTAGAAACTCTCTCTGTTCCTCCGTCAATTTATGTGTTCTTATATCCGCCAAGTATTCCTCGATTTGTTCTACCGTTTTTTCCAGTTTCGAGGAATACAGAGAGGAGTAAAACTCCCGTGCAATCTCTCTTATGGATGTTGCGTCCCTGACTATCTCGCCTTGTGCGTCTTTTAGTTCAATGATGTATGTGGGGCTAGTTTGTGCTCGGGCTATAACTGCCAGCATATGTCCCGTTTTTTCTCCCTCCTCATAATATGTCTGTTTCCTGAACCCATTTTTAGTGGCTGCCGTTTCTAGGACGTATTTATTAAGGGCCTCTTGGGCCTGTTTCCATAGGTTGAGTGTTGTTATAGTTTTCTCTTTTATGTAATTTTCTTCTGATTCTTTTAGTTTGTCTCGTATTTTTTGCCCTCTTTCTCTATGTCCTTTTTTTGCCTGTGTGATTTGCTGTATGTATACCCCCCTCATATATGCCTTCATGGCCTCCCAGCAAATCTTCATACTTGTGGTATCCTTATTTAATATGAAGTATTCCTCTAGTGTTTTTTTCACTATTTCCTTGTTTAATATGTTTAGCCAGTGCGAGTTCAGATTCCATCTTTTTTGGGAATGACTCACAGTGTTACTGTGCTGTATGTCCAGACGTAGGATGGAGTGGTCAGAAACAACTCTTGGTAGATATTCTATCGAGGTTATATCTCTATATATCTGAATATTCCCTACCGCTAGGTCTATTCTAGATAAGCATTGGTATGTGGATGAGTAACAGGAGTATTGTTTGTTTGTGGGGTGCCGTGTTCTCCATATGTCTATCAATGATATCTCGTTTATTAGTTTACCTAGTGGTGTCAGGTTCCTTTCTTCGTTTGCGTTTCTTGCCCTTAGTCTGTCCTGTGCAGGGTTAATGACCGAATTAAAGTCGCCTATGATAAGGACTGGAATGTCCGGTTTATCTGTTATGAAACCTATAACTTGCCTCATTATCATGTTATTATATGGTGGCGGGATATATACTGAAGCTATAATGCATGTGTAGTTGTAGATTCTGCAGTGTAGGCATATAAAGCGGCCTTCTGGGTCAATTTTTCGTGAGAGACATTTAAACGGTATATTTCTGTGTATCACTATGCTGACCCCCCTGGAATACCTCGTGTGTGTGGAGTGGAAGCTCTGACCCATCCCCCCTATTTTGAACGTGTCCGTATTTTCTTTTGATAAATGTGTTTCCTGCAAGCATATAATAGCCGGGCCTTGTTCCTTGATGACTTGCAGTACTGCTGATCGTTTTGTCTGGTCACTCATACCTCTCACGTTCCACGATACGACCCTTATCCTACTACCCATTTTCCTTGTTTTTTGTTTTCCGCAGGGTTATTATTTTCTGGGCGCCTCCACCCCTTTTTGTTTTTATGAGTGAGACGCACTGGGAGGGTCCCCATCTCTGTATTTGTGTCTCGCCCGTGTCGCCCCGTATATGTGTATGTGTATTACTGTTTGTTCTCCGCATAGGGCTTCTCCAGTAACATTTTGGTTTGGTCCCCCACATCCCCCAGTACAGACATTTATCCACATTTACTATACATATTTTCGTTATTTGCAACACATTTATCATTTGTACATTTACGTTGACATTTCTTCCCCTTATCCCACCCTGAATCATTTTTCTATCGTTTAACCTTATCCCTTTTAACTGTATCTTATCTAATATTCCCCTAATATGCGAGAGAGAGACCAAACAACAGACACCCCCAACATGTAACTCACTGATCCGTTGTCTCATCGGATCGGGGTACCAGTCCTCCATTCTCCTACGCGATGCATCCTGTCGTCCCAGGAGCTCCTTTCAGAAATTTTTCGGTTCCCTTTGCATGAACGTTTCTTTAGGTGCAGCCTCTTCATGGTGTCTTGCGCGGCGATCTTCCCCTCCGAATCTGTTCTTCATTTTGATCTATCCAGGCACCTGCATCTTTTGGGTTTTCAAAGAATTGTGTCGTGCCCAGCGCCGCCACTCTCAGTTTAGCCGGGTACAGCATCCCGTAGGGCACTTGTAGGTTTCGCAGTCGTCTTTTTATTTCTACAAATGTTGCTCGCTTCTTTTGTATTTCCGTGGAGAAATCTGGATAGAAGGAGACTTTCACGCCATTATGTTGGATTTCACCCTTTTCGCGGGCCTTTTGGAGTATGGTATCACGGTCTCTGTAATGCAGTACTTTGATGAGTATCGGTCTGGCTGGAGCCCCCAGGGGGAGGGGTCGAGTCGGTACACGGTGGGCTCTTTCGACTGCAAACATTGCAGTTAGAGTGTTTCTTCCGAACAGTTCGGGCAGCCATGTTTCAAAAAATTCTGCAGGGTTTCTTCCTTCCGTCTTTTCTGGGAGGCCCACAATCCGCACGTTGTTCCTTCTTGACCTATTTTCTAGGTCGTCTACCTTGTTCTGTAGATATTGTATGTCATGCAGATTTTTTTCCACGTCTCGTTGCATCGGCTGTATTGCGTCTTCTACGTCGCTTATACGTTGTTCAGTTTCTGTCAGACGCTCTGATATTTTCCTCATATCTTGCCGTAGCAGGTTTACATTACTTTGCATCGCCCCCATCTGCATATTAAGGTTGTTCAGTGATGCGTTGCCTTTAGTGATTTCGCTGAATATTTCTTTCAACGTAGGCTCCCTGGCGCACCTTTCGTCCTCCTGCCTTTGATCTTTTTTGGCGGCATCTTCTGCATTTTGGGAGGTGTCTCGTATAGTGCTTTCTGAGGTGTCTGCGTGATTTGCGCTGTGCGTGCATATGCCTGGGCTGCTTGCATTATTCATGCTGTCTTCTGTGTAGTGTTCGTCTGGATTGACACTGTTTGCACCTTTATTTTTGTAGTTGGGGTTGTCTGCCTGACTTGTGACTTCCTGCTTATTTCCAGCATGATCTTGTACAGCATGTAGACTATTTTGTTTTTCCTTGTCCTTGCTGTGTTTAGCAGGGTCCGTTGTTGTGTTTGCTTTGTCTGCTCTTTCCTTTTGACTTTCACTTTCTGCATGTACTGTGTCTGCAGCTTCTTCCTCCCCTCCTGCTCCCTCCGTTTGTGTGCTTCTCTGTGGGCTCTCCCGCTCTCCCCTCTGTTGTTTTAGGCTTATGGAGTCCTGTTTTCTGCCCCCCTCCTCCCTGGCATACCTTGCCAGCTTACGTGCTGTGTCTGCACTGTTTGTGCTGGGCCGCGGTATGAGCGTTCTCGGCTCCCTCCCTCCGGCGCCATGTTGTTTCTGCCGGCCGCCGGCTTCATCTGCCTTCCCCCGCTCCTTGCCTCGCACTATTAACTCTGCTGCTGTCTGTTCTGTCTCCGGAGCTTACTACTGTGCCTCCACTGCTTTTTGATTGCCTTTCGGCGTCTCTGGGTCCCGTTAACAGGATGGGAATGTCGGATCTTGCAGGAGCTACTCTGAGATGCGACTATCTACATCTCCGGCCAGGCTCCGCCCCCCAAGAGGAGGTGTTATTGAGAGCTTGGTACCGGTTAGAGAGGTCGACCGTAAGAGAACTGATGGGGCCTTCCTTTGGTATCTGCACCAGAGTGAGTGGGACCAAGTCATCCCACTCTAGAGAGGAAGAACCCCTATTTTTCTTTCTTGTTCTTCCCTTACCCTTTTTTTCTGCTTTTGCCATTTCTCGCTTTCCTCGTCCGCACTTTCTTCACGGGAGGATCCGGCAGAACTGGCAGCCACCTCCTCTCTCTCCATCCTTCTGGTTGCCTCATCCACATCGCTATCCCTTGGGGCCTCAGCAGCTCGACTCCCCTCCTGCCCTGGCTGGCCAGGCACCCCGCCGAGACCCCGTAGCTCTTCCTCCTCCCTGCTGCCACCAGCTTTGCCCTCGGAGCGACGGGCCCGCTGACCCTCTGACTGGGCTCGGCCGATGTTGGCAAAGAATAAGGGACAACGACTGAATGGGTGCCCTAAAGCACCACACAGGTTACACCGAATGCTGCCACAGGAGGAGGATGGGTGGTCTCTGCCCCCACACAGCGCACACACCAGCACCTTACACTGTGCGCTGAAATGTGTGGGGTCCCCACACCTGTGGCAGACCTTCGGCTGCCCCTGGTAGAAAACCAGAATCCTGTCCCTTCCCAGGAACGCAGAAGAAGGGATGTGGGTGACGGAATTACCTGCACGTTTCAACTTTACCATTAAAAAGTCCAGGCCCCTGACCAGATACTGTGTGCGTCCCTGTTTTTCTGGGGAGGATGGAGAATCTCCCCATACCTGCCCATCCAGGTCATGATGTCAACATAAGGCCGGCTTCACACGAGCGTGACGGGCTCCGCTGCGTAATATTCCGCAGTGAAGCCCGTCACGGCGCCCCCCAGAGACCCCATACTTACCAGCGGAAGATAGCGTGAAGACGCTTCCCCGCCCACCGACATCGCGTCATGTGACACGCCCACCGCGTCACATGACGCGGCCGGCCGCGTCACGTGACGCGCCGGCCGCGTCACATGACGCGCGGCGGTAGGCGGGGAAGCGTTTTTTTCACGCTATCTTCCGCTGGTTGCAGCGGGAGATAGCGTGAACGGACGGCTTCCATTGACTGCAATGGAAGCCGTCAGCGCGTACACCCGCGGCAAATAGAACATGCTGCGGGTGAGGACGGGAGATTTCACGGTGCGTAATTCCGCGGTGGAATTACGCATCGTGAGCATTGTGCTATTAGGTTTAATAGAACCTAATAGCATGGTGCAACGCAGCGGATTTTTGCCGCGGATCTACGCGGCGTAAATCCGTTCGTGGGAAGGAGGCCTAAGAGAGAGACTCGTTACTAGTCAGAACGGTCACTCTCTTAGTGTCATTCTGGCGGGTAATTGCTTGAACTGCAAAATCCCGCCACTCGGGCTCCGTCTGAGCCAGCTCGTATTTTGACCAGAAGAGCTCGAGCCCCTCTGGTCTCACGAAGCTAACATCAAACAGGGAGTTTGAATTCCATCCCGAGGAGAAGCTCCACCACCCTAGTACGGTTAGGGCAGGCTTCACTGCCTCCCCATCGGAGACGAACCACATTCCTTCCGGACCCCCCCTGCCCGGCTGTAGGAAGCGACCATGCCTCTTCTCCCTGCCTTTGCTCTCGGAAGGCCCCTGTGCCAAACCTATCTATCCAAAAGGATAGGTCGCGCTTTTCACCCTCTATAGTGACCGACCTCTCTCCCCTCTTTAAGGCGGATAGGAATAGCTCGTGTGACCTGGGGTCCCTGAAGCCGGGAGGTGAAGGTCCCCCACTTACCCCGGCGGCAACACTAGCGTAGCTTCTAGGAGCAGTCACCGCCGGGGCGGCAGCTGGACCAGGGCCCCCACTCCTCCCCAAACCACCAGACACTCCACCCTCACTTGTGACTTTTGTAAATTTACCTGTACCTCCCTCCGATACTCCTCTACCAGCAGACACCCCAACATTTAATCTTGTATTATTTAAATTCCCCACACCCCTGGACTCTCCCTCACGCACACCTCTCACCATGATGTTGCTCCCTTCATCCCTTTCACACACCTCCATGCCTTCCATACTCTCACGCTCATCATTCTCCCTATTCTTTGCGACCAGACCGGTAATGGCTTCTTTCTTGGCCGGAAGAGTAAGGGGCACCTGGCGGCTCGGAGGTTTCCCAGCCGCTCCCCCCTTGCCTGCAGGGGAGCAACCCAGGGTGGGTTTCTTAAATATAGTCCCCTCCGAGCCTCCAGACCCACCCCCCTTAGCACTGGGGGGAAAGGGACTTCCAGCCACGCATTCACGACCTTTGGCTCCGCCTCCTGCCATCATATTTCGTGTAACCCCGGCAAAGGAATTCCGGCGTTTTGGGTCTCCACTTTTTTTAGGGTCCACCGCAGGGCCCTTATTGGGGCCACCCGACGCCGGATGGCCCCCCCAAACTCCCAGGATGTTTGGGATCACCCGACGCCGGGCAATCCCCTTTTTCCAGGCCCACCGCAGGGCCTTTCTGGGGGCCACCCGACGCCGGATGACCCCCCACCTTCCGTGAACCTATGGGATCACCTGCTGGTGGGTGACCCCCCTTACTTAGGCCCGCCGCAGGGCCTTTCTGGGGGCCAGCTGACGCCGGATGACCCCCCATCTTTTCCTCCACCTTCCCTGAACTCTTGGGATCACCCGGCGCCGGGAGACCCCCCTTACTTAGGCCCGCCGCAGGGCCTTTCTGGTGGCCACCCAACGCCAGGCAACCCCCTTTATCCAGGCCCACCGCAGGGCCCTTCGGGGGGGCCAGCCGACGCCGGATGACCCCCCATCTTTTCCTCCACCTTCCCTGAACTCTTGGGATCACCCGACGCCGGGAGACCCCCTTACTTAGGCCCGCCGAAGGGCCTTTCTGGGGGCCACCTGATGCCGGTGCACCCCCCACCTCCGCAACCTTTTTTGTCATTGTATCTGGATCATCCGACGCCGGATGACCCCCCACCTTCGCAGCCTTTTTTGATATTTTACCTGGATCATCCGACGCCGGATGACCCCCACTCTTAGGAATCTCACTGTCAGACACCAGCTTCTGCCCGTCACCCCTCCTTTTATTACGAACCGGGGGGGGTGTTTGGATCAGGATGCCTAGTACTCTCCCCCTTCCTTTGCACTGAACCCACATTAGCAGAGTCCAGGCTGGGTCGGACCTGGGGGCTACCCATGCAGCTACCCCCCTCCCCTGGTTCAGAGGCTTGCCCAAGGAGGCTGACGTACCTGTACTCCACCTGGGTGATCTTTTTGCCACTTTTCTTCTTTTTAGCCTGGGGGTCTCGCTCAGGAAGGTCATTGCCAAAATAGAGACCCTCCAGGCCTCCAGGGGATTCCAGGTGACTTATGTACGCCATTAGTTGCCCCCCTGGGCCGCTGTCCTCGCCCTCTTCCCCAGAGGAGTCTGAGCTTGAAATAATAGTAGCTTGCCCAGCTGGAAGGTCACTGCACAGGGACTGCTGACTATCCGCTGTCTGCAGTTCTCCAGCAGGGGCCTGCTCCATCTTGGACACTAGGCCCTTCATATCCTCACAGACCCCAGCCAGAGCCGGCTGAGACCCTTCAAACCGGTCACCATTCACCAACTTCTCTGCGAACGGACCTGCACCCCTTAAGATGTCCGCCCTCCTCTCAACCAGGGTGAGGATCTCGCTTTTCAATTCCTGGATGGCCTGGTTGTATTGGGCCCTCCTTGACCCACCTGAATTGTTGGCCAGGGACCTGGCTGCCTTTAACTCCTCCTGAAGCCTTCTGATGGTGCCACCGGCCTCACGGTACTCCTGGGTCCTTGAAGCGAGCCTGGCAGCAAAGACTGTTACATCCTCCCTAGGCCGCAGTGTCCCCCAGTGCTCGATGGTAGGACTGGGGTTTCCCCCAGGAGTACCTGGCCTGGCTCCAGGAGGGCCTTTGCTGGAAGTCCCAGCAGCCGAGGTCCCGGAGGGCCGCCGTCCCTCACCCTGGCTAGCCCGACGGCCACCTCGGGTGGTCTCCAGGAGGAGTGCAGGAGACACATCGCTGCGTCTCCTGCTAGATCTCCTCAGCCCCTCCTGGGTAGCCGGTTGTGAAGCATCCCCATCCTCCGCCGGCTGGCTCCAGAGAGTGAGGGTAGTAGTCCTCCCTCTCGCCATAGCCCAGGACCTCACTCCCTCCTGGGTAGGAGAGAGCAAAAAGTCCCTGGCCCTGGAGGAGAAAGAGAGAGAGAGACCTGGAGCTGCAAGCACCTGCTCACTAGTGAACCACACCCTGCAACTGGAAGTGAGGGGGTGTGTCCCTGCAGTCCTATGTCAAACCACAGATGACTCAGTGATACGTACTGCTCTAATGTTGTCCCTGCAGTCCTATGTCAAAGCACTGTAAGCTAAATGTCCAAAAATCTGTTAAATGTTAATTTATTCTTTACAGTTGTGTTTTATATTCATTCAGTATTAATGACGTTAGTTGAGGTTCTACTGTACTTGTAATAGTGTATCCTCATCTATAACTGAGGAAGGGGCATTGCCCCAAAATGCGTCTTTAAGCTGGTTTAAAATAAAACAGAGAAGCAAGCTTACTTCCTATATTGTGCTGAACATTATATTTCGGTCAGCTGCTCCTACACTGTTCACATTTTTTTAATCACTAATCGTGTGGTGTGAGGACACTTGCATTAGCGATTTATATGTATGAAAGTTGTGAGTGGGTTACCCAACATCCTGGTGTTTTGCCTTCATGCATTATGTGTGGTGTGTGTCTGTGCAGGTGACCAGACATGTGTTTGAACAGTGATGTGTTCTGTTGGGTCTGTGCTGGTGGCCAGACGTGGTATGAACAGTGATGTGTTCTGTTGGGTCTGTGCAGGTGACCGGCCATGTGTTTGAACAGTGATGTGTTCTGTTGGGTCTGTGCTGGTGGCCGGCCATGTGTTTGAACAATGATGTGTTCTGTTGGGTCTGTGCTGGTGGCCGGACATGTGTTTGAACAGTGATGTGTTCTGTTGGGTCTGTGCAGGTGGCCGGCCATGTGTTTGAACAGTGATATGTTCTGTTGGGTCTGTGCTGGTGACCAGACGTGGTATTAACAGTGATGTGTTCTGTTGGGTCTGTGCTGGTGACCAGACGTGGTATGAACAGTGATGTGTTCTGTTGGGTCTGTGCTGGTGGCCGGACATGGTATAAACAGTGATGTGTTCTGTTGGGTCTGTGATGGTGGCCGGACATGTGTTTGAACAGTGATGTGTTCTGTTGGGTCTGTGCAGGTGGCCGGCCATGTGTTTGAACAGTCATGTGTTCTGTTGGGTCTGTGCTGGTGACCAGACGTGGTATAAACAGTGATGTGTTCTGTTGGGTCTGTGCTGGTGGCCAGACGTGGTATGAACAGTGATGTGTTCTGTTGGGTCTGTGCAGGTGGCCGGACATTTGTTTGAACAGTGATGTGTTCTATTGGGTCTGTGCAGGTGGCCGGCCATGTGTTTGAACAGTGATGTGTTCTGTTGGGTCTGTGCTGGTGGCCAGACGTGGTATGAATAGCTTTTGTTGTAATAACAATTATGACTTTGTTTATCTCTAACCTAGTGAAGTCAGGCAGTCAGCACCTACAAAACAAGACATTGTGTGAACATGGCTATGATAACGACGATGAAGAACACACCCAACAAGAGCAGAAGCAAAACAAGGCTGCTTGTGAGGAAACTAAGCTGGAGAAACTATTTCGTCATTTTGCTGGTTTGATTTTCTTTTTACTTGAAACTTATGTCAGAAATGTAGACAAATATCATTTTGCTATATACCACTTGGTTTATAATTTTACTAACTACTCTATACAGCAGTAAATTGGTATGCTACTGTTCCAATAGAATATATCTGTAGATTGTTATGTTAAAGCAACCCTCCGGTTCCACATAAAAACAACCTGGGGAATGTAAAAGTATAGTAAAAGTACCTGGTGGCCTCCTTTTTAAAGTCCCTTTTACATTCAAAGGTAATTTTTCGAAAGACTAAAAGCAGGAGTGGACTAGGAATAAGTAGATTCACCTCAGAATGATTCAAAAGAAGGCCACCATGTACTTTAACTATACATTCCCAAAGTTGTTTCAATTTTAGGACGAAGCCTATGTGCGCAAAAAAAAGCATGTCTCAAAATATTCGCACCTTTACGATATGCGTGCAGATGCAAGGTCACAGTGTTCAGTGATGATGGGACTCCCCACAGAGACTAAAAAATCCCCTGCTACAGCTGTGGCAGAGGATCGCGATGTTCCCCCACTGCTTTCAATGTGGCCAGCGCTGCAGCCGCCCCATTGAAAGCATTGAGATGTAGGCAACCCCTGCAGTGATTTTCAGGGAAGGGCTTGAAATATAAGCCCTTCCATGAAAATCATCCCTATCTGCCATCAAAGCTCTGCCCCCTGGCGCCGTCGTAGCTCTGCCCCCTGGCACCGTCGTAGCTCTGCCCCCCCCCGGCGCTGTCGTAGCTCTGCCCCCCCCGGAGCTGTTGTAGCTCTGCCCCCCCCCGGAGCTGTCGTAGCTCTGCCCCCCCGGCGCTGTCGTAGCTCTGCCCCCCCGGCGCTGTCGTAGCTCTGCCCCCCCGGCGCTGTCGTAGCTCTGCCCCCCCGGCGCTGTCGTAGCTCTGCCCCCACGGCGCCGTCGTAGCTCTGCCCCCCCTGCGCCGTCGTAGCTCTGCCCCCCCCCGGCGCCGTCGTAGCTCTGCCCACCCCCGGCGCCGTCGTAGCTCTGCCCCCCCGGCGCGGTCATAGCTCTGCCCCCCCCAGCGCCGTCGTAGCTCTGCCCCCCCGGCGCCGTCGTCGCTCTGCCCCCCCCCGGCGCCGTGATAGCTCTGCCCCCTGGTGCCGTCATAGCTCTGCCCCCTGGTGCCGTCGTAGCTCTGCCCCCTGCTGCCGTCGTAGCTCTGCCCCCTGGTGCCGTCGTAGCTCTGCCCCCTCGCGCCGTCGTAGCTCTGCCCCCTCGCGCCGTCGTAGCTCTGCCCCCCCTGGCGCCGTCGTAGCTCTGCCCCCTGGCGCCGTCATAGCTCTGCCCCCTGGCGCCGTCATAGCTCCGCCCCCTGGCGCCGTCATAGCTCTGCCCCCTGGCGCCGTCATAGCTCCGCCCCCTGGCGCCATCATAGCTGGTCCTAACGCACTGAGAATTTAACTAAGCTGTTATTATGTCAGACACAACTCAGCAGTCCTGAAAGAAGACACTGACCTACCGCCACCACAGAGAGCCAGCAGGCTAAAGGACCTGTGGTGATGTCACTGCTGTGGGAGGAGCCATTCTGGAGTTTGGTAGTACTGTACTGTATACTAGATAAGCTGACAGAAAGTATAGGACCTGTGATGATGTCATCATCATGTGATTATGCATGTGCGTGGAGTCAGGGATGACTAGGGGCTCATCATTGTATGTAGTAGAGCTGCGAGTGGCTGTTTGTCTAATGTGCTATGCGTGTAATGTGTATAGTCAGCATGGATGTATGTCATGTACCAAAGCTGTGTATGTGACTTGCATGTCATGTAGGAGAGATGAGTTTGTAACATGTGCATGTACTGTGGCACAGCTGTATCTGTCACGCGCATATAATGTAGCAGCGCTGTGTTTGTACCATGCGCATGTCATGCGTCTGTCATGTACCAAAGCTGTGTCTGTCAGGCGCATGGCATGTAGCACAGCTGTGTGTGTCTGTCACATGCCCATGTATTACAGCTGTGTGTGTGAGGTGCATGTAGCAACGCTATGTAGCGCATTGCGCCACCAGAAACACTGGTACTGTAATTTCCTAATAATTAGTAGTATGGTATATATTGGCCAGTTAGCATACAATGCACAGTCTTGATCAGTAGCAATGGCTGTGGCTGCAGCACATTGCTTTGAGCAGCTTGAATAGTTTTGATTGAATGTTTTTCCATGAAATGTTGTAGACAATTATGGAGTTGAATCACTAGCTCTTTGCAGAGTTAGGCCACTGGTACAAGATTCATTAGATATCATATAGAAGGGATGATCCTTTAGTATTTCAACAGAAAGTAATATTTAAACATTACCGTATATACCGGCGTATAAGGCGACGGGGCGTATAAGATGACCCCCCAACTTTCACTTTATACGCCGGTATACAGAGGAGAAAAAAAAAATCCTTACTCACCTGCCCCGGCGTTCTGTCGCGCTCCGGCAGGATGTCGCTCGCTCCTCGTCCCCGGCGCAGCGTTGCTTTCTGAATGCTAATGTGAATGCTTTGTGAATTGCTAACACACGTGCGCCTTCAGCCAATCACAGCCATTCAATGATGTCATTGAATAGTGTGATTGGCTGAAGCCACGTGCGCCTTCAGCCAATCACAGCCATTCAATGCTGTCATGGCTGCCGGCGTGTGTATTAGCTTTCTGGAAGCGAGGATTTCAAGCCCCGCATTCAGAAAGCAACGCTGCGCCGGGGACGAGGAGCGAGCGACATCCTGCTGGAGCGCGACAGAACGCCGGGGCAGGTGAGTAAGGATTTTTTTTTTTACACTTTTTTTTTTTTTTAATTACCGGCGTATAAGACGACCCCCGACTTCAGAGAAGATTTTTCGGGGTTCAAAAGTTGTTTTATACGCCGGTATATACGGTACCTGTTATGGTAAATGTGTAATCCCCTTAGTACATAATATACATCTGTATACAATATAATATACCCCACTTCTAAGGTCCAGTTGATATATTAATTGCACATATAGTAAAATACATACCATTCTGTCAAACTGAGTTTTCTTTCATCCAGGTGCATCAAAAAGGAGGAGGAATCATTTATAGCAATGTATAGAACTTTTCAAAGATGTACTATGCAAGCATATACGGGAAAAGAGGAGCAATGAGGACATTAATGCCCTGCAGCCAATACCTGTATAGTACTGATGAGGGGTTGCTAAAAGGTGTTTACAGGGGGTCATAACACCTCTAGGGCTCATTCACGTGGGTTTAGGCAATTTTGATTCATGACAAAAGGACTGATTTCACTGTATGTGTATGTGTGTGTACCATATATATTTTTTGAGTATGTGTTTCTTGTCTGTGTCATTGGGGGACACAGCAAGACCTTGGGGTATAGGTGCTATCACTAGGTGGTGGACACTTACTACACAAAGTGTTAGTTCCTTCCACCTGCTATGCCCCTCCTGTGTGTACTAAGCTAAATCAGCTTCAGCTTAGTGTCAGTAGGAGGCAGATCTTTTTTTAACATTTTTTTTCCCTTTTCTAAGTGGGGAATAGAGGAGGATGAGGAAGGAAAACAGAGTGGCTTTAACCTCTCTATTGCCTGTCCTACCTACAGAAGAAAAGGAAGCACAGACGAGCCCTAACTCCTCTGGGCCTACCAGTAATAGGGTCTTCCCAATATGGTGATCTTCACTAAGGTGAGTTGAGTCAGAGGGACTCTTACCATCCAGGCCAAGATCCTTATTTCAGAAATAAATATCCCAGGTATGTATGGGAACTTCCCTCCCATCCACCATGTTGAGACTCTTTTTTTGCTATTCTCAGCCATCATGCAGAACACTTCCCTCCTAACTATCCACCATCTGGGACAAATCATTCCCTTTTTTCTGGAGTCTTCCAAAGTTTTCTTCCCTCTTGGGCAGGTCTATGGTATTCCATGGTCTCCCTCTTTCCCACACCTGTGTTGGGGAGAGGACTCCTCTTTTGCCACCTTCTTCCCTCCTCTACTTCTGATTTAGGCCTCGACTTCTCAGGCCTACAAAGGCTGAAGCTGGAGGGTGAGACTTCCTGTTGGCGCCCTGGGAGGGACGGGACTTCCTCCTTGAACTATATGCAGTTGGCCAGGTCCTGCTCCACCCCCTCTGCCCCAGTTTCTTTCTTCTCCCCTGTTACCTGTTCTCACAGCAGCCCCGTACACTCTGGGACTCATCTGGATCTGAGTCCCAGATGTTCCTGTGCTGACAGCCTTCCTAATCAGTGTCCACAGGAGTTCTTCACAGAAAGTCATCCTAGTCCCAGATTTCCCTGTGCTTATAGCCTTAAAAACCAGTGTCCCAGGAGCTCTTCACAGAGAAATAGTCGTCTAAGTCCCAGATCTCCCTGTGGTTATCAATCACGATATGCAGCTATGGTTTGCACCAAGCTCCCTCATTAATGAATTACATGGGATGAGTCATTGCATGACAGCTGGACACGGTATTTGTCATGATAGTAAATGCAGCTATCGGGCCCCCATATCATCATGCCTTCTAAAGAAGTAGATGTATTACTGCTAGGCTAAGTATTCGACATGATTTTGCAGTGCATAGAAATATAACGCCGTCCTCCATAGAAGGAATAAATATTTTATTGCTAAACTCAGTATTTGAAATAATAGAGTGACTACAAGTCCCAGACTGCCTCGTTACCCCTTTCTACAGGATTTGTACTAATATGTTTGTTAGACTCTGTATCTGACATGATTAGGTGGTGAATGCAAGAGTCAAGCCGCCTTGTTTTCTCTTCCATAGGAAGAAGAGTATTCGTGCCAGATTGTGTGTCCGACATGATTGTGGGGTGATTGTGAGCATAGGCTGCCACTTGCCCCCTCCTCCATAGGATCAATAAATGCATGACTGCTGGATTCTTCTGATTACATTGTGCTTGCAGGTATCCACCAGACACATACAATGGATATCTGTGTTACTGCTGGACTCTGTATAGGACATGGTTGCTAGAATCAGGCGGTCACATTACATGCAGCATCTCTGTATTACTGTGAGACGCTGCATCAGATGTGATCTACAGCACTGCTTTCCATAGGACGAATATCTGCGTTAGAACTAGATTCTATAACGATGAAAGCAACTGGACAGGCATCAGGTTGTTTCACGGGTTCATCCATTTAAGCATTATTCTCCGTCTTGAATGTATTTTCGCAAACCGTCCTATATGGCCAGTCTCTATTTAACCCCTTAGTGACGGAGCTTTTTTGCTTTTTTCCATTTTCATTTTTTCCTCCCCCCTTTTAAAAAATCGTAACTCCTTTATTTATACATCGACGTCGCTGTATGAGGGCTTGTTTTTTGCGGGATGAGTTGTATTTTTGAATGGTGCTATTTAATGTACCATATAATATACGGTACTGAAAAACTTTAAAAAAATTCTAAGTGGAGAGAAATTGAAAAAAAATGACATTCCTTCATCTTTCGGTGCGTTCTGTTTCTACGGCGCACAAACTTCAACATAAATGACATGATACCTTTATTCTACGGGTCAATACGATTACTATGATATCAAACTTTTATAGTTTTTTTTTTTCTGTACTGCTTATATATTTTTTTAAAGACATTTAATTTTGAAAAATTATTTTCTGTCTCTATTTTCTGCGCACAATAACTTTTTAATTTTTTTGGCGACATAGTTGTTTGAAGGCTCATTTTCTGCGGTATGTTCTGACATTTCCGCTGGTACCATCTTTGTATACAAATAACTTTTTAATCGCTTTTTATTCCTTTTTTTCTTGCAGACAGGGTGACCAAAAAAGCGTATTTCTGGCGTTCTTTTTTTTTCTTTTTCGGACGACATTCGCCGTGCGGGGTAAATAATGCATTACTTTGCTAGATCGGACCTTTACAAATACATATTTTTGCTTTATTATTTAGATTCTTTTATTTTTATTTTTTTAATTAGTAAAACTTTCTTGTTTTTTTTTTTTTACACCTTTCAGTTCCCAAGGGGGACCGATGCCTTGATCGCTCCTGCAGTATGACGTATAGCATTATGTCATACTGCTTTTGACAGGCAGTCCTTCAAGCCACCCCACGGGGATGGCTTGATAGGGAGTCTCCTAAGGCACCCCTAGGGCCTTTCAGAAGGCCCCCGGCTGCCATGACACCGATCTGACCGCGGGGGGCCGTAAGGGACCCCCGAACATTGTTCAGGGGATTTAAATGTCGCTGTCAGAATTGAAAGGCCGATTGCAGCTATTGCCCGCGGGTGTCAGTTGTAATAAACAGCTGACGCCCGCGCTGTATGGAGGGAGATAGCGGCCTTATCTCCCTCTATACACGTCCTGCAATAGCAGGACGTAAAAACACAATTGGGCCGTCACTAAGGGGTTAACATGGTTTTATAACGGTCACAGATGTCCATCAATCAATATCTTCATGGCCACACTGTTATGACGAGTACCAGACGGCTCATTTCCTCCTTCCGCAGAACAGGTTATACTTTTGCTGCTTAACTCTAAGACAGTTACTCTATTGTCACAACCACCATACAGCATCAGTAATCTCTCCCATAGGGGACAGTTAGTTATTCTCTGTACTAGACACAATCATGCAGCTATTCCAGCTTATGCTTGTCCCTACCCACCAGAGGTGATTGCAGACTGCCCTCTCCTGTCAGGTCATGTGTATGGCATTGATGGCAGTCAGCGCTAGTATTAATCAATTCCCTCTATAGTCAGAATATCTGCACTAGGGTCTGGAAACTCTCGATGACACCGTAGCCAAGGCTGCAAGACATGCCGGGAGAGTCCTGACTTAAAGCCCAAGCTGACACAGTTTCTTACAGTATTTGTCCTTTTTGTACTGAAAGATTCTTAAGGCCTTCAGGTCGGTATGTTTACCCGGTGAATGCCATCTCATTGCTCTCAGCTACTCATGCTAGCCATTAGCGGAGAGATTTTAAATCTTCCAGGCATCCAGCCTTCTGCGCATGCGCCCATCATTTTCCGTCTGGCACACATGCGCAGAAGACAGCGTGGGGTCCTGGAAGGACCAGACTGCGCTAGGACATCATAGAGGACGGAGGTGAGTATTTTCAGTTCCTCTCATGGATCTCATCTGTAAGGGGAGCAGAAACTTAAACTTTTATTTCACTTTTTATTCATTTTTATGCAATCACTGTTATCCGGCCGTGTGAAATAAGGTACAGCTAGTGAGGCCATCAAAAGGCATATCTGTGGTCACTAAGGGGTTAATGGGATGTACCATCAGGGTGCTATTATACGAGTGCTAGAGCTCACATCTTCCCCAAATTTGGCAGGCTAAATTTTCAAGCGCAGGTGCAGCCCGGCAATTAGAGCTATGACCTGAGCATTTTTGGGAGGTCAGTGTTCACCTACTAACTAGATATTTATCTACACAGTTGGACAAGTTCAAGGTTTAACAGGGAACTCATAAGCATGCCCATGCCTTCTGTAGCTTCTGTTCTATGATATAGTTCATTTGTTACCTTATACGCCTTGTTACAGAATAATACAACTTTATTTAAAGGGAACCTCTCTAAACCGAACATCACCATAAATAATTATGATGCTGCTCAGTGAGGTGGGGCCGGGGTCGGGGAGGTCATTTTTTATAGTCCCTTCTGTGAGATTGTGTGCGCACAGTGGTCCAGAAAGAGTCAGACTATCAGACTGCGAGTGGACATCATTAGCGAACACCGCGAAAAGGTGACTATTAAAAAAAAGACTTAGTTTTTGGTGCTGTTTGGCACTGAGAAGTTTCCTTTAAGGCTGGGTTCCCACAGAGTGGATCCCACCGGAAATCTTGCGGTTTGGCCGCAGCGAAAAACCGCAAGATTTTCCCCCAGAAAGCGCAGCTTCAAAACCCTCGGCACTTAACCGCGGGTTTTGGAGCAGTTTAGCCGTATGCTTTTCCATTGTGACCGGCACTCCCATAGAGGAGAGCGTGGCCGCAACAGATTGGCCGTCCCGTGTGGACAAGATTTTTGACAAATCTCGTCTGCATGGCTGGCTAATCCCGGGATTAGCGGCCGCAAGGGGATTTGCTGCAGAGACCGTTCTGTGCAGAAAGAAATGCATGGATCCTTCTTTCTAACAAATAAGGTGCGGGTGCAGATACATATCCTTCATTGGTTGCTACAATTTGAATGTGCAAGTGGGTCAGTGTTTAATGTGTGGCACCTGACCCACTTGTAATGCTCAATGATGGCGCAATAACTGAAGCGGACAACGTCAGTAATGAAGAATACTTTATTCCACAAGAGGCACAAAGCATAGCAGTCAGTGACAATCTTTATATGAAGTATATACAGTTTGATGTCCTTTGAGTGGAAACAAAAAGCAGAACTGTCGACAGATCATATCTTCTTACTCTCATATCCTCTTCTATCGTCACATGCAGACCCACCAAGTACAGCAGCCCATTCATTCTCATGAACAGTTGGAATCCCAATGGCAGACCAACACCAATCACATACTGACGCACATGGAGGCAATATGTATTATTACACAGGACCCCTGTAAATGGGATTTTACTATCATACACAGAAATAGAAAAAAATGACTCAGACCAAATATAGTAAGTTAAATAATGTAACATTTATTTCATTATATGTGTTTTGGTTGTTACCTCCCATCACTCACAAGGAGGGTACAGCAACACGCAGGACAGGAAAAACCCCCTGTGGAGGAAACCTGTAGGGAAACCATGGCTGCTGTACTGCCCTTCCTCTGGGCATACTAAGGGAGGGTAACACTATAAAATGTATGCAAGGTGGGGGTGTGTGACTACCTACAGTGACTGCATGTGACTATCTACAGTGACTGTGTGCGGGTGTATGCATGTGTACATGTATGAATATGATCCATCAATATGTGACACAGTGTCTCTGTGAATGTGTAGGAATATAAAAAGGTTACCGGTCTTCATCGGTCGCCGCTGACGTCGAGATCGTTGTAGAGATCTTCCTGTGCCTGGAAGGCTTTTACCATCGATGGATTCTGGTGAACGAACTTGCAGAGGGAGCAGGTTGGTCGGTTGAACTGTGGGCCGCTGATGGTGAAGTCTTCAGCGCCTCTCCTGAACATGTGAAGAGCCCAGCTGTGATGGCTCTGCCGCTCTCTTGTCCACGCCCAATGGGAAGGGGCTTCTGCCATGACCTAGAATTAAACAGAGTATGAATATCATTATCACCACAGATTTTTCATCAAAGACTGGAGTATTTTATATTATTTCTACTAACGAGATCACAAGTGGTTCGGTCCACCCAAGTTCTAAATCCCATCCGGATAAGTAGCTGGTTTCGTTGCTTGAAGAGTTGCTGTCTGTTCTCCATCCAGGTCGGTCCAAAGGCCCAGGGGAAGATCTCCCATCGGAAGCAGAATTCCTCCTCCATCTGGTTGGCTAAAAACCTGGAAGAAAAAATGAAACTGGACGATGAACAAGTCAGAAGAAGAGAGAACTGGAGAAAAGGGGCGATCGAATGAACACTCGGTAAAGTCATGGGATCCTGGAGTCTTCACCATATTTTATTTTCATTTTCCTGTTACTTATTTTAGTATTCATTACATTTATACATCAGTCTGTAAATACAGATCTGTTATAATAAAGCAACTCACAAAGCGGGAAAGAAGTTGTTTCTATATTCCTCGATGTGCAGTCCGGCTCTCCTGAAGTAGATCATCACCATCGCCAGCAGATACTAGAGTGAGAAGAAGGACAGTTAGAGGCTGCGACTACTAACAAGTAAAGAATAGAACCACATATTCCACATTTTTATATTACCTTGTCGGATATCATCATGCAGCTATCAGATGCGAGAAACGTCCAGTGTTGTCCATAATCTAGAACAAAAAGGAACTATATCAATTTTTCTTTAATAAATGAATCAGTTTTATGAATTAGTTTAGTGACTGCAGTAAAGTTACATAATCTCCTCCATCATGTAACACTGAAAGAAGCAGCAGAGCAGGAAGAGCCATCAGTTCTGTACTTCTACAGGAGCTCTACTGAAAGTCATGGACATCACATGTGACCGTATCACAGAGACAGTGATACAATAAGGCCCCATTCACATCTACATTTAGGCTCCATTAGGGCATTCGGTTTCTATCTTCATTTTTTAGAATAGAGAAACTGAAGTTAAACTGAATTCAAACAGATCCATTTTTTCATATTGAAATCAATTATAGAAAAAAAATGGAAATACTTCTGTTTTTATCCATTCTGTTTGGCTTTTTTTCTTTAGGGGACTAATAGCGCAGCAGACTAGATAAGTAGGTTAGACATATCACATCCAATCTGGCATTCATTTCTGGTATAATTTATGCCAGTTTGTGGCATAATTTATACATAAATGTGTCGGTCCAGGAGGCCACACCCCTTCCCACCAAGCCATGTTACCTTGCTGGGTGGGGGTGTGATGAACATCGGCGTTCATAGTGATGAACATTGGTGTACATAGTAAAAAATTAAAATTTTTCTACAATTCCTTACTTCTATAAAGAATTACAATTTTTTTGTATGCCAGAAATTGGCATAAAACCTTTTCTGAATCTCCCCCAATGCATCTTACCAAGAACTCGGAAGAATGCTGCCATTTCATCCTGCTGTTGGGCTGGGTCATGCCTCCTCCTCTTCTGGGGGTCTTCCTCGCACGGGCTGGGATCTCGCTTCCTCTTCCGCCCTCTGTCGTCTCTTCGGAACAGCATACGCAGGAATCTCACTACGCCGTCCATGATCCTTAACAGGGGAAATAAAAAGGGGTTATTATTAGGACAAACACTTGATCGTTTCTGTGTCCAGTGTAACTAAGTTATACATATAGATCCCAGTGCAGTCCCTATAGACCTGTCGTTACATTATGTGTATATGTCCCATCCCTCTCTGTATAGTAACTGACCCCCTATAGTGAACGTCATAGCTTACCAGGTGCTCACGTCGTCTCTTCTACACAGAAAACAAGAAAAGAACATGTTAATATTGTTCATTAAACTACAATAAAACAGTTATTAACACAGCGCCATATTTATTCCTCGTCACCCAAATATCTCTGTAGTTATTCCCAGATACAATTCCAGGAGAAAAGAGCAGCGCCGAGTAAAAAAGTCCAGGCAGCGAAGGGATGCCAGCGTCCCAAAATCGTGAAACTCCCACAATGTGATCACGGGGCTTCTGATGGGTTGCTATGGCTGGAATGTGGTCACTGGGTCTGCCAGCTATGGTGGCCTATGAGAGTTAGCCACTGGCTGATCTTCATAGGCTTTGTAATACACTGCTAAACTGAAGCATAGTACTATATTCTAAAAATGATAAAATATGGTGACATTCAAGGCCCCCTAGTGGGAGAGATTGGCTAATTGAGAACTAGAGTTCATCCTGCAAAAAATAAGCCCCATAGAGCTCCGTCGATGGAAAAATAAAAATGTTATGGTTTTTGGAATGCGGCAACACAGAAGCAATGTTGAATGCTGTAAAATTTGCAACCGAAAACACATGGCAGAATGTTTTTTCCCCCAACCCCCCTAAAAGCAATTTAATAAAAGGTATACAGTACATTATATGCACCCAAAAATAATTTTATTAAAAAACACAACTTATCCCGCAAAAGTGAACCTCTGCACCAGGGTCTGTAATAATAGATTAGGGGACTGGCAACTAACTGAATGAAGACATGCACACGTATGTGAAGTAAAATGTACATACAGTATATTGGGAATAATACAAGAAGATTCATCATAGATGCATATACAAAACACAGATAAAGTGCAAATACATACAATAATACAAATAAACTGTCCAATACAAGATACATTACATACAAAAGCATGATAAATACATAAATAATACAAATAAACTGTCCAATACAAGATACATTACATACAAAAGCATGATAAATACATAGATAATACAAATAAACTGTCCAATACAAGATACATTACATACAAAAGCATGATAAATACATACAATAATACAAATAGACTGTCCAATACAAGATACATTACATACAAAAGCATGATAAATACATAAATAATACAAATAAACTGTCCAATACAAGATACATTACATACAAAAGCATGATAAATACATAATACAAATAAACTGTCCAATATAAGATACATTACATACAAAAGCATGATAAATACACTCATGTCCATATTTATTCATAGTCATCCAAATATCTCAGTTTATTCAATATCACCATTATATATTCACTAACCCAAATATCTTCATATTAATAATCATAAAAACTCTCCATATTTATTAACAATCACCCATTTCTTTCAAATTCTGATTAAACCCACTGCTATAATTTGCTCCTAATAAGCAGTGATCAATAATCACCAACTCAGATTATATAAACCAGCAATTCCCTGTATTATAGTTTTTGGTTCTTCTTACCCCTCCTCACGGACAACGGGTGGTAAATATGCCATCACAGTGATGTAGATCCGGGTCTCAGTCGAAGAAAGAAGTGTTTAAAGTCGCTGAAAAGTCGCTAAAATCTCTTTAGTGGGAGCAATAGGGAGCCAATCTGAACTCTGAAAGAGCAATCGCTGACTGGCACCAACTGTCGTTTTCTTGCTCGGCTTGAAAGCAAATCCTGCGATCCTATTGGCTGTTGCTGGTGGCACCTGTCACAATGGTTCACACAGCAGTAAATGTAGAGGGAGGCCGCACTCCCATCATCTCACCTTCCAGGCTCATATATTATGGTTTTCAATGGATACTTAAACCTTTCCTTATATTTTTCATCTTTATCCATCTAGTGCCATTTATAGCTGCGGCCATGTTGTTCTCTGGGGTGAGATACAATTTGTCATACTGTACATTCTTGAACTTGGATATATTACTACTTGGATAAATTACCTTTTTAACCCCTGCACTTTCTATTGGTTCAGTTAATTTGGCATTTTGTCAGTTTTGTCTTCAGATTTATATACAGAGATGCTGAGGATCGGCAATGGTAATATGACAAAGAATGCAGCGTGTCCTATTTTGTCGTATATTACGCACCAATTCAGGCTGGGGGGTTAGCATACACAGCTAATACATGTGTGCTTCACATTTTATGTGCTTGAAAAATACGTACATAATCGATGAGATGCATATGTCCATGTGCGTGAGCCCTTAGGTTTTTTCACACAAGCAGCATTCTGACACAGAGTAGGCATGTCAAAAAATTGGATCTAAAAGAACCAGCGGTTTCCTATGGGTTCATTCAGATGAACGATTTTTTTGCTGCACAAAGATAAGAAATAGGCTCTTTTTTTTAAATTCTGACATTTCTCTCTGTCAAAAGATAGGACAAGTACTATCTTTTGGTGACACCACGCTAGCCGCTCTCGTAGATCCCTATGGGAGCTGGCTGGCAAAGGAAGGCGGATCTGCACACTTAAAGGGGTTGTCCCACGCCGAAACGTTTTTTAAAAAAATTCAATAGGCCCCCCGTTCGGCGCGAGACAAACCCGATGCATGTGTTAAAAAAAACAAAACGTTTAGTACTTACCCGAATCCCCGCGCTGCGGCGACTTCTTACTTACCTTACTAAGATGGCCGCCGGGATCTTCACCCACGATGCACCGCGGGTCTTCTCCCATGGTGCACCGTGGGCTCTGTGCGGTCCATTGCCGATTCCAGCCTCCTGATTGTCTGGAATCGGCACACATGACGGGGCGGAGCTACGAGGACCAGCTCTCCGGCACGAGCGGCCCCATTCACCAGGGAGAAGACCGGACTGCGCAAGCGCGTCTAATCGGGCGATTAGACGCTGAAATTAGACGGCACCATGGAGACGAGGACGCTAGCAACGGAGCAGGTAAGTGAATAACTTCTGTATGGCTCATAATTAATGCACAATGTACATTACAAAGTGCATTAATATGGCCATACAGAAGTGTATAACCCCACTTGCTTTCGCGGGACAACCCCTTTAAGCGACGTTTAAGTGTTTTACCATGTAGCTGACCCATCCTCTACCGGGTAGCTGACCCATGCTGTACCATGTAGCTGACCCAGCCTGTACCATGTAGCTGACCCGTCCTGTACCATGTAGCTGACCTGTCCTGTACCATGTAGCTGACCCATGCTGTACCATGTAGCTGACCCAGCCTGTACCATGTAGCTGACCCGTCCTGTACCATGTAGCTGATCAATGCTGCACCATGTAGCTGACCCGTCCTGCACCATGTAGCTGACCCGTCCTGCACCATGTAGCTGACCCATCCTGCACCATGTAGCTGACCCTTCCTATTCCATGTAGCTAACCCATCCTGTACCATGTAGCTGTGTGCATGTGAGCCATTCTGGGGTTTGGTACCATACTGTATACTGGATAAGCTGACAAAGTACAGAATCTGTGATGACATCACCATCATGTGATCACCCATGTGGGTGGAGTCAGGGATGACTAGGGGCTCATCATTGTATGTAGTAGAGCTGCGAGTGGCTGTTTGTCTAATGTGCTATGCGTGTAATGTGTATAGTCAGCATGGATGTATGTCATGTACCAAAGCTGTGTATGTGACTCGCATGTCATGTCGGAGAGATGAGTTTGTAACATGTGCATGTACTGTGGCACAGCTGTATCTGTCACGCGCATATAATGTAGCAGAGTTGTGTTTGTACCATGCGCATGTCATGTCTGTCAGGCGCATGTCGTGTACCAAAGCTGTGTCTGTCAGCGCATGGCATGTAGCACAGCTGTGTGTGTCTGTCACATGCCCATGTACTACAGCTGTGTGTGTGATGTGCATGTAGCAACGCTATGTAGCACATTGCGCCACCAGAAACACTGGTACTGTAATTTCCTAATAATTGGTAGTATGGTATATATTGGCCAGTTAGCATACAATGCACAGTCTTGATCAGTAGCAATGGCTGTGGCTGCAGCACATTGCTTTGAGCAGCTTGAATAGTTTTGATTGAATGTTTTTCCATGAAATGTTGTAGACAATTATGGAGTTGAATCACTAGCTCTTTGCAGAGTTAGGCCACTGGTACAAGATGCATTAGATATCATATATGAGAGATGATCCTTTAGTATTTCAACAGAAAGTAATATTTAAACATTACCTTTTATGGTAAATGTGTAATGCCCTTAGTACATAATATACATCTGTATGCAATATAATATACCCCACTTCTAAGGTCCAGTTGATATACTAATTGCAGATATAATAAAACACATATCATTCTGTTCAACTGAGTTTTCTTTCAGCCAGGTGCATCAAAAAGGAGGAGGAATCATTTATAGCAATGTATAGAACTTTTCAAAGATGTACTATGCAAGCATACACGGGAAAGAGGAGCAATGAGGACATCAGTGTTCTGCAGCCAATACCTGTATAGTACTGATGAGGGGTTGCTAAAAGGTGTTTACAGGGGGTCATAACACCTCTAGGGCTCATTCACATGGGTGTAGGCAATTTTGGTTCATGACAAAAGGACTGATTTCACTGTATGTGTATGTGTGTGTACCATATATATTTTTTGAGTATGTGTTTCTTGTTTGTGTCATTGGGGGACACAGCAAGACCTTGGGGTATAGCTGCTATCACTAGGTGATGGACACTTACTACACAAAGTGTTAATTCCTTCCACCTGCTATGCCCCTCCTGTGCGTACTAAGCTAAATCATCTTCAGCTTAGTGTCAATAGAAGGTAGATCTTTTTTTTACATTTTTTTTACATTTTCTAAATCGGGAATAATGGAGGGTGAGGAAGGAAAACAGAGTGGCTCTAACCTCTCTATTGCCTGTCCTACCTACAGAAGAAAAGGAAGCACAGATGAGCCCTAACTCCTCTGTGGCCTACCAGTAATAGGGTCCCCCCAATATGGTGATCTTCACTAAGGTGAGTTGAGTCAGAGGGACTCTTACCATCCAGGCCAAGATCCTTATTTCAGAAATAAATATCCCAGGTATGTATGGGAACATCCCTTCCATCCACCATGTTGAGACTCTTTTTTTCATTCTCAGCCATCATCCAGAACACTATCCTCCTACTATCAACCATCTGGGTCAAATCCTTCCCTTTTTTTCTGGAGTCTTCCAAATTTTTCTTCCCTCCTGGGCAGGTCTCTGGCATTCCCCTTCCTCCTCATTCTTTATCTAACTCTTTAGGGCACATCCATGGCCTTCTCTTTCCCACACCTGTGCTGGGGAGAAGACTCCTCTTTTGCCACCTTCTTCCCTCCAGGGCTTTTTTTCAGAGCTAGTAGCACCTGCCCTGCAGTCCTTTACTTCTAATTTCGATCCCAGGTTTTCAGGCCTACACAGGCTGAAGCTGGAGGGTGAGACTTCCTGTTGGCGCCCTGGGAGGGACGGGACTTCCTTCTTGAACTATATGCAGTTGGCCAGGTCCTGCTCCACCCCCTCTGCCCCAGATTCCTTCTTCTCCCAAGTTACCTGTTCTCACAGCAGCCCCGTACACTCTGGGACTCATCTGGGTCTGAGTCCTAGATGTTCCTGTTCCTTCCTAATCAGTGTCCACAGGAGTTCTTCACAGAAAGTCATCCTAGTCCCAGATTTCCCTGTGCCTATAGCCTTAAAAACCAGTGTCCCAGGAGCTCTTCACAGAGAAATAGTCATCTAAGTCCCAGATCTCCCTGTGGTTATTAATCATAATATGCAGCTATGGTTTGCACCAAGCTCCCACACTAATAAATTACATTGGATGAGTCATTGCGTGACAGCTGGACACGGTATTTGTCATGATAGTAAATGCAGCTATCGGGCCGCGATATAGTCATGCCTTCTAAAGGCATGAATGACGTCGGCTCCATTGAAAACAATGGTCTTCCGGCACCCTTGCATTCTTTTTCAGGGAAGGGCTTTACATATAAGCCCTTCCCTGAAAAAGAAAAATTTTAGTGTAAGATATATATATATATACATATAGACTTACCTCTCCGCCGCTGCCGTGATCCCCGTGGGGATGAAGAACACATCTACCGCATGCGGCAGATGTTTCCTTCATCTCTGCTAGTTAAAAGAATTCCCTGCTGCTACATCTGCAACATCTGTGACAGATGCAGCAGAGGAATTCTTCAATTCTCTACTGCAGCTGTCACACATGTCACCCGCGGTAGAGGATTCTGCTGGCAATTGATTTCAGGGTTTCAGAAATCTTGTCCACACAGGACGGCAAATCCGCTGCGGCTAAGCCGGCAGAAGCCGCCGCTGCGATACGGATTTGCCGACCTCAACATGTTATCTTTTTTTTTTCCGCTGCGGCCGCGATCTCCTCCTCCGCGGGTTTTAAAGCAGAGGTTCTCCTGGTGGAAATCTTGCGGTTTTTCGCTGTGGCCAAACCGCGGGATTTCTGTCGGGAATCCGCCCCGTGTGAACCTAGCCTAAAGTAATATGGACAGCACATGGACAAAAAATATGCACCTGTGAATGAGCCCTTAGGAAATAAGCACGCCGGCAACGAGGACTGTTCTACCCAGATTTTAACTTACATTAATTTTTCGCAGTGAATGTTGTTTTTTTTATGTCTTTAATTAGGTAGAAATGACCAGTTTGAAGAGAATGAAGACTATTGTGGGATCCCATTGGGAACAAAGGCACTCCAAGTAAGCATAATGCAAAAAAGTCATGTCCTATCATGTCCTTTATTTTGTCACATTTATTTGTGTTTAGGAAAACTTATTAAAATACTACCCTACTGTGAGAAAAGCATTGATTTCTAGCAGATCAGAGACTGTCACTAGTCAGACCTCCTTACATTACCACGTTCATTAGATACACTAGTAACCGTAATGTTTGCATCTGAGCACAATCCTGTTAGTGTTCAAAGCGCTGTATTTTGTTTATAGCGGCCCTTTTGAGTAATACGGACTTGTCCCATTGAAATGAATGTGGATACATAAGCATAGATTAATTATCTATTTATTTACAGGATAATTCCAGAGACACTGACGATTCAAATCTTAGCGCTGGAACAAGTTACTTTACTCCAGAAATTGATATTTCAGTGGAGAAGACGGAACAAGAGGCATGTTATACCCCGCTGTATTATGAAAGCACATCCTTGATATTTACTAGTTGTTTTTTGTACTCTGCAAGATGGTTCTTGTCCATATTTTGCTACTGTCTGTCTTCCTTTGGCCTCCTGCTCACGAATGGAGCCGGATACACCGGCGGTTTTACGTTGCGGGCATCCCGTGGGGAAAACAAAAAAATGCCCGCTGGTGATCACTGAAAAACGTGGTAAAAAGCTATGAGTTTTACTATACTATATTAATGGAGATCACCCGCTGCGGAAAAAAACGCCGTAAAATAGAACATGCCACAATTATTTCCTGCGGCAGAATCCCGCATGTGAGGACTGAGCCATTAGGTTCAATAGAACCTAATAGCTGCGTTATTCCGTCACAGGGAACACGGCATTAATCCGTCCGTGGGCATTAGCCCTTAAGCAGGGATGTTTTATTAGTTGGAAGAGCACATATTCAGCAACTGTGATTATGCTTGCTCCAGGGGTTTTGTGTATGTGCACCCTAAGCTTCTAGCTTTGAGGCCAATGTCTATGGGTGGATTTGATTTGCGCAAATCAAGCCACCCATAGGGAAACAAGAGCATCTGCAAATTTAAATAAAGCATGCGGATTTGATTTGTGGACCTTTTGAAGTCAGTGGAAGCCGTCCGATCTGGCAATTGAATTGCAGACGGGCCACGGATTCTGCAGGGAAAGCAGGGGTTGAAAAAAAAAGTACTGTGCATGTCGGCTAGCACTTCCGCACGAGTCCACAGGCTAGGAAATAAAAGACCTGCCCAGGTAAGCCGGGTCCTCAGCCGCCCACAGGGTCTGGATAACCCGCACCACGCAGCTCCCGATCGTGTGAACGGCAAGTTCACTGCTAATTAAGCTCGAGACTTAATAGCTGGAAATCGCCCGTTCACGCTATTTTTAGTGCAGTATAGCCACGATCTTTTCACACACCTATACTGCGCTAAAACCACGCTGGTGTGAACGAGGCCCTATACTGACAGCTCTCTTATTGAAACCAGTAGGACTTTAATGCACATTCACTGATCTAAGTGATATGTTATTATTGTTTGTGTTTTATTTTCATTTTAGACATTGAATGTGTGTGATGTATCAGACCCTGCCTTCAGCGAATGGAGTCCAGGACCAAGCTCCATTGTGTCATTAGGTATGCAAAACCCTATTAAAAGCATATATGACTTCTACACAGTTTCTGCATAATGTTACTACATGACCAGCCAGTTTATCAGGAGAGGCTAATTTGGATAAGTTTTCACTTCCACTGTAGTCATTGACATCTCTTCGGTACCTACTTGACTTATGCTGAGTGAATGTCACCTCAGTACTAAAATCAAAGGCAGCAGTAAGGTTGTCAAGCCACTTGCTCCTCATAGTAGCATATGACTAAATAGAATTCCTAGTCTGGTGAAAACCCTGTCCAGGTGGTGAAATGTTTGATTTCAGCTGCACATATTAGTGTAGTGAAAAAGTAGTAGTAACAAAAAAGGAAAAACACATCCAGAAGTGCGCTACTAGAATAGAAGTAATGAGATTGTCCTCAGTATGACTTGACACATAACCCCTTCCTACCCAGAATGTGAGTTTACGGTACGGCTGGGAAGGGGTTACCGCAAATGGCCGTGAACTAATGTCCTATGGATGGCAGAAGTTGAGCCCACACCATCTGCTGTAGGAGCTGTCTGTGACTGACAGCTGGTCTCCCTCTATAGCTGTGACTGACAGACGATCTCTCGGTGCTCCCTCTGTGATGTCATCGGCCCTTCACCATGTAGTGGGCTGCCATGGCAGCAAGATGCAAGACAATAGCATCCGGACCTGCCATGGCCCATGACTGCTATGAATAGCAATAAGGCATTGCAGTACAGAAGTACTGCAATGTATAATCATAGGATTTTAGGTTCAAAGGCATAAAATATATAAAACGAATAGATAAAAATGGTCAAAAAAATAAGTTATAAAAAAATAGTTAAAGAAAACTGTGCATTTTCTTCCCTTCAAAAAATACAAACATTTTAAGAGCCAAATGTTTGGTATCATCACATTTGTAATGGCCCGTACAATACATTGAACACACGTAAAAATTTTAAAAAGTGAGCAAAAATGCTTTTATAATTTTCATAAAATAGTTTTTATTGTGGAAAAACTTAAAACAAAATATATAATTTTGCTATTCTTGCAATTTAACCAACCCACAAAAAAAAGTTTATCATGTAATTTATGCTGTATGGTGAAAGAGGTTGCCAATTTTTACCAGCCCTTCACAGGTATAGACTAAAAGAATATAGTTTATTAGAAACTCTTAAAAACATATACGGGCTGACTAACAGTACTAACATACATTAACACAAAAAAGAGGAGAAGATATATTTAGGTGCAAGTTTGAATTATGCATCCAATGTCTCCAATGTAGATAATGGTCACAATAGCATGGTCAGAATAAGTGGATAACTTTAGTGCATATACAGAGTTCCTGCACTGAATGACTGATGACAGTCGTATGTAGAGGTCGCAGAGAGCTACGGCTCTGAATGACTGGTGAAGTCACAGAGAAATACGGCTCAACGCGTTTCTCGGCTCGCTTTAGAGCGGTTCATCAGGAGCCACAGATGTATATTTGACCAAAAAATCTTTAGTGGGATTAATAGCGTCAATCATTTAATTGACTAAGCTACCTTCCTCTTTTAGGATATAATCAGTAGGATTAAATTGGCAAGAAAGTGGGTTGTCTGCGTAGATGTCGCCAACAGGTATATATATATACCAGACACCGTTAGACAAAAAGCCAGCAGGGTACGATGGTATAGTGGCTACGTTGGTAAAGAAGGAAGGAGGACTCGGATAAAGAACTTATGCATTGACAGTAGTCACAAGTCAGATGCGTATTTAGATACGTCAGCTATACGGATCCTTTATTTAGCGCTGTATACCTATCCTCCTACAAGTGTTGCAATGTTAGCAGCACTAATGTAGAGTTTCTAGTCATATGCACTGACATTAATAGAAAGTCAGGTGCATGTTCAGATAGGTCAGCTAAAGAGGATCCTGTATTTAAAGCTGCATACCTATCCTCCAGAACGCCGCTGCTGCCGAGCCGAAGGCAGAAGACCCTTCTGCGCAAGCGCGTCTAATTGGGCGATTAGATGCTGAAGTTAGACGGAGCCATGGCGACGGGGACGCCAGCGCAGGGAAGGTAAGTGAATAACTTCTGTATGGCTCATATTTAATGCACGATGTATATTACAAAGTGCATTAATATGGCCATACAGAAGTGCTGAACCCCACTTGCTTTCGCGAGACAACCCCTTTAATAACGTGGCTAAATACACTTATTCTGTGGGGGGATGATTGGCTGTCAGCTACTGTAGATTTTTACATATTGTTAAGACACAAAATTGGGATGAAGTCTGCATCATAGTTCTGTTTTTTTAAATCACTTGAACTTGGGCTGACAGAGCTGGCGGATGATTCCAAATGTAGGACAGCATACAGGTGTCGAGGTGTATTGTAGCTCCAGGGTCACAAATAGAAACAAGTTAGCTCAGTGGGATGTCATGATGCAACACCACACTGGCATTCTAGACCTTGCCTACTCATCATAGGACTTTGAAACCCGGCTATGGCACCGTTCTAGCTCCCTGCATCATCCTATCCACTGAGCAATTACTAAACTCTCTATATAGTAAACCGCTTTAATATTTTACTGCGGTATGGCTCCCTTTGCTAACCATGTTGTCTGGTGTTTTGGGATATAACCATCATGGATTATTTGAGATTGTTAACCTGTAGCTATCAAACATCCATGGGGGATTCTATTACTTGCATTCCTTATATGTGTACTACTCTCTGGATGTTGTATAATACGGTTTCATGCCTTAGCCCACATGTGTCAAACACTCGGCCCGCTGCCTCGTGTTATGTGGCCCGCAGCGTGCCGACGCCGCTCACCACTGCAGCGATTACCAGCGGGGGTGCCGCAGCCAGGATCCGCCTCCCCTGAGTTCACTGCTCATCAGTTTCACAGGAGAGGACTCAGGGAGAAAGCGTGCCAGGCTACACACTAACGTCAGTTTGCATCCGGGCTCAGCGTGAGCAGAGATAGAGCAGCGCTGACAGGAAGGAAGAGGTAAGTATATGGGTTGGGGGGGTGCTGCTTATTACTGGGGGAGGGGGCTGCTTATTACTAAGGGGGGGGGGGCTGCTTATTACTGGGGGGAGGGGGCTGCTTATTACTGGGGGGGGGGCTGCTTATTACTGGGGAGGGGGTATTATTGGGTGGGGGGCTTCTTATTACGGGGGGGGCTGCTTATTACTGTGGAGGGGGTATTATTGCGTGGGGGGGTGCTTATTACTGGGGGGGCTATTTATTCCTGGGGGGCTGCTTATTATTACTGAGGTGGGGGCTTATTACTGAGGGGGGCTTATTATTACTGAGGGGGCTTATTACTGGGGGGCTTTATAATTTTAACGTTGCTATGGGGGTTAATATTACTAATTAGGCCACTGTGGGAGTCGTTATTTTTACTAGGGCCACCTTCAGGGTCACTATTAGGGCTCGTTCACACGGGTGTAATTGTATTTCGGTCGCACAAATACGCTGTGTATTTACACAATCGAAAATCGCTTATGCCTGTATATTTGCGTATGTAAAAACGAATGCAGAAGGGCCCACTGAGATGGTACGCAAATATGCAGTGAATACATAGGTTTCCTGCGCATTCACCATGTATTTGCGCGGCCAATTCACTTCAATGGCCTATTGGGGTGCGTCGTACGCAACAAAATAGGTCATGCTGTGTGACAATATACATCATGTGAATGAACTCATTGAAATCAGTGGCTTCTATTCACTGCATATTATGTACGCGAATACGCTTGTGTGAACGAGCCCTTACTGTACTGTCTTAGGCCCCCTGCACACGCGCGGAAATTCTGCAGCGGGATTTCCTGCAGAATTTCCACCCATGGAAGCTGCCATAGGATTGCAGTAGAAAACGCAATCCTATGCAGACGGCTGCGATTTGTCTGCACGAAATCTCGCACGGAAAAAAAAATCGTGGCATGCTCTATTTCTATTTCTGTGCGGGGCACATTACAGAGCCGGAGC
This sequence comes from Eleutherodactylus coqui, assembly GCF_035609145.1. Classification (NCBI taxonomy): domain Eukaryota; kingdom Metazoa; phylum Chordata; class Amphibia; order Anura; family Eleutherodactylidae; genus Eleutherodactylus; species Eleutherodactylus coqui. Next base: position 339,440,409 of record NC_089837.1, read on the forward strand.
CGCGGGAACAGGTGAGTGGCGCGCTGATTCCTGCAGGGGCTCGGGTCGGGTCCCGCTGCAAGAATTCTCACAGCGGGATCCGACCTGGCCGTCTGCAGGCGGCCTTACAATCAGCCCTTTGAAGGTCACCCTAAGCCTGATGTGGCCCTCGGTGAAAATGAGTTTGACACCCCTGCCTAGCCATTTTCTACATATACCACACAACTACCTGCCTCAATTTGATTACATGTCAGACCAGCGCTAGTTAATGTTTGTGTGTGTTTATATAAATTAGAATGGATTTCAGTGTGGATTGTATATAATATTACAATCCCTCCTGAAATCCATTATATGTATGCATGTTCTTCAATATTATAACTACCATATTTATGTTCAATCCACATTAATTCCTCATTCATTATCTTCTGTATCACAGCTTGATATAGGACTCTGTGGGTTTGAAGTGTCACTTCTTATGTATAGGGGTGCATTTACACTGCAAAGATGATTGCTCATAAGATGGCTTTTGAGTGATCATTCTGCATAAACTACTACTTGGTACTAATGCCTATTAGTACCAATTAATAGCCTGTGAGCCACCAGGAGCTGTAGTCAGGGAACTGACCTCCCGCTGTTTCCTGAATACTTTCACTTTGATCTGTGGGGCTGACAGCTGAGAACAGCTGATACAATGTTATCAGCTGTTATCAGCTCTTCCCAGGCAGAGCACAGTGTGTGGTCCTGCTTATCAGCTGTTCTGCTAAATGATGGTTTTTAATCAAACAGACACAATGATTACCGCTCAAAAGACGGCTTTTGAGCGAATTTTGAGTGATAATTGTTGCGTCTAAATGGGCCTTAACACTGGAGCTGCTTTCAACTAATTTGCATTTTAATACCTATGTGCTGCCCTACTTCTGGATTTACTAGATTGATAGGGGTCCTTCTCAGTGGGTTGATTAGCATATGCGCCACTATCCATACCATGAGGGGCAGACAGTGCTGCTTATGCATTAGATGACCAGGTAAGGGAAGTTTTTAATCCCAAAAGAGTGACCTAGAAAAGAATATCAACGGAAGCAACAGGAAGACTATCTATAGTTTTGTGAAATGGGAGGAGGGGATCACTTCAAAAACCTCAGTACTCCTACAAAACAGTTAAACTTTTCACTCCTCTGAACTTTTACCAAAGCGAAGCAGAAATGGTATTGTGCTAGTGTTGGATATTTAATGCATATTTTACTCTTACTCTTCTGTTTTGCAGATTCAGCTTTAGTTCTTCAGACTCTGAACTGATTTCTAGAGCTAGGATGTCTTTAGAAGCTCAGAGGACCTGTCAGCTCTGAGAAAAGCTCAGATTGATAGTAGATTCAATTCTAAGAAATATATCTTTTTATTGGGCTCTTCCGTTGGGCCTTGATGAGCAAATGGCTCTTCACAGGTTTTATGGGTTTACAAATTCAAACTCTGCTTTATGTAGTCCAGAAACAAACGGCAAAGTTCTGCAGGCGCTTTTCAGCCCTACAACACAAAATAAACACTTGCCAGTCTGGGCTCTGACTAACCACTTTTATACGTAAGTTTCATTAGGCACATTGTCCAGTCAGTTAGCTTTGTGTGGCTTTATTTTTTATACTGCTTATTTTGTAAACTTTTTTTGTATAACAATATTAATTGAATAAACAAGCCAGAAAAAAAGAAACGTAGTGCAGTTGGCCATCAAGGGTTAAATATGTAGAACAAGATATCCGAAATGAACATCCATCCTGTGCGGTCAAGCCCAACCCAGTCACTGGGATAAAGGCACGTTTGTATCCATACACACCCGTGGTATAATTGTCTTGTCGCTGACAACAGAAGTGACCCTATAATTGGTTCATTTGCTTCGGATCATAACCTGAGAAGTCTTAAGATAATTTAAAGACTGGCAGCTGGGTGGAACCCAATCCAGTGACATACTGCAAAAAGCATGGTAAATAGGTTGGTGCTAATAAAAAGAATAGGAACTAGTAGAAGGAAAAAGGGGAAAAAAAACAAGGGGGTGAGGTAAAGAGGCACAGAGGAAGGAGGGCATGGAGGAAGAAGATAGGGTGAGACGGGCGGTGATTCCCAAGATGCCTCAATTCTGTAATATTGTGTGGGTTATTTAAGGATTAGGTGCATCACCCATCAATTCTCTTTCTAGATACCTGGTTGTCAGGGAGAGGTGGTGTCTGATTTTATTTGCGCGTCTTTTGGGATTATAAGTATGAAACATTCCCAAATTTCAAGATGTTTTTGTTTTTTTTAATTTCTTATAATTGTCTCTACCTAGAAGATAAGAGACATGGACTTCTTTTGTTGTTTTCCCCTCTCATCCCCATCAATCAGACTGATGGCCTGAATGAAGTCTGGGAGGAGATTCCCCAGTAGACAATCTGCCTTTGCCCAGATTTGTGGAAATTGATTTTCTGCGTGATTTGGAATCCAGCCCTCAATTGGTTGATGATTTTGATTAATATTGACCATTGTTACATCAGTTCAAAGCCAAAGAAATACACAATCTACATAAGAAATGGAGTATCAAGTCATTTACAAACGAATCATCTTTTCCTGTAGCGCTAGGTATAGCTGTATAGGTTTTATTCAACCATTCTTGTACCTCTTTCTTGGGCTGTGAAAGTTACTGCATCTGTTAAGCAGATTAGTTGAGTGGCTCCGTATCCTACTCTAGATCATACACATCCAACGTAACACCGCAGAGTGGATTTATTTATCAGTCAAGTTCTAATCTTTAGCAGAACTCTCTGAGCTATTGTTTAGAAAGATTCCCAGTTTGGTAATTCAGCTGTGGTACTGTCATGTGAGTGCCATGGGAAAGAGGAATTGGCCCCTACTGGTAATTTAATTTCCATGGGTCCTTCATGATGGCACCCATATATGTCTATCACTATTAATAAAAAAGTGACCATTCTCAGGCAGTAATCTGTAGGTCCCTTTCACTGGATAGTTGGACGGAGCCTTTTAACTTCCTTGTGTTCCAGTTTGTACTATGCTGAAGGCTTATTCTCTCCAGTGCTGTGATGAAAACCAAGTAAACACTAATTCCATGTTTATCTGACTCATGAGATTTCATGACTACAAAACTATGAATATTATTTATCTTGGATGCAGATAGTATTTTTGTAATTTATAGCAACTATTGTATAAAGGACAAGGAAACATCTGATTTTCTATCGCATTACCCAGGTCCATTATAGATGTTGAAGAATTGTCAATCATTTCATGTGAACAGAAAACGTCACTGTTGCAATTTACTTCTTCCGGAAGCACAGAAGCTTCGGCTAGACACAGCACTCCAGTCGGTCCAGGTATGGACAGTTTGTATGTACGCGCTCCTTTTGGGATTTGTCTTCTATTATTTATTTATAATGGTCGTCCTGTTTTTAGTTTGAAATCTATGTAGAACGTGAACAGATTCCGTTATCCTCTAATGTCAGAAATAAATGATGACGATCTCCTTGAACTGTGTTTGCAAGGTCCAAGATATGGAAAGTAGCTCTTTCTATACACAAACCATCTTCTAAACAAATTTCATTCATGTAACGTAGTCGTTAGTCATTAATTTAGTTTACATCAAAGTATATACTCCTTTTTGGGTAAGCTTGAAGCTTTAGATAATATTCAAAACTGAATATATGAATATTGAATGTTGATTGCAGGAAAGTTTGTAATATTTAGGTTTGTTAGTCCATTTTAGGCCGTGTTCACATTAGCATTAGAGATGAGCGAACGTGTTCTTAACGAGTACTTACGCACCCGGACACCGGCTTTTCCGAGGACTTCAGTGTTCGCGCGTAATGATTCGGGGGGCGCCGGGGGGCGGGAGAGGCGCGGGCGGCAGCAGCGGGGAACAAGGGGGAGCCCTCTCTCTCTCCCTCTCCCCCCCACTCCCCGCCGCACCCCCCCGCGCTGCCACGGCGACCCCCGAACTTTTTTCGCCCGAGCACGGAATTCCTCGCAAAGTTCGGTGTTCGGGCGAAAAGGGGCGGGGCCGAACACGTTCGCTCATCTCTAATTAGCATTATTCTCTTCCGTTGTTCTGGTATGTCCTCAGACCCGAACAACAGAAAAGTGGAAATGGCAGATTCAGACAGCGGTAAATAGACCCCTTTAACTATAATGTGGTCTTTGCGGCTCCTTTTCCTGGACAAAACTGCACAGCATGCTGCGCCATTTCATCTGGGATTCATTACTGACATGTCTTCATGTGTTAATAATAAAACTTGGATGTTTAGCCAGGAAATGTAAAACATACTTGTAATACACCGAAAAAAGGGAAATATGTAAATCACAGAAAACGGCCATATACCAATATACTAATAGAAAAGGGCAGGTAGAAACACCACATCCCTCAACATGCAGACAGCCACACTTCTAAATGGAGGATCACCAGTATCTTCCACCTGCGCAATGAATAGCCACTCACACACCTTCCTTAGGGGATCCTTCACACTTGCGATCACAATATTGCTGCTTTTTTTTTAACGCAAATGTCAATAGGATTTTCTAATGTTAAAAATGCATTGCACAAAAATTGCAAGTTTGTGCTTTGTAATTTTTGTGCAATGCGTTTTTAACATTAGAAAGTCCTATTGACAGTCGTGTTAAAAAACACAGCAAAATCGCAAGTGTGAAGGCACCCTTAGGCGTCATGTCCACGGGCCCGCACAGTTTCCCTATGCAGAATCCCGCAGTGGATTCTACCCGGCCCGCTGACATGAGGCCAAAAAATACAGTATACTCACGTGTCTGGACGCTGCGGGGCTCTCCTACGTCACAGCCGGATCTTCTTTCTTCTGCACGGTGGATGCGCTCGGGACGCTGGCGGCGTGCCGTTCGCATGCACCACACCTTCTTTTTTTTTTTCTAAACTCCTGCTTTCCCGCGGTCCGTGGCATGGATGCAGTGATAGCTGTGGACGTGCTGCGAATCCAGACGGCTTCCATTGGGAGTCATCCCTGCAGGAAAACCACGTAAAAAGGGAGCATGCTGCGGTTGTTTTCCCGCGCGTGCGATCCGCATACCGGGGGAAGATGACATCCGCAGGTATTTAATTACCTGCGGGTGCCCAATGATTCCCTATGGGGCGCAGATCGCACGCGCGGGAGACCCGTGCGGATTCTGTAAATTGATTTATACCGTGGATATGAGGCCTTATACTGTGCGGGTGGCTGCTTAGTACTATGCTAGCATACAAAGGGTGTCAGGTTACATGGTACGTGTAGTGCACAATGTAAGCTTACAGCCTATTAGTGACATCATATTTCAGTCCAGCGGTTTGCCCTGCACGTCATGGGTAAACTGCACTGGCACCAGGGGACACTTGTAATACACCGTTATTTTTAGGGGAAGCTGTCATGTACTTAAAGCTGTCAAGTCTATCACTACATTATGCTGCCATCACAGTGAGGACAGCATGAAACACATGATGGGTTCCCTTTAAAATAAAGGTGTATGACAAATATGTTTTACATTTCCTGGCTAACGATCCAAAAGTAGATAAAACTCATGAGTTTTATTTTTGGCACACAAAGATGTATCAGTAATAAATTACTGTGACTTGGGCTAACATCACATCAGATTTTTAGTTCATTGTTAAAGGGTGCAAGCCCTGGAACCAATTTGACCCAAATGTGCTATATAGAGGACATAACATCTAATTCACCTTCCTGGCACAGAGGTATTTAATGTTTGTATAATCTATAAAGCGTCATCATTATCAAATGAAGTATTTTATGACTAATATACTTTGTGATTCAACCCATTTGCTGTACTTTTTGCTAGCATTTAAGGGTTACAGCTAATTCTGCAGACAGTTTGTTAAAATATATCCATGTAGATGTTGCCTTATGTGATAGAACATCCCAGAAAGAAAATAGACCAGGGGTTACAGAAGGAGTACAAACTGGCCCCTTATCTGGAAATACTACCAAACCCCAGAGAGCGCCAGATCCTGAGGCGGTATAGGCTGAGTGCCCACATCCTGGGCATCAAATCGGGGTGGTACAAACAGAACTCCAAGCTCAAGGAGAGCAAACTACACCAACACAGCGATGGGGGGCATGGACGATGAGGCCCAATTCCTGCCATTGTGCCCCAGAAACTCAGGAGACTCTCCTGTCTCTTCCTGGACTCGGCTCTGTGAAGGAGGAGAGAAATTCTACTTCCTGCTGGGGAAAAAGAAAACACAGTGGCCACAGCAGCACAATATGTTGGTACCTGCCATAGACTGAGAGGAGCATGATATGCAGTGGACGTATATATCCTCTTCCACATGTGTCCCTATCCCCCAAATCTCTCACCCCTATCTGTCAATCATTATTCTCTACTTGCTTTGGCAATGCTAATGTGTTTCATCCTGCCAATAAAACCTCATTGCATTGAATTCAGTTGAATTTCCTAGACCAACACCGCTATGAAATCTTTTATGCATGAAGGACGATGTGAAATGAGATCTGTACTTTCTGAATGTAAACCAACATTTTTCTTTCACTGAAGCAAGAAGAGGCCGTGGATGTGGCAAGGAATTGACACAGAGAACACTCCTTGTGAAAAAATAAAAAATCTATCCCCTAGAAGGATGGAAACAAATGAAATGTATATGTATGATTGTAATATTGATATAAGTATGTGATTACAATATTAGAGCAAAAGGATAATGTATGGGGGAAAACTGAACACTTTGACGCAGGTTCTAGTACCCTGTTGTACCGCTTCTCCTTTTGATGCAGCATGATACGGACGGGCATAGAGGCTCTAGCACCCTGTTGTAGTGTCTGTAGCTTGGATACAAGATGTGATACCGGTGGGCATAGAGGCTCTAGCACCCTGTTGTAGTGTCTCTAGCTTGGATACAAGATGTGATATGGGTGGGCATGGAGGCATACAGGTTCTGTATGGTATCCTGAGGCCTATCAGTCCACATTTGCTGTAGCTGAGCCTTCAGATTGTGCAAACTCGTAGGCTGTCAAAATTGGTGTCCAGATGGTCCCATACTTGTTCTATTGATGATAAATCTGTCACCTGGGCAGCCACAGAAGTGTGACAGTACTGTGGATGCATTACTGTGATACCCTTGTTTGTATAGCCAAGCAATGTCCAGCTGGAAAATGCCTTTTGGAGGTCCTGCCATAAGAGAAACACATGTGACTGTAGGATATCCTAAATACATCGCTGAACTGTCATTGTCCCTCCTACCACTACTAGGGGTGACCGACTGTCGTTTGTGATGGCCCCCCTAGACCATCACACCAGCAGTGAGGGCAGTGTGTCGCTCCACAGCAAAGGCACATTCACCCCTACGTCTCCAGACATGAACACAGCAGTTGTCAGTGCCCAAACTAAACCTGGAGTCATTGCTGAAGACAATCCAATTTCACTCTCTATAAGTCTAGTTTCGTCGTTCATGATACCACAGCAAACAGAGGCGACAGGGGGTGTCAAAGGCATCCAACTATCATGTATGCGGCTGCAGCACACATAAAAGTCCTTATCATAGGGAGGGAGTAAATAGAGGGCAGTGATGCACGCTCACCAGTATGTGGACTGTTCAACCAAAACGTACCACCTTCAAAGGCAATACACGTAATGGGCACCATGAGACCAAATGTCTGTCAGCCAGTCACCTGGAAATGGTTCAGACAGACACAGGGACCTGTAACGATGGTGCCATGTGTCTCTGAATGGCGGATAAAGAAGCAGTTGCAGCTGCCTGTGCTTGTCAGACAATCCTCTCTACTGGTGGTCTGTCAAGAACATCATGAGCACGGCCGCCTTGTGTGTGTGCCTTCACGAATCCACTGGTCCCAACATCTCCTAACAATCTGGTCAGAGCGGCCCAGGTGGCGGATAATTTGTCGATACGATCATTCAGCTTCTCACGTTCCAATGAAGCACCTCCTCTCAAACTCTGTTAACCAGGCATCATCTCTTCAATTGCATTGTATAGGCATGTCTAGTGGTCAACGAGCTCTACAGAAGCCTCTGTGAGCCTTTGTATAGGACAAGGGTGGAATCAATTTTAGGGCCTCGGATGGCAAGACTGTTTATCTAATCACACCGCAACTCTAATCATTTGCATATCGGTCTGATATGATAATCACAGATTTGTAAATTGGAATAATTTTGAAATTATTACTAACCTTCTAATAAGAGAAAATGTGTTTTATGTAAGAAATTATTTCTGTCCATTTCAGCTCATGCTAAATAGTTAAATGTATTTGCATTGCAGGAAACCTGATTTTGGGTGCTACATCTAAAAGAAGATCCTTTTTAGGAACCCAGTTAAAAAGCCCTCCTACTACTAATGAAAGGCGTTTTGCATCTTTGTCATCAAACAAAAATGTTTCCAGTAAAACCTCAGACTGCTTCTTGTCTGCAATGGTAACATGAAGTTTCTGCGCATTGTTTTTTAACTTTCTAAAAATAACTGGTGGAGGAATACGGTGGGCAGTAGACTTGTTCTACAGGCGGGCAATACCCAACGGCTGTGCACCAGTCTCTATAAGTGTTTCCCAGTGTGTCATGATTTCCGGTTTTAAGTCAGAATGTTGATCCACTAGGGGTGGCTTCACACACTGCATTTTTTGGAAAAAGCATTTGTAGTTTCTGTTTCGCTTTTTTGAGCCAAAGCCATAAGTGGATTGAAAAAGATTGAGAGCTATAAAGAAAGGACTTCTACTACTTCCTCCTGCTAAATAAAATAAATGAGGCATAGCTTTAATGATGGCTTCAAGCTGTCACAGCAGCTCTTAGTCATAGCATATGTGATTGTATGGATGCTTGAACCTTTTCTTGCTGTCTTTCCAATTCCAGTATGGTCCGTGTACCTGCTAGTGAGCTGGTTAATTTTCTCTATGGTTTAGAAAGTCCACTGCCAAATTCCATAATGGGGTATTCTGACTTATTTAAGTTGGGTTACTCCTCGTCAGAGTCCTACATGAATCAGCTTGAGTGTCTCTCTAGGACCCAGCCTGCACATACATTACTTGGACAGTCCAATCATTTTAATGAGGTGGTGCTCTATGGAACTTTTCACACTGGAGGAATTAGCCTTCAAGACGCACCACAACACAAGGTAAATCCCGCAAAACAAAATCCACAGGGCTACCTGCTTCAATCTGCCTGTAATTTCACACCAAAATCCACAAATAGACCTGCGGATTCTGTTGCGGAATTCCACAGCGGCAGCTTACGCTTCGATTTGCATCCTGATGGAATAATTCCACCTGTGTGAATGGCCCCTAAGAGAATCGAGACTCACCGTCAGGTTTATCTTATGGTTGGGGGAAAAAACTAAAAAAAAGTGATTGTCAAAAAGCAGACCCTTCCTTTTGCTCAGCAGTGTGAAACCATTATTTTTTTACATCTGAGTAACATATTCTTCATCTCTTTCTACTACTCTTGTATAATTTCAGACTTTCTTCAAAAAAAGTCCTAATGTGTGTGTCACGTGTGAATGCTGTGCATTCATTACAACTAGAAGGGGACTGTGCTCCTTCCATTGCTAAAATAGGGTTGTTCACTACATCAGTCTAAGGGGGACTACCCACTACAGGTTTTTTTTACAGTGAAATTCGCAGCGTTTTTTTTCTGCAGGGGTTTATGGGACTTGTAATGTTAAAATTGCGATTGCGCAAAATCGCAATTCACCGCAAAATCGCGATTTTAACATTACAAGTCCCATAGACCCCTGCGAGAAAAAAAACGCTGCAAATTTCGCAGTGAAAAAAAACTGTAGTGGGTAGTCACCCTAAGGGCTCATTCACATGAGTGTATATATGCTGTGTATTCACACAAACGTAGTATTCATGTGTATAGAGCCCATTGATTTCAATAGGTTTATTTATATTTGCATATTTCAGTCGCGTAAAAAAAAGTCGCAGCATGTGCTATCCTTGTGGGTATTTACTTACCAAAATACTGTATTAAGTATATGGAGCGTGTGACTATTCTGCACAAAAACGCACGTACATGCGTATATTCGCTGCATTTTTGCGCAGCATATTTATGCTATCGAAATGGGGAATACATCCGTGTGAATGCACCCTTCAATCCAAAAAGAGAAGTCACATAGAGAAGAGCGAGGATTGAGCAAGGGTTGTTTATTCCTGAGAAGAATCTCTTAAAAAAAGATAACTATTGAAAATGGCGCCTATTGGCTAGGTACCCCCGGAGCCCACTACAAGAGAAAAAATAGACCCCTATATAAAAGTATAGGGGTGATTGAATCGTTTTTGTTCTTTACAAAGCCGTACTAGGAAATGTTTTTAGGGCTGTTTCTATGAAACACTGCGGTTGTGGTGCTGCCAACATTTTTACATGGGTTTTTATATCCTGCATTTACTTCCATTAAAGTCAGTGGGGTAAACGGCACACAAACAGAGGGAAGAGCATGCTGGGCTTGTAGTAAAAGCAGTATTCACTAAAAACGTGACGTTCCTAAGCATTTACTACAAGCCCAGCATGCTCTTCCCTCTGTTTGTGTGCCGTTTCCAGGGGAACCTGTCATCACCTTTGAGCCTCAAAAACTACATTCCGCACTCAAAGGTGAGGGATCAGTGTGCCTGGCAATCTGTGTTTCATACTAACCGAGTGCCCTTTTGCAGTGTTGTGTCCCCGTGAAGGTTGGCACACGCCCATAACATGACTCTTTTCAGATGGTTCTGTATATGCACTCTCCCATTCATCTCTATGGGAGAACATGTGTGCAGAGTCATCTCCAATAGTCATGCTTTGTGCACTTGTCAACTTCGCTGGAGCACAGTGCTAAAAAGGGCACCCGGTATAAAGAGCAGCTCCCTGGATCCCCATATCGTAATTTGTGGGGCTCAAAGGTGGTAGCAGGCTCCCTTTCAGGGCTCAGTGACACGGGCGCATCCGGGCGCCGATGCGCCCGTGTTCCTGCAGTATAAGATGGCCACACTGCAGCTCCATTGCCGGTCATGTGTTCTTTTTTCCGGCGGTGCGGAGAGTCGTCCGCATCTGCAGTGTGGCTGTCTTCTTCGTGCAGTAACACGGGTGCATCGGTGCCCGGATGCGCCCGTGTGACTGAGCCCTTAAAGTGAATTACAGTGTGTTGTATAATTTAGTAAAATGCCAATTCCAATATGTTTCAGTGTGACGTAACAGACTATGTCAGTCCACATCAGGAAAAGTCACTGGCTGTGAAAGATCAGGATGCTAGTATCCCTCCCATCAAGGACCGAGAGTCAGGTGCAGTAAAACTATGTCTCATCTGTAAGAACTTTAATATTTCTTCAACGCAGCATCAATCACACCTGACAGATGGTTTTATATTCAGGGTGTAGAACCTTTAAGAGTAAAATGCCAATACAAATATGTTAATATCTCTGTGTTTTTAATAAGAGAATTTCCAGTTGTCTCAGCTCAGTCTACCTCTACATTTTATTGCAAATCTGTGCTAGAAACAAGTGTCACACAAACAAAATGTTACAGTAGTTTTCATTAATGATAGCAAGCTTCTGATTATCTATGGTGGCAACTAGAGTTCATATCAGCCATGGCTGAACAAGAATGCCTGAATAGGGGTTCTTATACACAGGCAGATTACCTGCCCAAACGAGCGCCAATCAACAATATAAGTTAATCAGGGCTTGTTTAAAGGGCTTTTAACACTGGCTGATGCAGACTGGGGAGGAACAATCGTTAATACAGAGGTCCGTAAGGGCCCTTAACTCTGGGAGGAGGTGCTGTTGGCTTACTATATCTACAATGGATCCACACTTTGTCAAAGCATACATTAGTAAGTTAACAACTTGCCTTTTGTAGTTGATTGTAGCATACTTGATTTAATGTCCAACCCCATTAAGCACAGCTAGCAGTGTACATCTTATGCGCAGGCTGTAAGCCTTTTCACTGAAATTATTCCTGGAGACTGAATATAATAGCAGAAAACATCTAAAATATAATTACTGTAATTATGCTTTAAGCGTAATTACTTCTGTCACCACATTCTTTTGTCTGCAACTTGTATAATATGTATTAGGGAACCTGTGTTACCTACTGCAGACCTTCATTTTATGCAGCTGATAGAGGTGAGATATTGGTGAATTTAACACCTACACATCACCTGTTGTTTCTACCTCTTGAATTGGGTACCTGCTTTGCTTACAAACACTTCTATATCTTAGGCTACTTGTACACCGGGTGACAGTTGACCGAAAAATCGCTTTAACAAGTGATTTCAGCAATGGTCATCCGGGGTAAAGGGTACTGAATGGGGAGTCACTCATTAGTTGCTTATTTTAAGGTCAAGGACCAGGGATTAGTGTTTTCAGGGTAGAGTAGACATTATCCCAAGTAAAATACCAATACATGCATATGATATAGGGCACGATTAAGGTTCACAAGGTCTGGTTGGAAAAGGGTTAAATGGTGCCGTATACATATGGATAAGAGGAAATTAGCGATGTTAATAAATAAAGCTGGTTCCTCACTGCTAGTCAATTGCTTTCCTCCTTAGTTTTTCTCCAATTGAGCCTATAGATTTATTAGTCCAAGGAAGGAGAGTAAGGGTTAACTAGTGACTGATAAGTCCTTACACTCCATATACATGTGGCCCAATTCAGACCCACTGCTGTACATTTCAAAAGACCAAACAGGAAAGCAGTAACTGTCTATTAAATGCTACAAGCCAAAAAAGGAGGGAAATTGGCCACCTTCAGGCACCTGGGCGACCTCCCTAAATTTCTAGGAACTTTGGAACTTCCACAAATAGTAATCCCTGACTGGCCCAGGATCGGAGGGATGCCGTTTCCGCCACCCAAAACAGACTGGCGAACCGTAGGCGCCCCAAGAAAAAGGAACAAGAACAGAGTACCAAATGATCAAGATGCCGATTAAGACCCGCAGAGCAACACAAACCACAGGCAGCTCTACCCCGGTTCGCGTCTCTACGAAGAACACCCGGGATGGAGTCCCTGGCGGGTCATCTCCCTCTTGCTCGAACTCAAAATCGTGATCCTGAATCTGACTCCCTCTTACCACAAAGATAATTAAGGGTCCTGCGGCGGACATGACTGTAGTCTGCAGATAAGCAAATTCTCTCTCCCCCCCCCCTCCTCACCCCCCTCTTCTCTCTTTGCTCTTACTTCTCTCCGCCTTCTTCCCCCTCGTTCTGTCCACCTCTTTTGCCCACACACTAACTCTTTTCTCTCTCTCTCCGATCCACCTTTCCTCTTTCTCCCCAGGAGAAAACAAAAGATTCATATGCTCGGCGGTGAAGGCGGGGGCAGACCTCTGTTGTCGGTCTCCCCTCTCCTCCACCTAGATTAGGCAGCTCAAAGCTGCATCTACGGACAGTGTATTTCATTATATTTTATTCCAGTTATTTTAGTAATTTTGATTTGAGTGGCCTAACTAAGGCCAATTAATGTTATTGGTTTGTATCTTCCCCTCCCAGGCCTTCCCCAGACACTACCCAACCCCCCTCTCTCCCACCCCTACCCAACCATGACCTCGCTTACGCCACATGGGAAACCTGCATAATATCTTGGCCTATGGCTAGCCTAACGGTGTGCTCCTATAATGCCAAGGGGTTGAACATCCCCTCTAAAAGGGGGCAAATCCTGTATTACATGCAGAAAAAAGGGAGAAAGGTACTCCTCCTTCAGGAAACACACTTTAAGACTGGGGAAATCCCGTCTTGCTCCACGAGAGCGTACCCCACATGGTTCCATAGTTCTAATCCAAACCGCAAATCAGGAGGAGTATCCATTGCTCTACACAACTCCCTGCAAATTCAACCCCTTGGCACGAAGAGCGATCCTGAGGGCAGATACCTCTTTCTCAAAGCTGATGTCGCGGTCAGGATAATTACAATAGCTAACTTATATTTCGCAAACCAGGGACAGATCGCCTTTGGAATAGGTACCATGAGGGAATTATCGGAATTCGTGGACGGAACCGCTATTATTCTAGGAGGCGACTTCAACCTGGCGATGGACCCCGAATTAGACTCGTCTTCAGGTAAGTCCTCGGTCTCCCGCTTGGCAGCACGGGCCCTGGTTAAGGAGCTGGGGAACATGCACCTGGTAGATCTGTGGCGCTTGCTCCATCCGGGCGCCAGGGACTACACATTCCACTCAGCAGCCCATAACAGCTATGGCAGGCTTGATTATATTTGGATCTCCCACGCTCTCCTAGACTTTAAGCCGGCATGCACATTCGGACCTTTTATTTGGTCAGACCATGCCCCGGTATACGCAGACCTGGACGGCCCCCTTAGGGACCCCCGGGCACGTGGGTGGAGACTCAACGATAATATCCTAAAAGACCCCACATGTGCGCAAGAGATCAAATCAACCATAAATAACTTCCTAATTGACCACAATAATGACCCCACACGGACCCCACTTAAATGGGAAGCGCTAAAATGTGTCCTGAGAGGCACCCTAATCTCACAAGGGGCCAGGCTAAAAAGAGAACGCGCAAAGGAACTGGGAAACCTACTTACCACACTACAGGAAAAAGAAATAGCAAACAAAAGGTCCCCAAGCGACACACTACGGGCAGACTTATCAACACTTAGACTAAAAATAATATCAATCTTAGATCAAAAGACATTAGCGTTTAGAGACAGAATGCGGAGGGCAGTGTACGAGACCGTGGACAAATGTGGTCGCCGCCTTGCGCGAGTCCTCCACCCTAGAACACCTCAAACACATGTCCCCAAAATCCAGAGGGCCAAAGGGGGGGGGCGGCGATCTCCACTAAAGACATCCTAGAGGAATTCCGCATGTACTATAAGAAACTATACGACATAGATAGGCCCGCTCAGGAAGGAGAGGGGGAGCAAAGTGAAGAGAGAGCCTTCCTAGATAGATATGGACCAGGACCCCTGGGAGCGGAGGAGTCTGAGGCCATGGAGGCGGACTTCACCTGCGAGGAGATAACCGACATAATCAAAAACCTAAAGATAGGGAAGAGCCCAGGCCCGGATGGCTTCTCAGCCAGGTTTTTTAAGCTCTTCGCGGAAGAACTATCCTCCTTCCTAATCCAAGTCTTTAACGATATTTCCAGGGGAAGCCCCCTACCCCCACAGGCCCTTCAGGCACATATAGTGGTAATTCTAAAACCAGGCAAGGATCCCTCCTCTTGCGCTAGCTATAGGCCTATCTCCTTACTGAATTTAGACATAAAAATGATGGCGAAACTCTTAGCAAACAGGCTCAGTAAACATACCTGACTTAATACACAAAGATCAGGTAGGATTTGTCCCAGGCAGGGAGGCGCGAGATAATACCATCAAAGCCATCTCCCTAATTACGCGCGCAAGATCGACGGACAAACCGCTATGCCTCTTAGCAGTAGATGCTGAGAAGGCGTTTGACATGGTCAGGTGGAGCTTCTTGGAGGGGACCCTCTGCCGAATGGGATTGGGGAAAAGGATGAGAAAGTGGATTATGGCGCTGTATAATGGACCCTCCGCAAGGATACGAGTAAACGGTGCCTTGTCGGATGAGATAATGATAAAGAATGGGACGCGGCAAAGCTGCCCTCTATCGCCCCTGCTGTACGCCCTCACTATGGAATCCTTGGCCAATGCCATCAGGGAAAATGGATCGGTTAGAGGTCAGGCGGAGGGCCCCTCCGAACACAAACTAGCATTATTTGCGGACGACCTCCTCCTGTTCCTGTCAAACCCTAGAGTGGGGTTACCGGTGGTGATGAAGGCGTTTGAAAGATATGGCCAGGTCAGCAATTTTAAAGTGAATCTCCAGAAATCGGAAATTCTTAATGTAACCCTCCCTCAGGAGGAGGCCGAGGCCCTCTCTGCTTCCTTCCCCTTCAAATGGAAAGACTCCTATATAAAATACTTGGGGGTTCAACTACCGGCGGACCCGGCACAGATATTCAAACTAAATTTCCTCCCCTATGCAGATAGGCTGAGGGCAGACCTAAACAGGTGGAGCCCACTGTATGTTTCGTGGACGGGGTGGATTAACTCCATAAAGATGGACGCCCTTCCGAAGTTCTTGTATCTATGTCAGACTATGCCGATACACCTAGGTCGTCAATACTTACTCAGCATCCGCTCCCTAATAATTAATTTTGTATGGGCAGGGCGTAGATCGAGGCTTAGCTACAGAGTGCTCACCCGAGCCAAGGAGGAGGGAGGGCTGGGGCTTCCAGACTTTGCGCTTTACTATAAAGCAAGTATAGCCAATTGCGTCCTCACACTACTTCAAGGGAGGGCGACAAAATTGTGGGTGGAAATGGAACATGAATCAGACGCTAGGGCGATACAGGGGGCCCCATGGATCCCAAGACAATACATGGGAGACCTCACCTCCCTGTCACCCCTTGTCAAGGGGATTCTCAAGATGTGCGGGACATTCGCATCAAAGCTAGGTCTAGCAACAGTACCGGGCCCCCTTACACCACTACTGGCCAACCCTCAATTCCCAGCAACTAGAAGCATTATATCGATACTATCCCTCCCTAGTCATCCAATACCGAGAGTCAGAGATGTACTGACCCAAAATGGAATGAAGTCCCTGACGGAGATTCACGGGAACTCCATCCCACACCTGGGAGCCTGGCTGAGATACCTTCAAGTTAGGGAGTTTGTGGGGTCCCTGGCGCCTGAGGGGTGTGGTAATAAGCAGTTGACGCCATTTGAGCACCTGTGCATGTCCTCGGCTCCTACCGAGCATGGAATATCAACTATTTACAAGTTTCTGCTGACAAAGGAGACGGGGGACGAACCACCCAGTTACACAGCCCAGTGGGAATCAGAACTGGGCAGAAGCCCAACGAGGGCAGATTGGCAGAGAGCGTTCCTTTTATGCCACAAAAGTTCCAGAATTGGGAGACTCCAGGAGCAAAACTATAAGGTCCTATCCAGGTGGTATTGGATACCGTTGAGACTGCATCAACTCGATAAACAAATACCCCCAACCTGTTGGAGGTGCCAGAAAGGCTCTGGGACAATGTCGCACATTTGGTGGGACTGCCCCCCAGTTAGAGAACTCTGGTATAATATAGAAACATTATACAACGAGATGACCAGGTCGGCGGTGTCCCTGACAGCTGAAATGACCCTGCTCCTGATGCTCCCCGGACCTATAGCCAAAGTCAAGGCAGACTTATTAAGGATGGTGATACTGGCGACAAGGATGTCTGTCCCTGGGCTGTGGAGATCCACGACCCCTCCCACTAGAATAGTTTGGGCTGAGAAACTGAACCTCCTTATGAGGTATGAAGAGGAGGGGGCTGATTGCGAGCAGGAACGACTGTACTCCCACGATTTCTGGAGCCCTTGGATCGCAATGAGAGACTCAGACCAATTCAAAAAATGGCTGGAAACAGGTCGGTTAGGTTGATAACAACTTTTAGGAGCGGGTAAGCGAGGCTGATATTTTTCCCTTACCCCCCCTTCCCCTACCCCCGCCTCACCTCTCCACTCATCCCCCCCCTTACCCCCCCAGTTATGTTCATGATTTGTTATAATCTTACATTGCGCAGTTCCCAATTTCTGATACGAGACACAAGAGATTAAGCTATACAATCTAGTTCATGTCATAAGTATTAGGAAACCAAGATATGTTGTTTGTTGTGCTTATACGGACACATGTTGATATCAACGATGTTGTGCAATGTCTATATAATACTTTTCTTTGAAAACCAATAAAAACCGATTGAACTAAAAAAGAAGTCGTGTTGCTCATAGCGACTAATATTCAGGCCCATTATTAGAATTTGTTATTAAGGAAAACCGATAGAGAAAAATACTGGACACTTCACAGATATGATGTCAAATATGTAGTCGGATCCTGTGAGTTTAATACAATTATCCCAAAGCACTGAATTCATGAAGAGGCGCACACCTCTTCATGTATTCAGCGCACCCCTGGCAGCACCGTGCGCCTAGACAGAATTGTATGCCAGGTCCGACCTGGCTTACATTTCTGGTAAAATTTACACCAGTTTCTGGCATAAATTATACATACCGTATATACCGGCGTATAAGACGACTTTTGAACCCCGAAAAATCTGCTCTGAAGTCGGGGGTCGTCTTATGCGCCGGTAATACAAAAAAAAAAAGTGTAAAAAAAAAAAATCATTACTCTCCTCCCCCGGCGGTCTGTCGCGCTCCGGCAGGATGTCGCTCGCTCCTCGTCCCCGGCGCAGCATTGCTTTCTGAATGCGGGGCTTGAAATCCCCGCTTCCAGAAAGCTAATACACATGCCGGCAGCCATGACAGCATTGAATGGCTGTGATTGGCTGAAGGCGCACGTGTGTTAGCAATCACACCCATTCAATGATGTCATTGAATAGTGTGATTGGCTGAAGCCACGTGTGTTTTAGCCAATCACAGCCATTCAATGATGTCATTGAATGGCTGTAACTGGCTGACGGCGTGTGTATTAGCTTTCTGGAAGCGGGGATTTCAAGCCCCGCATTCAGAAAGCAATGCTGCGCTGGGGACGAGGAGCGAGCGACATCCTGCCGGAGCGCGACAGAACACCGGGGGAGGTGAGTAATGATTTTTTTTTTTCTCCACTGTATACCGGCGTATAAGGTGAAAGTTGGGGGGTCGTCTTATACGCCCCGTCGCCTTATACGCCGGTATATACGGTAGATCTGCCAGTCCGGAGCGGCAGCGCCCACTTTTCGATAAAGTTGCTGGGCCAGCGCAGAGAGGAGCGTTGCCCATGCATAACATCAACAGGCATCCTAGAATGGGTCCATCTATCCATCTATTCCATTACAATATGGAATAAGTGCTATCCATAGTGCAGTGTAGTGCTGCGCTGTATATCTATTTAATAATATGTGGCTCCAGTGTAACACTATGTCCCCGCCATTTGAACAGGTGCCAGGCTGTTATCCAACAACTGAGCACCCGCTCCACCTGGCACGGGAGACCAGTGCCAGGCTTCTAATGCAGCCGCCATCAAAAGACTGCATTAGAATAAAGCCCCTTAAAGGGGTTGTCCCGCGCCGAAACAGGTTTTTTTTTTCTTCAACAGCCCCCCCCGTTCGGCGCGAGACAAACCCGATGCAGGGACTTTAAAAAAAAACCGCACAGCGCTTACCTGAATCCCCGCGCTCCGGTGACTTCTTACTTACCCGGTGAAGATGGCCGCCGGGATCTTCTCCCTCGGTGGACCGCAGGGCTTCTGTGCGGTCCATTGCCGATTCCAGCCTCCGGGGCGGAACTACACGGAGCCGCTCTCCTGCACGAGCGGCCCCATTGAGAAAAGCTGAAGACCGGACTGCGCAAGCGCGTCTAATCTGGAGATTAGACGCCGAAAATTAGACGGCACCATGGAGACGAGGACGCTAGCAACGGAACAGGTAAGTGAATAACTTCTTATAACTTCTGTATGGCTCATAATTAATGCACAATGTACATTACAAAGTGCATTAATATGGCCATACAGAAGTGTATAGACCCACTTGCTTTCGCGGGACAACCCCTTTAATGCCACCGTTAAAAGGCGTATGGGCGGATGTGAGTTCATCATGTGGTTATAATGGTGTCATTGCTATTAATCTGGTATTAAGTAATATTGTACATCTATCTTTTATGATATTTTAACCAATCTTAGAATGACTGAAATATTTTTCTTTTTTGTTAAATATCCTTAGGTCGGTTTCACACGGCCGAGAAAATCGTGCAAGTTTTGTGCGTTGAGAGACGCACAAATCTCGCACAAATATGAACCCCATTCATTTGAATGGGATCATACTAGAGATGAGCGAGCGTACTCGCTAAGGCAAATTACCCGAGCGAGTATTGCCGTTTTCGAGTACATGCCCGCTCGCTCGAGTAATTTGCATTAGCGAGTACGCTCGCTCATCTCTACATCATACACATGAGGAGAACTCTGCAATCCTCTGCCGTGACTGTGACAACCACGACGGGGATTCCCTTCATCCCTGCAGTGATGCTAGGCTTTTTTCTCCTAAAATCATGTCACATCAGTTGGGCTTTCACATAGGTGGCGAAGGCGATATTGGGCTGTGATGAAACATATTCTTAAGACCTTTCTTTTTTTCTTTTTGGTCTATATTTTAAAAAATCCTAAAATACTGCAATTTTTAAATTGACCACAGAGCCTAATATTAGTCTGATACTTCTTGATCTGTAGAGAATTAGCCAATAAATGCTCTTAATGCTGTAAATGTGGCTCTGGAAAGATGTCAGCCCCCATAGTCTTGTACAGACAGCAGAATAAAAAATTCTACAATCCAAAAATAAAAGCTGATGAGAAAAAATGGAAAATGTTTCACTCTCTGGTTTTAATTAATACAAAAAAGTGTTGGTATAGTCCCTTTAAAGAATCTGTTGGTAATGTATTGATCCTACAAGGCACCCTTTAAAAGTCTTATGGAGTCAATGCCTTCATGGGTCAGAGCTGATTTGTCATATTCTGTGACAAAATTTACAACAAAATCTGCCCAAGAACCGTATTCTATTGAAAGTGACGCGTTCACCATGTGGAAACTGTGATGAGTGACCACACGCGGATTAGCCTGATTTAAATGGGGTTAAATACATGTGTGGAACCTCAGTGTGTTGCACTGCAAATCTGCAGAAGAAATCCGAGGGTCAGCCACCATCTGAACATGGCCTTAAAGGGAACCTGCCACGTACCCACAGCATCATAAACTAATCTGACTTTTGTGCGGAGTGCGGATATTACCGCGTAACAGCACTAAAGTATAGTATAGAAAATACTATACTAGAGTGAGTATAGAAAATACGTCACCTAACTCCCTATCACATCCCCTAACAGTACCATAACGTAGTTTATGGTTCTTTTGTGATTTGACAGGTTCCCTTTAAAGTATTTTAAAGTCAAATTAGTTTCAGCAAATAAAGACTATTTGTTGTATAATTACATTTTTTTCACTATGCTTTCTGTATAAATCTCTTGTGACTTTCAAGATCATTGCTTGCCGTAATTAATTGAAAACCCTTTATTATGTACACCCAGTAGATAAAAATCCATTCTAGTCATGTGATGATCCCACAGCAGCATAGCTGCTTAAATATCGGTGCTGTGTCCTGATCCTGTGTCTATGCTTATTAATGCAGAAGCAGATATGGATTTGGGAATCATCTTTATTTGCATGGCATTGGAGGCCAAAGGGCATACATTTACCAAGAGTGTTAGTCAAAATAGAGTTCTATAATAGTTCAGGGTGGTCCAGCAGTGAGGGGGGTGGTAGATGATGACAAAAAGAAACAGAATAGAACTTTAGTAAAGATTGGAGTATTGGAATTTAATGGCTAGCAGTTGTACGGTAAGCTGTGTTCATTATCCAGGATTAAAGACAACTACCTTTCAGTTTGTGTATGAACCAAGTTGATGTTCGCCAATAGATCAACTGCAATGTAAATTGTGCAGGTCTAAGAGCGCTTGGCCCACAGTGATCTTAATATGGGAAGTTTTGATATGATATTCAGTAATAAAAGGTAATTACCAAAAACAATTTTAAACACTCTAAATTCAGTCACCTAAACTGGAGCATTTAGGCCACTGGCCAATGGGCGTTGGGGTTTACCACCGCATATTTCCGCTGCGGGAGAACACTAAAGTCACCACGATTTTCCGAGATGAACCTATCATTATGATTAGAGATGAGCGAGCGTACTCGGATAAGCACTACTTGCTCGAGTAATTGGCTTTATCCGAGTATCGCTGTGCTCGGGGCTAAAGATTCGGGTGCCGGCACGGAGCGGGGAGCTGCAGGGGAGAGCGGGGAGGAACAGAGGTAAGATCTTTCTCTCCTTCTCTGCCGCCCGCTCTCCCCTGCTCCCTGCTGCGACTCACCTGTCAGCCGCAGCGGCACCCGAATCTTTAGCCCCGAGCACAGCGATACTCGGATAAAGCCAATTACTCGAGCGAGTAGTGCTTATCCGAGTACGCTCGCTCGTCTCTAATTATGATAGGTTCATCGTGAAAGATCATGGCATGTAGCGATTTTTATACGCGAGCGAAAAATCACTGAGTATTTTTGCTGAGCAAATTATGTAAAGCATAGAGTTGCTTAGAAGATGACAATTACTGCATGTCTCTGTATAAGAACTTTCTGACTTTGAAACTCAAGATTAAAGCATATATAACTACAACAAAAAGCAAATTCAGTCAGCACTTCCTACAAATGAATTAAATGCACAGATGAACTTCTGCCATGGCTGTGACAATACAGTACAAATAGAAATGTATGGCAGCAGCACTTATACACATTTAATATCTGAATTAAAATTGCATAACTTATTACTAACTGCATAAAAATGCCAATTTTCATCAAAATATGTGAGCCCACTTGCCATATCAAGGTGACCTTTTTATAGGTGGTGCCCAACACTGACTCATCCCTCATTGGGCCTAAGACTCCAAATTTAAGGAAAATGGGATGCAGCTACAAGCTCTAATCAAAAGGCTCTGGACAGATGCACAAATAAGGTGCACAATAGATAGTGGAGTTATCAAGGAAGTCTGAAAGCTAGAGATGCAGCTTTTAAAAGAGGAAAACTGGTGAAAATGCAGAATTCAAGTCATATAATGGCCAGAAATAGTTTTATTACTCATACACAAAATCTTATTCTGAAAGGTCACCTGAAAAGTTAGGCATGCTTTAATATATCTGACATATCTTTTTCTGTCCCTGCTCAAGAAATTGAAATATACATCTGTTATGAGTAGAATATCTACATGTGTTCCATCGACAACATCAAGGCCTTTGACTGCATCAACCATTACAAGCTATGGAACGCCCTACAAAACCAGGGTGGATTGGCACATCTAATCAAGCTGATAAAATCACTTTATACCAATCAAGAAACCACAGTGAGAAGACAGTATGTGGACACAGATTGGTTTGGGATTGGCAAAGGTGGCTGACAGGGCTGCATCCTCTCACCCTTCTTGTTTAACCTATATGTATAAGTGATCATGTGGAAAATAGACCTAGACACGCAAACCGGGGTGAAAATAGGTGGCAGAAACATCAACAATCTCCATTACAAGGATGACACAACTCTATTTGCAGAAACAGAAGGTAGTCTGAACCAGCTGTAAGATTTTAACTGAAAGTGAAAAAATGGGCCTCTAGCTAAATTTAAAGACGACAAAAATGATAATGACTTCAAAAAATAGCAATTAGGCCATAGAATGCGTGCAAGACTCATCTTCCTTTGTTCGAAATTGACCAGAATAGAGAATCTATGCCAGAGATAAAACATAGTATTTTGAGGCTAAGCGTATTTTAGGTTGAGGCTAAGCGCGATGCTAAATATTGACAAAATCTGGAAAAGTAGGGATATCGTCACAGCAACTAAATGCAGGATAGTGCAAACCATCATTTTCCCCATAGCCATGTATGGGTGTGAAAGCTGGACTGCGAAAAAAGGTGAAAGAAGGAGGATTGATGCATTCAAGCTGTGGTGCTGGCTAAAGCTGCTGTGTATGTCCTGGAGAGCAAGAGTAACCAATAGAGAAGTCCTGAATCGTATAAGACCCGATATATTACTGGAGAGGAAGATGACCCGGCTCAGGCTCATGGATTTTGGCCATGTAATGTGAGCAGAGTCGCTAGAAAAATGCTTGGACAGGATAATGGCAAAAGAAGACCTGGCCACTAAAGGCCACGATGGATGATACTGTCAAAGCTGATACATGGGTATCACACAGCTGTGTGAATGACTAAACGGCAAACAACATCAGTAGAAATAGATTTGCACTAAAATTTGCATCAATTCCGGGTTAAATTATAGTAAATTTGTCAGACCAACATGACCCCACTCCTTCCGGCCTGCCTCTGCTACTTTTCTTGATATTTTTCATGGTGGCAAGAGAAGTAAAACAGTTACAAATTACAGCATAAATGTGGGGTGCAGCAACATTTCTGACCTTTTATGCCAAATACTGGAATCATTATTTTAATAAATTTCCCCCATTGTGTTTTTTAGTCATAGTTTTTTGAGAACTTCAACCCATGAAATTTGTGTCGTACAAAGAATTGGAATGTCCATGATTGCTGTACCATTATCTGATTTTATTACTGTTTAGACTAAATTAATACTTTTTTTAATTTTAGTTTCTTTTTAGCTTTTATGTTTTGCATTGAAAAGAAACTGAATAAATGAGAAATTAACGTCAGCAAACATATAGCCATCGCAAGTAACTTCTGATATTCACAGGAGGCTCAGAGAAGAGGAAAACCACTTTTATCAGAGGACACTGATTTCTTATGTAAGCAAGATACATTTTCTATGGCTCGGCTTTTCAAGCCTTTTCTACTGAGGCATCACTAGCCAGAATATGATATATGGGTGTCACTATTGGTTGTAACCCATACTAACATTTCTAAATTTCAACTTGATTTAACTTAAAGGGGTTGTCCAGTTTTTGACTATTAGGATAGGCCACAAATAGTCTGCTACCTGTAATCCCTTCTGATTAGTTATTCTCTGGGCCGGTGTGCTCATGCACTGAGCTGATTTCTGCAGAAAGTAGATGGTTCATTTCCCTACAATGAAGCAAGACTTTGTATTATAGGCAAAATTTCCGATTGAAGTGAATGGGAACGTTATGTGTAATACCAAGCTGGGCCACTGCAGTGAGAACAAAGCTGTCTACATTCTCCAGAAATCAGCTCAGTGCATGAGCACACTGGCTTGGCAAATACCTAATTATTAGAGGACCCAGATAGTGGATCCTTCATCTATTTTCTACTATTGATGGCTTATCCTAAGCATAGGTCATCTATATTTTACAACTGAACATTCCCTTTAAAAAGTGTCTCCTAAACGAAGTAAAACATAAAAACATGGACAAAATAGTCAGTGATATTGCTAAACCAAAGATTGGTGCAGGCAGAGAAAGGCCCTCATAGCATATGATCACTTAGGTGAACTGAACCTCACCTACAAATAAGGGGCCCCCACATAGTTTAAGAGGATGTTCTAGGATGTTCTCAATCCATTGTGTCTTCATTGTAGTTTGGGGAATAATGAGAAATATGTCATGATTTACCTTTTCTTGTTCTTTATGAAGAAAATGAGAAACTTTGTATGGTTTATAATGGAGCATTTTGTGGACAAACCAAATCAGCCCATATAACATTATCGGTATACATAGCATATATTGGAGGAGGTATACCACACACAGCACTGTTTATTTCGTAGCAGTGATGTTTGGTACTGCAGCTCAATCTCATTGAATTGAATGAAATTGAGCTGCAGAATGACCATGTGACCAATGAATGTGACATCACAGGCCAGAGAAGAGGTCGCAGTACTAAGCAAACCCGGCGGCCTCTTCAAACAGTAACTGTTGTCAGCACCCCACCTATCTCATATTGGTGACTTAAGGATAGGTCATTAATATTTAAGTCCCAGAAAAGCCCTTTAATGTAATGTACTCTTTAACATATGCAATATTTTACTTTACAGATACACAACCTCTAGAACTTTTTTAATAACATGAAGTTTTGCCTGAACAGACCTCTGTAAATGAGTAGAGTATAGAGATGAGCGAACGTACTCGTCCGAGCTTGATACTCGTTCGAGTATTAGCGTGTTCGAGATGCTCGTTACTAGAGGCGAGTACCACGCGATGTTCGAGTTACTTTCACTTTCATCTCTGAGACGTTAGCACGCTTTTCTGGCCAATAGAAAGACAGGGAAGGCATTACAACTTCCCCCTGCGACGTTCAAGCCCTATACCACCCCCCTGCAGTGAGTGGCTGGCGAGATCAGGTGTCACCCGAGTATATAAATCGGCCCCTCCCGCGGCTCGCCACAGATGCATTCTGACAGAGATCAGGGACAGTGCTGCTGGTGCAGGAGCTGCTATAGGGAGAGCGTTAGGAGTTATTTTAGGCTTCAAGAACCCCAACGGTCCTTCTTAGGGCCACATCTGACCATGTGCAGTACTGTTGAGGCTGCTTTTAGCAGTGTTGCACAATTTTTTTTTTTTGTATATCGGCCGTGCAGAGCATTGCGTCCGCAGTCTGCAGTCATTGTACAGAGTATAGGGGCAGTACTGGTGAGGCAGGGAAAGAGATATTCAGGCTATATACGCAGTGGGCTTTTTCCAAAAAATTGATCGCCGTCATCCCGCCAGAGGGAAACAGTATACATAATATTATACGCTGCCTACAGTATTCATCTGCTGGGGGTTGTAGTCCTAATTAATACGCAGCTAAGCGTTACAGCAGGCTTGCGCAAAATTGTTTCCTGGATCTGCTGTCTCTGTTACATGATCGCCGTCATCCCGCCAGAGGGAAACAGTATACATAATATTATACGCTGCCTACAGTATCTATCTGCTGGGGGTTGTAGTCCTAATTAATACGCAGCTAAGCGTTACAGCAGGCTTGCGCAAAATTGTTTCCTGGATCTGCTGTCTCTGTTACATGATCGCCGTCATCCCGCCAGAGGGAGACAGTATACATAATATTATACGCTGCCTACAGTATCTATCTGCTGGGGGTTGTAGTCCTAATTAATACGCAGCTAAGCGTTACAGCAGGCTTGCGCAAAATTGTTTCCTGGATCTGCTGTTTCTGTTACATGATCGCCGTCATCCCGCCAGAGGGAAACAGTATACATAATATTATACGCTGCCTACAGTATCTATCTGCTGGGGGTTGTAGTCCTAATTAATACGCAGCTAAGCGTTACAGCAGGCTTGCGCAAAATTGTTTCCTGGATCTGCTGTCTCTGTTACATCAGCGCTGTCATCCCGCCAGAGGGAAACAGTATACATAATAGTATACGCTGCCTACAGTATCTATCTGCTGGAGGTTGTAGTCCTAATTAATACGCAGCTAAGCGTTACAGCAAGCTTGCGCAAAATTGTTTCCTGGATCTGCTGTCTCTGTTACATGATTGCCGTCATCCTGCCAGAAGTATACAAAATATTATACGCTGCCTACAGTAACTGTCTGCTGTATCAGCTCAGCATTTTAAAAAAATAGAAGCAAAATACTTAAGGCCTACTACTGGCCTTTGGCCACTTGACTGCTACTGCGCTGTGAATTCCACTAGCTCAGTCATACGCACCTACGTCTCACTACAGGCGTGCGCAAAATTGTTTCCTGGCTCTGCTGTGCGTTCCGTAAGGAAGGTCAGCCTCCAACTTCAGGCCAATAAGCGGCACATTTAATTACAGCGTTCTGTTTCTGCACTACTGGTAATACAGTATGCTGAGGGGTAGGGGTAGGCCTAGAGGACGCGGGCGAGGACGCGGAGGCCCAAGTCAGGATGTGGGCACAGGCCGAGCTCCTGATCCAGGTGTATCACAGCCGACTGCTGCGGGATTAGGAGAGAGGCACGTTTCTGGCGTCCCCACATTCATCTCACAATTAATGGGTCCATGCGGTAGACCTTTATTAGAAAATGAGCAGTGTGAGCAGGTCCTGTCGTGGATGGCAGAAAGTGCATCCAGCAATCTATCGACCACCCAGAGTGCTGCGCCGTCCACTGCTGCAACTCTGAATCCTCTGGCTGCTGCTCCTCCTTCCTCTCAGCCTCCTCACTCCATTACAATGACACATTCTGAGGAGCAGGCAGACTCCCAGGAACTGTTCCCGGGCCCCTGCCCAGAATGGCCAGCAATGGTTCCTCTCCCACCGGAGGAGTTTGTCGTGACCGATGCCCAACCTTTGGAAAGTTCCCAGGGTCCGGGGGATGAGGCTGTGGACTTCCGGCAACTGTCTCAAGAGCTTTCAGTGGGTGAGGAGGACGATGACGATGAGACACAGTTGTCTATCACTCAGGTAGTAGTAATTGGAGTAAGTCCGAGGGAGGAGCGCACAGAGGATTCAGAGGAAGAGCAGCAGGACGATGAGGTGACTAACCCCACCTGGTTTGCTACGCCTACTGAGGACAAGTCTTCAGAGGGGGAGGCAAGTGCAGCAGCTGGGCAGGTTGGAAGAGGCAGTGCGGTGGACAGGGGTAGAGGCAGGGCCAGACCGAATAATCCACCAACTGTTTCCCAAAGCGCCCCCTTGCGCCATGCCACCCTGCAGAGGCCGAGGTGCTCAAAGGTCTGGCAGTTTTTCACTGAGAGTGCAGACGACCGACGAACTGTGGTGTGCAACCTTTGTCGCGCCAAGATCAGCCGGGGAGCCACCACCAGCCTCACCACCACCAGCATGCGCAGACATATGATGGCCAAGCACCCCACAAGGTGGGACGAAGGCTGTTCGCCGCCTCCGGTTTGCACCGCTGCCTCTCCCCCTGTGCCCCAACCTGCCACTGAGATCCAACCCCGCTCTGAGGACACAGGCACTACCGTCTCCTGGCCTGCACCCACACCCTCACCTCCGCTGTGCTCGGCCCCATCCACTAATGTCTCTCAGCGCACCGTCCTGCCGTCGCTAGCGCAAGTGTTGGAGCGCAAGCGCAATTACGCCGCCACACACCCGCACGCTCAAGCGTTAAACGTGCACATAGCCAAATTTATCAGCCTGGAGATGCTGCCATATAGGGTTGTGGAAACGGAGGCTTTCAAAGGTATGATGCTGGCGGCGGCCCCGCGCTACTCAGTTCCCAGTCGCCACTACTTTTCCCAATGTGCCGTCCCAGCCCTGCACGACCACGTCTCCCGCAACATTGTACGCGCCCTCACCAACGCGGTTACTGCCAAGGTCCACTTAACAACGGACTCGTGGACAAGCACAGGTGGGCAGGGCCACTATATCTCCCTGACGGCACATTGGGTGAATTTAGTGGAGGCTGGGACAGAGTCAGAGCCTGGGACCGCTCACGTCCTACCCACCCCCAGAATTGCGGGCCCCAGCTCGGTGGTGGTATCTGCGGCGGTGTATGCTTCCTCCACTAAACCACCCTCCTCCTACACAACCTCTGTCTCGCAATCAAGATGTGTCAGCAGCAGCACGTCGCCAGCAGTCGGTGTCGCGCGGCATGGCAGCACAGCGGTGGGCAAGCATCAGCAGGCCGTGCTGAAACTACTCAGCTTAGGAGAGAAGAGGCACACGGCCCACGAACTGCTGCAGGGTCTGACAGAGCAGACCGACCGCTGGCTTGCGCCGCTGAGCCTCCAACCGGGCATGGTCGTGTGTGACAACGGCCGTGACCTGGTGGCGGCTCTGCAGCTCGGCAGCCTCACGCACCTGGCCCACGTCTTTAATTTGGTGGTTCAGCGCTTTCTGGAAAGCTGCCCACGCTTGTCAGACCTGCTCGGAAAGGTGCGCCGGCTCTGCGCACATTTCCGCAAGTCCCACACGGACGCTGCCACCCTGCGCACCCTGCAACATCGGTTTCATCTGCCAGTGCACCGACTGCTGTGCGACGTGCCCACATGGTGGAACTCTACGCTCCACATGTTGGCCAGGCTCTATGAGCAGCGTAGAGCTATAGTGGAATACCAACTCCAACATGGGCGGCGCAGTGGGAGTCAGCCTCCTCAATTATTTACAGAAGAGTGGGCCTGGTTGGCAGACATCTGCCAGGTCCTTGGAAACTTTGAAGAGTCTACCCAGATGGTGAGCGGCGATGCTGCAATCATTAGCGTCACGATTCCTCTGCTATGCCTCTTGAGAAGTTCCCTGCAAAGCATAAAGGCAGACGCTTTGCGCTCGGAAACAGAGGCGGGGGAAGACAGTATGTCGCTGGATAGTCAGAGCACCCTCCTGTCTATATCTCAGCGCGTTGAGGAGGAGGAGGAGGGGGAAGAGACAGCTTGGCCCACTGCTGAGGGTACCCATGCTGCTTGCCTGTCATCCTTTCAGCGTGTATGGCCTGAGGGGGAGGAGGAGGAGGAGGATCCTGAAAGTGATCTTCCTAGTGAGGACAGCCATGTGTTGCGTACAGGTACCCTGGCACACATGGCTGACTTCATGTTAGGATGCCTTTCTCGTGACCCTCGCGTTACACGCATTCTGGCCACTACGGATTACTGGGTGTACACACTGCTCGACCCACGGTATAAGGAGATCCTTTCCACTCTCATACCCAAAGAGGAAAGGGGTTCCAAAGTGATGCTATACCACAGGACCCTGGCGGACAAACTGATGGTAAAATTCCCATCCGACAGCGCTAGTGGCCGAAGGCGCAGTTCCGAGGGCCAGGTAGCAGGGGAGGCGCAGAGATCAGGCAGCATGTACAGCACAGGAAGGGGAACACTCTCTAAGGCCTTTGACAGCTTTCTGGCTCCCCAGCAAGACTGTGTCACCGCTCCCCAGTCAAGGCTGAGTCGGCGGGAGCACTGTAAAAGGATGGTGAGGGAGTACATAGCCGATCGCACGACCGTCCTCCGTGACGCCTCTGCCCCCTACAACTACTGGGTGTCGAAGCTGGACATGTGGCCTGAACTTGCGCTGTATGCCCTGGAGGTGCTTGCTTGTCCTGCGGCTAGCGTCTTGTCAGAGAGGGTGTTTAGTGCGCTGGGGGAATCATCACGGATAAGTGTACCCGCCTGTCAACCGACAATGCCGACAGGCTTACACTCATCAAGATGAACAAAGCCTGGATTTCCCCAGACTTCTCTTCTCCACCAGCGGACAGCAGCGATACCTAAACAATACGTAGGCTGCACCTGCGGATGGAAGCAGTGTTCTCTATCACCATCAAAAACTGGACCTTTTAGCTTCATCAATCTGTGTATAATATTCATCCTCCTCCTCCTGCTCCTCCTCCTGAAACCTCACGTAATCACGCCGAACAGGCAATTTTTCTTAGGCCCACAAGGCTCAGTCATATAATTTTTGTAAAAAATTTTTACACGTTTCAATGATCATTAAAGCGATGAAACTTTCACCTGAACCAATTTTTATTTTAACTGGGCTGCCTCCAGGCCTAGTTACAAATTAAGCCACATTAACCAAAGTGATTAATGGGTTTCACCTGCCCTCTTGGTTGGGCATGGGCAATTTTTCTGATGTACATTAGTATCGTTGGCACACCAATTTTTTGGGGCCCTCGCCTACAGTGTAATCCAATTAATTTTTTGCCCACCTGCATTAAAGCTGACGTTACATCAGCTGTGCTGGGCACTGCAATGGGATATATTTATGTACCGCCGGTGGGTTCCAGGGAGCCACCCATGCTGTGGGTCCACAGGGAGTTGTAACTGCATGTGTCTACTTCTAAAGAACCCTAGTCTGACTGGGGCATGCAGTGTGGGCCGAAGCCCACCAGCATTTAACATGACATTAGCTCAGCTGTGATGGGCAATGCAATGGGATATATTTACGTACCGCCAGTGGCTTCCTGGAACCCACCCATGCTGTGGGTCCACAGGGAGTTGTAACTGCATGTGTCCACTTCTAAAGAACCCCAGTCTGACTGGGGCATGCAGTGTGGGCCGAAGCCCACCTGCATTAAACATGACATTACTTCAGCTGTGATGGGCAATGCAATGGGATATATTTATGTACCGCCGGTGGCTTCCTGGCACCCACCCATGCTGTGGGTCCACAGGGAGTTGTAACTGCATGTGTCCACTTCTAAAGAACCCCAGTTTGACTGGGGCATGCAGTGTGGGCCGAAGCCCACCTGCATTTAATCGGACGTTACCTCAGCTGTGATGGGCACTGCAATGGGATACATTTATGTACAGCCGGTGGGTTCCAGGGAGCCACCCATGCTGTGGGTGCACACGGAATTCCCATTGTGGAGTTGTACCTGCCTGTGACTATTTATAAAAAACCGCGGTCTGACTGGGGCATGCAGACACCTTGACAGAATGAATAGTGTGTGGCACATAGGTTCCCCATTGCTATGCCCACGTGTGCAGCTTCTGATGGCGGTGGCACAGGATTATATTTCTCATTGCTTCTGTACAGCATTGTGGGCTATCGCCCCGCCCCTTTTAAAGAGGGTCGCTGCCTAGCCGTGCCAACCCTCAGCAATGTGTGCCTGCGGTTCCTCCTCATGGCAGATGCACTTATAAATAGACATGAGGGTGGTGTGGCATGAGTGCAGCTGAAGGCTGTGCAGGGACACTTTGGTGTGCGCTGTGGACACTGGGTCATGTGGGGGGGGGGGGGGTTTGGCAGCATGTAACCCAGGAGAAGTGGCAGCGGAGTGTCATGCAGGCAGTGATTGTGCTTTGTTGGAGGTAGTGTGGTGCTTAGCTAAGGTATGCATTGCTAATGAGGGCTTTTCAGAAGTAAAAGTTGTTGGGAGGGGGGGGGGGCACTCTTGCCGCTATTGTGGCTTAATAGTGGGACCTGGGAACTTGAGATGCAGCCCAACATGTAGCCCCTCGCCTGCCCTATCCGTTGCTGTGTCGTTCCCATCACTTTCTTGAATTGCCCAGATTTTCACAAATGAAAACCTTAGCGGAGCATAGGTCCCATACAAAAATGCTCGGGTCGCCCATTGACTTCAATGGGGTTCGTTACTCGAAACGAACCCTCGAGCATCACGATAATTTCGTCCCGAGTAACGAGCACCCGAGCATTTTGGTGCTTGCTCATCTCTAGTAGAGTTCAATACAACAGAGTGAATGCATCCGATGAATAGAACCATGGTGGCTCTAATAAAATATGCCACATGCGCCTCTGTGGAGGCTCCCAGTTCTCACTAATGCAGGTAGTAGTGGTGAGAAGGATTCATATTAGCATTATTCGCTGGCCTAAGTCGGAGGGTTCTGTCCTGGTTACATGTCATACAGGTTTGTATAATTTGCACATTGTCCTTATGCTGGTGTGACCTTGTTTCCACCTCCTTCAGTCAAGGTTGTGACATCTGTACGTCCGCTAGACGTGCTTGTTTCAGCTCCTCCACCAAATGGTCTGCGACCACAGCATATAACTTGTATTAAGCAATTTCGAAACTATAACACAAATAGAAAACATTAGCACATTGTCAATATCTGACATTGGCTGAGCACTTAGTTTATAGATGTACTATGTAATTATAGTTCTAACCACTTTACTAATGTACATGTATTCATGTAGGTTCTTACATTACCTCCAGTGCCCTGTGTTTTGTGGATGTTAATTGATTTTTAATTAACATTAAATAAACTGTATGGAGGGAATGGAACTGTAATGTTGCTTATAATGCTGTTTTGATATTAAAGCCATGATTACTTAGTTTTACACAGTAGAGGTGCATTTAAGGTCTTATGTCCTCGGGCTCACACAGTTTCCACGTGCAGAATCCTGCAGCAGATTTGACCGGGTCCGCAGACATGAGGCCAGAAAATAAATTATACTCTCCTGTCTGGACGCTGCGGGACTCTACTCCGTGCAGGTTGAATCTTCTTTCTTCTGCACCGCGGATGGGCTTAGGACACCGGTGGCGTGCCGGGTGCATGCGCAGTGCCATCTTTTATTTTTTTAAACTCCTGCTTTCCCACTGTCACGCGGCACAGACGCAGTGACAGCTGAGTTGCGGCCATGAGCAGGGGGGAGAGAGGGAGAGAGAGATCTCCCCTCCATCTCTCCCTCGCCGCTGGCAGCCGAATCTTTGCTCCTGAGCGGGCAGGTACTCGCTAAGGGCAATGCTCAATGGAGCAATTGCCCTTAGCGAGTATGCTCGCTCATCTCTAATACTAATGCATATCTTTCCTCATAATTAGGTACTTTAGAGATCAAATATTTCAAAAGATTGCTTTGGTGGGGTTGTAGGATTGGTAAAACATAAAGGGGGCCTGACTTTGCCCATGGATTTGGCTAGTGAGTATGAGAATAGGTTCGGCTTGAATAAATAGGAAAATATATATTCATTGGATCTTTACCCAATTATGACCAAAACCCATCAGAGGCCACAGTGTTACCTTCGTGAATTCCTGGCATCATGGCGCCCAGGATTTGAGTGTTGATGGCTTTACAGTGAATTATTTCCCAAATCCAAAAGAATTCTAACTTGCAACAATATAACTAGATCATATATAACTAATCAAAGCCAAAACAAGCAATATTATCACACCGTTCCCTCCCCATTTGTCTAAATAGGAATTAAATGCAATACCAGAGACTGCCAATAGGACGGGTTACTGTTGTTTTTGACAAAAGCAGAGCCTTTTTTTTTCAAATTAGTCACAGATTTCCTCTTTAGGCTTTATTCACATGAGCATATATTGGCCGCCATTTTCACAGTTGGCCAATATTCACTACCACCTGATGCATTAGATCAGATGGGCGATTTTCTGCCACATAAAAGCGCCAAGATAACGCATTTCGGCTGGGTGCTTTTATGTCGACCAGGAAAGATAGTCCTGAAACTATCTTTCCGTCCGGAATACATTGACTGCTGCTATAGACTCCTATGAAAGCCTATGACAGCTGCTGGAGAAGAGAGGTGGGAGGGAGTTTAGCAGTGTGACTGCTAAACTTCCTCCCCCTTCTCTCCTCCTCTCCACCCCTTGTTATCTGTTTGTAATGGAAGGGCCGTGGAGGGGGTGGAGCTAGTTGCTAAGCTCCCTTCCTCTCCCATTGCTAGCTGCTGAGAGGGGGCGAGAGCTTAGCACACTAGCTCCTGCCCCATCCCACCTCCATCCCCTTGCCAAGAGCTGTCAAGGAGGAGAAGAGCTCTGCTAAACTGTCTCCTCCCACCCGACGGCATTGTAGGCTAGGCGAATATGTGCCAGGCCAAGGCTGTTTGAATGGGCGCACAAACATTAGATTTCTGCACCCGTTCACGCATTTTACATTGCCTGCGGGCAAACGTTAAAACACCAATACCCATGTGAATAAAGCCTTAGTGAGGTTAATTCATTGCTTTTGCGGCGGTTTTTTGTACTTTATTAGACAAAGTCAGAAGTGAATTTGAAAGTCATAGGAAATATATAGAATATATAGATATATAAATATGTAGAAGAACACAAACTTCTCCTTCCTGATGGATCTGCTTCTCTTTTTGGCTCAAATAAAAACTGTAATTTTTTTCAAAACCAAACTGGAGTGTGAAGCCAGCCTTAGGGGCCTTTCACATGGGATGGGATTAGAACGAACGATGTAACCAAACCAGCAGCTGTGGAATTCCATGCCAAAATCTGGGGGTCTAAGACTGCGGGTATGTCCGCAGCAGGACCACATGGAAATTCCGTGAGATTTACGCAGCTTGAAGTCCTGCGGGTTTTGGCGCGGGTTTTCAAGTGGCTTATTCCGCTGTGGCCAGCTCTTCCCCACAGAGAGGAGAGATGGCCGCAGCGGAAACGGCGATAAGATTGACGTGCCTCAGCTTTGAATTCCATGCGGCATATCAATTTCAGCGTGGCTTGGCCGTAGCGGACTGGACGTAGTATGTGGACAAGATTTTTGCAGAGTATCAATGTATCTATAACAAGTATCTATAGTGCAAGTATCTATAGCAATGTTTCCCAACCACACTTCCATACAAGATTGGGGTTCCCATAAACACTTTCAGGGGATACACCGGGGATAGGAACGGATGATTACAATCTAGGGACAGTAATGTAAAATATATTGCTGCTATAAAAAACTATATGGATGATACACGATAAGCAATGTAAAATGAGGAACAGTTAATAAATATGTATGTATGATATATGATTATGAATCTACTCCTCATGCATTCTACAGCAATGTGCTAATATTTATCTGGTTCTAACATACTGTGTTACCATGTGTCTACAACCAAACTAATAATGCAAGTTGAAGAAAAAGTCTGGACACATCATTTCAACTGGTGTAATAATAAGAGAATTACCATCTAATGTGTGAAAATATTAATTGGGAGGGAGGCTGTATGATTTGGTGGAGGAGACTTTTTGGTAGTCATTTTGAAATCCTCCATATTGAATTCAGCTCAGGTTTTTCAAATGGGGGTCATGTGATATATCAGCCTTGGTTAGAACTTACTCAAAAGTACATTAAAATGTCAGTTTTGCCCTAACTTTACTTGTTTAGGAGTTAAGTGAGGGCGATAGTTTATAAAGTGCTTTGCATGACATGTTTGATGTGTCCATCCTTCTGCACACGATTAAACATTTTATCCAGTCTTTAAGAAAACGCAGAAGAACTGCAGGTGGTATTTCTTCACAGTACTGGAAGATTGACTGTTTCAGGTGAACCACATTGCGTATCTTTCGGACACTGTTTCATATGACTGGTGAGGTCAACGGACACAACCTCCAGTGCTGATCCGATCATAACCCATCATGGATTGACTCATCAAAAACAAAATATTTGCAAAAGCTTATGGTTTGGTGTCTTAATTGGGGGACTCACTTTATAAGGCCTTTCTTCATTGACTGATCACTTAAAAGGTGTTGTACTATATAAGAAGTTATCCCCTATCTGTTACCATACAGTGCGGCATGGGGTCCCGCGGTCGGCGCGCATCGCTCCGGCGTCGGCTCCAGCAGCCTGGAGCCCTGTGTCGAGGTCATCCCAGCAGCTTGGGTTGGCCAGTGGGCGGCGGCGTGGGCGTGCCCGCCCGTAGGGTGCCGCCCGCACTCCTCTGTGCTTCTTATACAGCAGTGGGTGGAGTTGCCTCCTCCCACTCTCCGCCCCTGGGCGGAACCTTGTGGTTAAAAGACTGGCAGTGAACTGAGCTCATTGCCAGTTATTGGTTCTGCATGCACCTAGCCAGTCTGTCTGCGGTTCTCCTCAGTCAGTCCCTAGTTGTCGGTCAGCTCCCTCTGGTCCCCTGTTACTCAGTCTGTTTTAGTTGGTTCTGTTTGCCTCTAATCGAGTCTGGCCCAGTCAGCACTAGTTGCTATCCAGCACCCTGCCAGTTTGCCTGTGAGTTCCATCTCCAGCCTTGTCAGTTTTGTTGGTCTGATTCATCTGCCTCCTCTGTCGGCACTCTGTTCCCCCCATTAGGTAGGTTCCTGCTTGTCAGTCGCCAGGTCCCTAGCCAGGGCAGGGACCGCCGTCCAGTTGTCCGCCTGGGGTTAGCCAGGGCCGAGGCAAGTAGGCAGGGACAGTGGGGGTGCGGGAGATCAGGGCACCCCAACTGGCGCTCGGGGGGCAGAGTGCCGTAACATAATAACTGGCCCTTAAAATACTGTTTTTCTTTTCATGGCGGCGATCAGCGCCCTCGCAAACCAGCTGCAAGACCTGGTGCCGGTGATCCGGGATTTGTCAGCTCGCATGGTGGCCCAGGAGCAGTGGGCATTGTCGCAGGAGCAGAATGCCGTTACCAGTCCCGAACCCAAGTGCCCTCTTCCCGAGGTGTTCTCTGGGGAGAGGAACAAGTTTTTTGTTTTCCAACAGGCGTGTCGCCTGTTTTTTCGGATGCGTCCCCGCTCTTCCGGCTCGGAGGTCCAGAGGGTCGGGCTCATAATATCCCTGCTGCGGGGCTCTGCCCAGACTTGGGCCTTTTCCATTCCCGAGGGTTCCCCCTCCCTGCATTCGGTGGACTCCTTTTTTCAGGAACTTGGGGGCATCTTCGATGAACCGGACAGAGTGGGGTTGGCGGTTTCTCGGTTGCTGGCGCTGCATCAGGGGTCGCTTTGTGTGGAGGATTATTGCTCCAAGTTCAGACGCTATGCGGGTGATACTGCTTGGAACGATAGTGCCCTGAAAGACGTTTTTATGCAAGGTCTCTCAGACGCGGTCAAAGAACTGTTGATCTCCCATCCCGTTCCCGGGTCCTTAAAGGAGGCTATGGAGTTAGCAGTGAAGGCAGATAGGAGGCTCAGGGCTGGGAAGCAAGATAGACCGACCCATAGAGTCAGGGAGGTCATTTGTCCTGTTCCCTCCCCGTCCGTACCAGTCTCTGTTCCCGAACCTATGGAACTGGACCCGCTGGACCCCAAGGAGCGACGCCGGATTCGGTTATTACATAATCTCTGTCTCTACTGCGGGAAAGCTGGACATCGGGTGATAACTTGCCCCTGGAGGCCTCAGCGTCCACAGCCTGAATCGGCAGAAAGACTTCCAGTCCTAGGCGACTGCAGGGAGGGTCGCCTAGGACCTCAGGTACGTCCTAGACTTCTGATACCCTGCCAGGTTAGATTCCGGAACTTCTCCCGCCTAGGGCAGGCGTTTATTGATTCCGGAGCAGCTGCTAACCTGATAAGCATGCGTCTCGTTGAGCCCCTGAGGGCTGAATTTGTGGCGCTGAAGACGCCAATTCGTTTTGCTAGCATTGATGCTACTCCTCTTGCTTCGGGCTTGGTTCGATGGAGGACCCCAGTGTTACAACTCATGGTGGGGGGTCGCCATTCGGAAGGTCTATCATTCCTGGTGATGGAGAAAATGTCGGTAGACATGGTACTAGGGATGCCGTGGCTGGCGTTGCACAACCCCCAATTCGATTGGGCCACTGGGGAGCTAACCCAGTGGGGGCCGTCCTGCCATAGCCATCGCGCTCCCCCTCCCCCCTGCTCAGTCGAGCAGAAGGGGTACCGGTCCTCTGGAAATCGCAAAAGGAGGGGTCGCACGGGGTGCCATAAGTCTTTGTCGAAACCTGTTGTCTCTTCAGTGATGCCCACCTCCGGTCCCCCGCCGCCCACCCTGGTCTGTGATGAAGTTGAACACAAGGCCCAGGAGGTCCTGGATTCTTGCCGGGGTCCAGGAACCCTACAATATTTGGGGGCCCGGAAGAGTTTTTTGGAGTATGATAGCTCAGATGACAGTGATTTTAAAGTTAGAGATGCCTCAGATTTTGAAGGCAGCGTCATTGGTAGCGAGGATGGGTCAAAAGACAGTGGCGAATGGTGGGACATTGACTCGGAAGACGACCTGAAACATGATGATATGTCAACGGTTGGCCCTGAAGGAAATGGGGCAGCCACAGACTACCGAAGTCATGGACCTGAGGATCAGTCCATGGTGTCCGCTCAGGAGGGTCACATTCTCGGGTTGGTACAGCGTTTTCACAGCCTTTGCCTGGATAAGCCTGGTCGAGTTTCCGGGGGCCCGGAGGTCCCCCGTCAGAGGGGGGGTAATGTTACCATACAGTGCGGCATGGGGTCCCGCGGTCGGCGCGCATCGCTCCGGCGTCGGCTCCAGCAGCCTGGAGCCCTGTGTCGAGGTCATCCCAGCAGCTTGGGTTGGCCAGTGGGCGGCGGCGTGGGCGTGCCCGCCCGTAGGGTGCCGCCCGCACTCCTCTGTGCTTCTTATACAGCAGTGGGTGGAGTTGCCTCCTCCCACTCTCCGCCCCTGGGCGGAACCTTGTGGTTAAAAGACTGGCAGTGAACTGAGCTCATTGCCAGTTATTGGTTCTGCATGCACCTAGCCAGTCTGTCTGCGGTTCTCCTCAGTCAGTCCCTAGTTGTCGGTCAGCTCCCTCTGGTCCCCTGTTACTCAGTCTGTTTTAGTTGGTTCTGTTTGCCTCTAATCGAGTCTGGCCCAGTCAGCACTAGTTGCTATCCAGCACCCTGCCAGTTTGCCTGTGAGTTCCATCTCCAGCCTTGTCAGTTTTGTTGGTCTGATTCATCTGCCTCCTCTGTCGGCACTCTGTTCCCCCCATTAGGTAGGTTCCTGCTTGTCAGTCGCCAGGTCCCTAGCCAGGGCAGGGACCGCCGTCCAGTTGTCCGCCTGGGGTTAGCCAGGGCCGAGGCAAGTAGGCAGGGACAGTGGGGGTGCGGGAGATCAGGGCACCCCAACTGGCGCTCGGGGGGCAGAGTGCCGTAACACTATCCATGAGATAGGCTCACTGCTGAAAGGAGGAGATTGAATGGAGCACTGGTCACACAAGCCTACCAGTGCACTATTCACTTTCAATGGAGCTGCGCAGATTCTCATGCAACACCTGCTTGGGTATTTCCGTTAGCCCTATGGAAATGAATTAGGGTGGAGACCGTACATGTTTGGCCAGCACTCTCTTCAACCTGTCATCCCTGCGGGAGGAGAAGGTTCCCCTGCAGTGACAGGCAGAACTAGACAGGAGTCCCATTTTGGAGATCGTCGATCAGCAAGTTATCCCCTGTTCTGTGAATATAGGGGATAGCTTGCAATCTTGGAACAAGCTCTTTAACAGTAAGAAGTACCTCCAGATGCTACAGGATACCATATTCTCATCTGTTCTCAATAAGAACAGTGAGTTGCCACGTTACTTTAAACAAGAGAGTGCACCTCCACACTTTGCTGTGGCTGTAGGCAGTTGGCTGGATGTGCTATTCCCTTGGCACTGGATTTGGCATATTGGTCCGTTAGAATGGCCTCCAAGGTCACTGGACTTAATGCCTTTAGACTTTGATCCCTGGGGCCATTTAAAGTCTCTTGTGTTCAGCTACACTTCAAAACAATTTTCATTTCTATTATTTTATAAAATATTTTTTTACCAACATTATTCACTCTTTTGTGAAAATAAGGCCTATACCACTAGATGGCGCTTAGTACCCCGATGATCCCAATATGGCACCTTCAATGTTTCCCTCAATGTATTTCACTCAACAAAGAGCAGGAACATCAAGGTTTTTATTTCAGATTTGTATTAAATTAGTATTGACTTTGTTACACTTTTGACTTGTGTAGAAGGAAGCCTGGTCAGAATGGATGAGAAAATAAGGTTCCTTCTGGGCGTAAAAATGTGTAACAATGAATCTGCACCTTATCCTAAACAGGAAATTCATATTATAAAAAAGACATTAAAGGACAAATCGCAAAAGGTCATAAAACTTATCTCATCACCAGTATGGGTAAAAGTTGTTACAGTTTATGAAGATAAGGTGGTGATCCTAGTACAGTGATGGCAAACCTTTTAGAGACTGTGTGCCCAAACTGCAACCCAAAACCCACTTATTTATCGCAAAGTGCCAACATGTCAGGGGGCGGGGCTTACATTATTTTACCTTCGTCATTCTAAAAAGAACAGGGCCGCTTACAAATAGACAGCATGCAGATTTAGACTGCTTTTTGGAAGCGGAAATACTGCAGAACGTCCTCAGCAAAAAATTCTGTGGAAACTTCTGCAGCATTTCCGCATCCAAAAAAGTCAAAATCTGCACACTGTCTATTTTGAAACAGCCCTGCCCATTTCCGCCACATGTAAACATACCCCAGTGGTAATAGTGACCCCCCCCAGCGGCCCTAGCGAAAATAGTGACCCCCCAAATGGCCACAGCGATAATAAAGACCCTCCCTAGCGGTAATAGTGACCCTCCCAGGGCACCAGCAATAATAGTGACACTCCCCCAGCGATAATAGTAACCCCCCCCAGCAGCCCCAGTGATAATAGTGGCAACCCACCCCCTGACGATAATAGTGACCCCCCCCCCCCCGGTGATATTAGTGACCCTCCCCCCAGCGGTAGTAGTGACCGCCCCACAGCGGTCCTTAGCAGTAATAGTGACATCCCACAGTGGCCCCCAGAATAATAGTACCCACCCCAACTGTAGGGGTGGCCCCCAATATCATAGTGACACCTGTGAGGTGTGATAGACATGATGATTAGTCAGTGTATAATGTCTATTGATTTGTACTAAACTAGATGTATTACGCAGCTGTAGTGATTTAACTCTTAGAGGCTAATGACTGCATAATTTCATTATAGTAATTGCTGGACAATGGCATGGTGAAAGATGTGTGTTATAATGTTAGCCTAATATATATATGTTCCACAAGCAGCCTCTGAGAGTTAAAAGTCATAGTATTACATGTATACAGATAGTCCCCGACTTGCGAACATTCGACTTACGAATTTCGCTAGATACGAACTATCTGTTTGCACAATATGATGTAATGCTATGGCATTACATCATACTGTGCAGGGACCGGACAGGCTTCTATTAAGCCTGATAGAAGCCTGTCCGGTCACATCGCAGTTGCTAGGCAGCTGGGGGCCTTCTGAAAGGCCCTAGGGCTGTCTATGCAGAGCGCCGTGCAAGCCGTGCGCTTGATGGGCACTCTGCATAGGCAGCCCTGGGGCCTTTCAGGAAGTCCCTGGCTGCCTAGCAACCACACAGCGTCCCGCGATCTCATCGTGGGACGCTGCACGGGCCCCCTGAACGTCGGGTGCAGGCTGTTGCCTCGTCGGAACTGCTGCCGCCGGGAGCCCGCTGTAAGAACAGCCTGCACCTGACGTTGTATGGAGCGGGGTCCACCCGCGATCCCCTCCATACAACCATTTGTTCGACTTGCGAACAAAACAGACTTGCGAACGGGCTTCCGGAACGGAACCTGTTCGCAAGTCGGGGACTAACTGTACCTGTATTCAATACTGAGTGTTTCCCCAGTCCTTTCCCATCCCCCACACAGAAACTTCTCCATACTAACTTCTGCAACAAAGAGATACTTTCAGTTTTGACCGAATGTAATAGAACAAAGGACAAATGAGACACAGTTGACTTTGGAGAGGGGTGGGGGATTCTATATGATCCGACAAATGAGAATTCTATATGTTACTGATGTAATCTGTTGCACGCCCATAAAGGGGCAGGTGTCATGTGTTACAATAAAAGCCTGAGGCTCTATACTTTAAAGAGACTCTCCCAGCTTAGACCAGCACTTGTGTCTGATCTGGTCGATGATGTGTGCACACTATACAATTTGGAAGCTACAGAATACCCTGAAACCTGCTGGAGGAAAATATGATCCAGTTCAGAGGTACTGAGGGGCGTGATAGTGGATGGCCGCTACATCGCCCCTAGGTTCCTGTATTATGCCTAGTGGGGCTGGAGGAAGTTCGTGTCCCGCTTTTTGAGACATGAAAGTCCAGGAGTTCAATGTAATCTCCAGCAAGTAGTTGCTGGAGGTTTTCCTTTAAAAGTCTTTGGGCCTGGATTTTTGGAATGGATGTCAGTTTGGTAGTAGGGCCATCCATTCCAATTCCTCCACTCCAGGGTGTGTGCGAGGTCAATCAGCACAGGTGCTGAGGCTGAGCCAGCAGGAGGTGTGCATATAAATAGCAGTGTGCACTGACACAGGGGGGGAATAAGATGGCTGCTGGACCCTGGCAGCCTGTGATACCTGCTAGAGGTGGAAGCCCTGCTGTGTGGTGAACCTGCTGAGCGTGACCTGGTCAGGCAGGGACTGCCTATGGACCTATTGCTAGACTGTTATTTTCATGCCTGAAGCTAAGGCTGAATTTTTGTTGATTTTTCTGGACTGAAATAAACGCAGGTCACGCCTGCACTGGGACTTTACCAACTTGTTTCTGTCTTTGACTGCCGCAAAACCCGCAATCTACCGAGCTGTCCTCCCAAACACCCCACAGCAGCCCCCAGTATCATAGTGACACCCCACAGTGGCCGCCAGTATCATAGTGACACCCCACAGCAGCCCCTAGTAGTAGGAGTGACACCCCACAGTGGCCCCCAGAATCATATTGACACCCCACAGCAGCCCCTAGTAGTAATAGTGACACCCCACAGTGGTCCCCAGTATCATAGTGACGCCACACAGTGGCCCACAGTATCATAGTGACACCTCACAGTGGCCCCCAGTATCATAGTGACACCCCACAGCGGCCCCCAGTAGTAATAGTGACACCGCATAGCGGCCCCCAGTATCATAGTGACACTGCATAGCGGCCCCCAGTATAATAGTGACACTCTACAGCGGCCCCAGTATAATAGTGACACCCTATAGCGGCCCTAACGAAAATAGTGAACACCCTCAAATGGCGCCAGCGATAATAGAGACCATCCCTAGTGGTAATAGTGACTCCCCCAAGGCTCCAGCGATAATAGTAACCCCCCCTTCCCGCCAGCAGCCCCAGTGATAATAGTGACAACCCACCCCCTGGTGATATTAGTGACCCCCCAGCGGTAGTAGTGACATTCCCTCTTGCGGTTATAGTGACTGCCCCACAGCGGTCCT
Organism: Eleutherodactylus coqui; assembly: GCF_035609145.1. Taxonomy (NCBI): domain Eukaryota; kingdom Metazoa; phylum Chordata; class Amphibia; order Anura; family Eleutherodactylidae; genus Eleutherodactylus; species Eleutherodactylus coqui. The sequence continues at coordinate 339,484,074 of NC_089837.1, forward strand.
TAGCAGAAATAGTGACATCCCACAGTGGCCCCCAGCATAATAGTGCCCACCCCGACGGAAATAGTGACCCCCCCCACAGTAGCCCCCCGTATCATAGTGACTCCACCCAGTTGACCCCAGTATCATAGTGACACCTCACAGCAGCCCCCAGTATCATAGTGACACCATACAGCGGCCCCCAGTATCATAGTGACACCTCACAGCAGCCCCCAGTATCATAGTGACACCTCACAGCAGCCCCCAGTATCATAGTGAAACCCCACAGTGGACGCCAGTATCATAGTGACACCACACAGCGGCCCCCAGTAGTAATAGTGACACCCTACAGCGGCCCGCAGTAGTAATAGTGACACCCCACAGTGGCCCCCAGTATAATAGTGACACCCTACAGTGGCCCCCAGTATCAAAGTGACACCCCACAGCGGCCCCCAGTATAATAGTGACACCCTACAGTGGCCCCCAGTATCATATTGACACCCTACAGCAGCCGCCAGTAGTAATAGTGACACCCCACAGTGGTCCCCGGTATCATAGTGACCCCACACTGTAGCCCCCAGTATCATAATGACATCCCACAGCGGCCCCCAGTATCATAGTGACACCACACAGTGGCCCCCAGTATCATAGTGACACCCCACAGTGGCCCCCAGTATCATAGTGACACCCCACAGCGGCCCCCAGTATCATAGTGACACCCCACAGCGGCCCCCAGTATCATAGTGACACCCCACAGCGGCCCCCAGTATCATAGTGACACCCCACAGCGGCCCCCAGTATGATAGTGACACCACAGTGGCCCCCAGTATCATAGTGACACCCCACAGTGGCCCCCAGTATCATAGTGACACCACACAGTGGCCCACAGTATCAGTGTGTGCATCTGGTCGGGGAGCTGCAGTACCCCAGCCGGTAATCACTGTAATGGTGAGAGACGTCACCAGAAAGCGGGACAAAAGGTCCTAAAGCCGGACTGTCCTTCCTAAATCGGGACGTCTGGTCACCTTAGTTTACAGCCATGTGATCCCGGCCTAATAGGGGTGTGAAGAAGAACACAGCATGTTCTATTTTAGGGCTTCTTCACATGGGCTTATGCGCGACTATGCTCGCAGTTACGGTGCATAGACACTCATGAACGTGTTTTCCTTTCTCGAAGTATTAAAACTCTGCGGTATAGCGCAAGATGAATAAAAATGCGTGAAGATTGGTCCTGTTCTATCTTTCTCCCACATAGTATTAGCGGGCGAGAATCCTACTAGTGCAAATGAAACCGTTGAATCAATGGTTTCCTTTCGTCCCCTTATGCAGCCGTGATTATCATGGCTGGATAACGGGACAAAATCGCACCCATGTGTTTAAGGCCTTTACGGCGTATTGTGAGCAATAGAGCTCTGTTGTCCTCTATGGGTGTGTAATAAATGCTGTACATACCATTACATTGCGTATAAACACACACACACACATGCATCGTTGCTTAGCGACAGAGCGGGAAAGAAGAAAAAATGAAACCAGGACGGCTGCGGATGACAGCGTGCGTGATATGTTGTCATGTGCAGTCCAAAATCACTGCCATACACGGCGATATGTCGGGTCACACAGCGGTAAAACGCTGCGTTATACTGCATGCTTGTGTGAAGGAGCCCTTATGGTTAAACAGATGAGCGCATGCGCTACTACGTCCGCGGCTACGGAGTGTATTAGTGCATGAACTGTTTGTTTTTGACTATTCATACTCTGTGCTATTGCGGTAAGATAGGCCCCGCCCTATAACGTAGCATTAGGCCCCGCCCTATAACGTAGTATTAGGCCCCGCCCTATAATGTAGTATTAGGCCCCGCCCTATAATGTAGTATTAGGCCCCGCCCTATAATGTAGTATTAGGCCACACCCTATAATGTAGTATTAGGCCCCGCCCTATAACGTATTAGGCCCCGCCCTATAACATAGTATTAGGCCACACCCTATAACATAGTATTAGGCCCCCGCCCTATAACGTAGTATTAGGCCCCGCCCTATAATGTAGTATTAGGCCACACCCTATAATGTAGTATTAGGCCCCGCCCTATAACGTAGTATTAGGCCCCGCCCTATAACGTAGTATTAGGCCCCCTGCACACAGCAGACACGGATTCCACCTGAGGAGTCCGGCACTGGCAGCAGCGGCATCTGAGTGTACCTGCTCAGCCGCCATATTTTCTGTACTGCTTTTGGACCCGGCGGCTTGCCGTTGTTCACACGCAGTAATTTATTTTTTCCTGTGCTGTCATTGCGGATGGTCAGACGGCTTCCAATGACTTCAATGTAAGCCGTTCGTGTGGAGCCCGCATGGAAGTGAAGCATGCTGCGAGTTTTCCTCCGCAAGTGGAAATCGCTATTGATTTCCGCTCATGTGAAGGAAGCAGCGGATTTCCTTGGGAAGTAAAAGGCGGTATTTGCTGCAGAATCCGTGGTTGGCGTCTGCACCGCAAATCTGCAGCAAATACGGCCCGTGGGCAGGAGGCCATAATGTGTGAGGGTTCTGATAGTGGAAACCATCAATGGTTTCGCTGCTGTGATTGTCACAGCCGCATAATGGGACAAAAATACAGCCAGGTTTTTAATAAGCCCTAAAGGAGCATGCAGGTTATGTGAGGGGCAGCAGCTGGCAGAGCTCACTATGGACTCATCTCCACTGCATGGAAACCTAGGCAGATTCTGTGTGAAATCTCATCACTGACACCACAGAAGTACAGGGTGCAGCTGGCAGAGCACACAGAGCACTGCTCTACACACTGCTGCCGGCTCCTATACAGGCAGCAGAGCGCGGACTCCGCGGCCCTGGGAGAAAAACGGAGTAAACTGCGGTCTTCTACAAAATGGCGGCCGCAGCTGTGCAATTGGGTTATGTGGTGTCACGTGGTGTTTCTCCGCCGCTTCCACGAGGAGCGGCCTGTGTGTGTGGCGCAGTTGTGCGGTGTGTGGGCGGGGCGCTCTCCTCGCTGTGTACACACGGCTGTAGCTCTGCAGCTCGGCCTCTGCTGTTTGCACGAAGGTTAGTTCCTCGTGGGTGTCACGCGGTCCTCCGCTGGACCAGTGTGCTAACACTCTTCTGCTGGGGTCTGGCACCACCAGTAATTGCCAGAAGCAAGGTGTCCGCCTGCCCCTCGCCATGTCCACATGCCTCAGTGTCCAAGCACACAGCTGGGGGTCCCAGCTCCATAAGAGTGCAGCAGCCCCCATAACTGGACCATTACTCCTTTCTGAGTGACCCGCACGGTTATTGCGCCCGCAGCCAGCGATTAGTCATTCATCGCATAGAATTACCATTTTATGGTTGGAAAACCCCTTGAAAAGCTGAAATAGCGTGATTTATCCCAAATAGTGCAAGAGGAGGGGCTGCGGGCGCCGCTCACACTGCGGAGACGTCTTGAATCTGGTTGCAGCTCCTCCACTTCAGCCGCTCTCACACATGGATGCAGCAAAACTCTGCGATTTATTTTCTTTTTCGGGAGATGAGGTGCGCTAAATGATGAAAAATAGAGTAGATAACGCTCAAAAACGGCAGCACTGGACACTTAACACGTATCTGTGAGGCCCCACTGTAGTCAATGGGAGCGTTATGCTGCGATCACCGTGGCGTTCCAAATGCTGTGGTCATCGCGGTAATGCGCCTGTGTGAGAGCGGCCGTCCTCCTGTAGTAGGTGGGAGAAAACTGGGGGCCGCACTTAGATGGCCACACGTGGCGGATATTTGCCACCGGTCGCTGTGTGTCACATCTGTGTCAGAAATGCCAGTCGGAGGTTCTGTCGCCAATCCGGCTGAAAATACCGGAAGAAAGCGATTTGTTTCCCGTATCGCAGCAAACATCACTTCTGCGTATGACTCCATTTAAAAGAATGGTGGTCGTATTCGTGCGAGATATGTGCTTCTCGCGGTGCACAAATCTCGTGCGCGAATCTCAGCCGTATGAAGCCGGCCTTCGGGCTTCTTCTGATGGCCGGGATTTTGTCCCATTCTGCGTCAGTCAAAATCTTGGACGCAAAACGCGATGAAAGAAAACCACTGATTTCGCTGGTTTTGTTTTGGCTAGCGGGATTCTTGCCTAATATTACTGCGTGCGAGAGAAGATGGGTCGGGCAGGTCCTGTCTGCTGATTTGTTTTTGGATTGTGCGCAATAGCACGGAGATTGAATAGTCCAAAAAAAATCACTAGTTCATGCGCAAACGCGGTCCGTAGCGGCGAGTGTATTTGCGTATGCGCCCGTGTGGTGCAGCCCTTACATGTGGGGTTTGATGCCAATCTTTTCTGTAACTGAGCAGGATGTGGAGTTTAGAATCTGCAGCATGCTTGTATGTGATTGCTGAGAGTTGATTGTTGGGGGTCCGTCAGTTAGAGACCCCCGACAATCTGCTGCTATCCAGCCCTATGTCAGATTGTTGGGGTCCTGAATGACAGATCCCTGCCATTCAACAGCTGATCACGGGGGGTTCTGTACAGCAGACCCTCGCCAATCAGCTATGGATGACCTATCGACAGTAATTAAAGGGGTATTCTGGTGAAATGAAGTTATCCCCTATCGGCCACTACATGGGAGGTCCTTGCGGGGCTCCTGCTCCGACCTCTGTTCATATTTGAACCAAATAGAATTCCGTGCGAGGTTCCCAAATGCGCACAAATTGGAAATATGCTGCGCAATTCAGTATTAAAAAAGGACACCTCATTAGGCTAAATAGCCTTTTAAATCACGGCAGGGGTGTGCCGCGCAAAATACAGTGCTACATGCTGAAGCACGCTCAAATCTACCTCATCAACCTCGTTCACATTGCGAATACATTGCGCTGAAGCATGCGTAATTGCGCGTACAGTCGTCTGAAGCTGTCCTTACGGAAAATGACTTGGGGAGCAGAAGAAAAGAACTCATTCACTTAAATGGATTGATTCACATGAGCGATCTTTCTCTCGGACCGATAGTCTGATTTAGAAAAATCGCTGCTTGTCCTATTTTTGTGCGATTCTTCAAGAATCCCTCATCATTTTCTATTGGAGCGTTAAAAGAAATTGCATCGCAATCGAATTCCGAGCGAATGAGATGCGTTTTAGTGCAGGTTATTACAGGGACCACAAGAAAAAAACTAGGAAATGCAGAGCTGAGAAAAACGTATGCCGAAATAGTGAAAAAATTGCATGGAAAACAGTTTCTCAGTGCCCAGAATCGCACTGGCATGTGTGAATACGGCCTTAGTGACAGTAATTGTGTAACTGATAGGGTTGTTCCTATCTCATAAAGGTTTGGCATATGGCTGGAATATGACATCATTCTATAATTGGGTGGGGGGTCTGACCTCTGGGGCTTCCACTGATCCACCAGGCTGCATTGGTTAGTAGGGTGCTCCCCTCACAGCTGCTCCTGGCCACTTGCCTGTGCAGGGAGCTGCAGCATTGAATGTTCAAGTGAATGAAGCCCCCTGAACAGCCGATGGGTGGGGGCACTGCTGTGAAGGGTAAGCATAGAAGGGGACACAGCACTAAACTGGCAGTTCGCTTCTTTCACAGAATTGTTGGGATACCAGAGGTTGGACCCCCGATGACCATAAGGCTGCATCCGCACAGTGGCGATTTCCTCACACTGTGACAGTGCTACAAATCTCATGTATATGAACCCCATGCTTTCCAATGGGTTCCTCCACACAAGCGATGTTTTGTAGCGAGCGACATTGTGAGACTACAAAATCGTGGCAGGCTCTATATAGCCACGATTTGCAATTTTTTGTAGCCCATGTTTCCCTATGGAGCCTTCTTTTCTCTTGCATCGCATTGCACGAACGCGTTTTTTTCGTGCTGGGAAATCCTACTGTAAAAGCCATAAACTAAGCCCTAACTGCAGGGGAAAAAAAAGAATACATCACCTTAGATGCGCCGTCCGGCTCCGCTGCATCTTCTCTCCGTCACTGGTTTCAGCATTACTTCTGGCCGGGGATTGAAAATCCCCGCCTCCTGGAAGCGCTGCCTCTGATTGGCTGAGCACCGTGTCGCTTAGCCAGTCAGAGCCAGCGTTCGATGAACCAATCACAGCCATTCATCGAGCATTGGCTCTGATTGGCTAAGCAGGGTTCATACGCATCATGGAATACCTGGAAATGGAAATTAGTAATACTAATAATTCCTGAGATTCTTGTTTGTTTTAGTTATGTTTGTCCAAAGCAATTTATTCCATTACAATCCAGTATTGTGTTTAACACTAGAGGCCAAAGGAATAAAGAACTAAAAACACACAAGAATCTCAATACTCAGTCTTAGGGTGCATTCAGACAACCATATATTGGACGGGTTTTCACGCCCGGACAATATATGGTGTCCCTCTCTGCAGGGGGAGGAGGCTGGAAGAGCCCAGAGCAGTGCACTGAGCTCCTGCCCCCTCTCCGTCCTTCACCACTATTTTCAATGGGCAGGGACGAAGCTTAGTTGCGAAATTTAGCTTCGCCCCCACCTTCACCCATTGCAAATAGTGCACTGCTCCCGGCTTCTCCAGCCTCCTTCCCCTGCAGAGAGGGACACCATATGTCGGCCGGCGTGAAAACCCAGACGATATACGGTCGTCTGAATAAGCCCTTAAAAATACAAAAAAATATTTCAGATTTTGAAGTTTTTGTTCTCAACCGGCCTTTTATGGTTGGTGATTTTTTATTTAAAAAAAACCTTTTATTTAATTTAACTGGAAATAGCTTGACTCAGCAGGGTGTGTCTCTTGTTATTTTTGTATATAAAACAATAAAAAAACAATAAGGGCGCTTTCACTTTCATGAGAAAATCACACATTTATTGAGCAACGCAAGAAGGAGTGAAAGTGCAGAATTATGAAAGTAATGATTTTCAATGGTTTCTTTTTTTTTGCGATGTTGCAAGAAAGAAAAATCGTGGCATGCCCTATCTTTCTGCGTTTTGCATTTTTTTATCTCCCATGTTTCCTATGGAGCTTCCTTTTTATCGCATCGCAAAGCAGGAACTTGCGATTTTCGTGTGATGTGTTTTTATCATTAGGCAGTTCCGTTGACTGCCGCGCTAAAAAATTGCAGCAAAATCGCCCCAGAGAATCGTGACCACCAGTGTGAAGGACCCCTAAACCTTTGATTGCGTGTATTTCGGGTAGCTCGACTGTCATTTAAAATCAAGATTTTGTCAAGGAAAAGTCATGCAAAAATTTTTTTGAAAACCTGTATGAACCCTGCTAAGCGTCACAGCACTCAGCCAATCAGAGGCAGCGCTTCCAGGAGGCGGAGATTTTTCAATTCCCGGGCGGAAGAGATGATGGAGACCAGTGTCGGGGACCGGGGAGAAGATGCAGTGGATCCGGACAGCGCTTCTAAGGTGAAGTATTCTTTTTTTTCTGCAGCTAGGGCTTATTTTTGGGGTGAGGCTTATATTTCATGCTTCACCCCCGAAAATCCTCACAAGTGGTGCTACAAATTCACATGACTTTCTAGCGCCACAAAATTGCTGTAGCGCAGTGAGAAAACGCAGCGATATCACATGGACCGCCATTACGATATCGCTGCAATTTTCCTGTGTCGACCATGTGGAAGCGGCCTAAAGAGATGCTATATCCTAGTGACATGGCATCACTTAACAAGATGGGAATACTCCAGGGACAACCATAGTTTCCAGTGTGACTCCCCACCTGTGTATGGGACAAGTGGCTACCAGAGCTACTGCATGCAGACAGCGACATCTAGAGGTGGGATGGAGGGACTATTGGTATGATAAGGGTGAGATTAGGAAGTGGTGGGTGTGATTGTTTGTCTTCTGGAGCTTCTCTTTATAATATATCTGAGGTCCTGGAAAACTCTTTAAAATCCGCAGTGTCTGACTCTACTAATTCACCGTCTTGTTCTCTTCTTCTGTAGAACCATGTCCTCCTCTAAGGTGATCTTACCACCATATCCAGTGCAGATCGGTTCAGTTAAACACTACTCTCCTGAAAAATATCTCCAAGAGTATGTACAGTGCGGTAACTATGCAAAAGTGAAGAAAATGCTGAAAAAAGGTAGGGGTTTTACTATAATAACTGTAACCCCTCGTACAACACTGGTTATTGCTTCACCGATTCTCTGCTTTAACCCCTTCATGACGCGGCTTTATTTTTTTTCCATTTTCATTTTTTCCTCCCCCCTTTTAAAAAATCGTAACTCCTTTATCCATCGGCGTCGCTGAATGAGGGCTTGTGTTTTGCGGGACAAGTGGTATTTTTCAATGGTAATATTTTATGTACCATATAATGTACTGAAAAACTTTTAAAATGTTCTAAGTGGATTAAAATTAAAAAAAACAAAAAAACTTCCACCATCTTTCGTTGCGTCTTGGTTCTACAGCACACAAACTGCAACAAAAATGACCTAATAACTTTATTTTATGGGTCAGTACGATTACTACGGTACCAAACTTGTATAATTTTTTTTTGTTGTGCTACTCTTATTTTTTTTCAGACATTTATTTTTGTTAAATTATTTTCTGCCGCCATCTTCTGCTTACGGTAACTTTTTTATTTTTCCCTTGACATAGTTGTATGAGGGCTCATTTTTTGGAATACATATAACTTTTTTTTATCGCTTTTTATTGCATTTTTTCTTGGAGACAGGGTCACCAAAAAAGCGCATTTCAGGCGTTCTTTTTTTTCCTTTTTTTTAGACGACGTTCATCGAGCGGGGAGAATAATGCGTTAATATGATAGATTAGACTTTTATAGACGCAGCAATACCAAATATGTATTTTTCTTTTAGAATTTAGATTCTTTTATTGTAAATATGTTTTGGTTTTTTGTTACTTGTATTACTTTTTATTTTTTCAATAATTAGTAAAACTTTATTGCTCTTTTTTTTAAGTCCCCAGAGGGAACAACAACCAGCAATGGTTTGATTGCTCCTGCAGTATGATGTAATGCCAGAGCATTATATCATACCGCAATTGGGCTGGTAGTCACCGTACAAGGATTGCTTGATAGGCAATCTGCCAAGACCGCTCTGGGGCCTTTCAGAAAGTCCCTGGCTGCCATGACACCCGCACCATGACACCTGTATGTCTGCCTGCAATTTTCTGAGAATTGACAGTGGCATCTAAGTTAAAGGGGTTGTCCCGCGCCGAAACATTTTTTTTTCTTTTTTCAACCCCCCCCCCCGTTCGGCGCGAGACAACGCCGATGCAGGGGTTAAAAAAGAACACCGGAGAGCGCTTACCTGAATCCCCGCGCTCCGGTGACTTCTTACTTACCTGCGGAAGATGGCCGCCGGGATCTTTCTCCCTCCGTGGACCGCAGGGCTTCTGTGCAGTCCATTGCCGATTCCAGCCTCCTGATTGGCTGGAATCGGCACGTGATGGGGCGGAGCTACACGGAGCCGGCATCCTGCACGAGCGGCCCCATTCAGAAAAGAAGAGGACCCGGACTGCGCAAGCGCGGCTAATTTGGCCATTAGCCGCCGAAAATTAGTCGGCTCCATGGGAACGAGGACGCTAGCAACGGAGCAGGTAAGTGAAAAACTTCTTATAACTTCTGTATGGCTCATAATTAATGCACAATGTACATTACAAAGTGCATTAATATGGCCATACAGAAGTGTATAGACCCACTTGCTGCCGCGGGACAACCCCTTTAATAGCTCTGCTCAGCCATGCGGCTGATCGGAGCTGTTGCAGCCGGGGTCGGCTGTAATAAACAGCCAGCGCCCGTCCTATATGAAGGAAGGTCCCCCATGATCTCCCTTCATACATAACCTGACCCTGCAGGACGTAACTGTACGTCCTATAGCAGGAAGGGGTTAATCATGAATTATGTCTTATAATAAAGACAAAGCTTTGGTACGGTTTAAGCCAGTTGAGCAAAATGTAATTGTTCCCAGCAAGAGAAATGAAGTAATCTTGTACATATGATACCTTTTAATGGCTAACAAAAATACCTGATATTATAGTGAGCTTGCGAACCTCTCGGGTTCTTCTTCAGCCTAAAAGGATGTCAGTGAATGGCTGTGATTAGCTAACACAGCGCCAGCTTTCATTGGCTGACGCCACCTGAGTTAGCCAATCAGAGCATTAGCTTTCTTGAGGCGGGGATTTCAAGCCCTGCATCCAGAAAGCAATGCTCTGTCGGCGAGGAGGAGGGAGCAACAGCCTGCAGCAGCGCCGCAGAACGCTGCGGGAGGCGAGTATTGTTTTTTTTTCTTTTTCTACAGCTTATACCCGGGGTATAAGACGACCCCCAACTTTGGAGAAGATTCTCCGGGTTTAAAAGGTCGTCTTATATGTCGGAAAATACGGTACATAAATATAAATACTATAGTACTGGCTCCTGTATACTAGGATATAACTACTACGATACTACCCCCTAAGTACAAGAATATAACTACTCTAATATTGCTCCTGTGTACAAGAATATAACTACTATAGCACTGTCATCTAAGTACAAGAATATAACTACTATAGCACTGTCATCTAAGTACAAGAATATAACTACTATAGCACTGCCTTCTATGTACAAGCATATATCTTCTATGTACAAGAGTATAACTACTATAGTACTGTCCTCTATGTACATGATTATGAATACTTTAGTACTGCCCCCTAAGTATAGGAATATAACTACTCTAAGAATGCTACCTATGTACAAGAATATAACTACTATAATACTGCCCCTCATGTAGAAAAATATAATTACTATAGCACTGTCTTCTATGTACACGAATATAAATACTATAGCACTGTCTTATATGTACAAAAATATAGCTACTATAATACTGTCTCCTATGTGCAAGAATATAACTACTAAAGGTACATGAATATAAATACGCTAGTACTGCTTCCTATATACTAGGATATAACTACTACGATACTGCCCTCTAAGTACAAGAATATAACTACTCTAATACTGCTCCTTTGTACAAGAATGTAACTACGATAATGCTGCCCCCTAAGTACAAGAATATACAGTGGGGAAAAAAAGTATTTAGTCAGATACCAATTGTACAAGTTCACCCACTTAAAAAGATGAGAGAGGCCTGTAATTTACATCATAGGTAGACCTCAACTATGGGAGGCAACATGAGAAAACACATCCAGAAAATCACATTGTCTGAAGATTTCTGGGTCTCACAGACCTGTAACTACTTCTTTAACCCCTTCCCTCCCCATGACGTAAGGGTACGTCATGGCAGCGAGGTACTTCCCGCAAAAAGACGCACCCTTACGTCATGGGGATAGCGCGATATCATGACACATCTCGCGCTATCCAGCAGCGAGAGTCGGCTGTCATTAATAGCCGGCCTCCCACTGTTAACCCCTTCCCTGCCGCGATCTAAGTAAATATTATCGTAGAGAGCCTGGCTGTTGCTGTGGCAACAGGACACCAGATACCGGCGTCCTGTATTGCCAGAGCCTGCGATCGCTGTATAAGCGATAAGGCATTGCAGGAGAGAAGTCCTGCAATGCCTTATCATAGCGATCATCGCTGCAACAGTGAAAGTCCCCCAGAGGGACAAAAATAGTGTAAAAAAAAGATCTAATTAAAGTATGAAAAATAAAAATGTAAAAAAAAACCTTTTTTATGCTTTGTCACATATTTGGTATTGTTGTGTCCATAAAGACCCATACAATAAATTGAACATGCTTTTTATCCTGCACGGTAAAAAGCATAAAAAAAAAAAAACGCTAAAAAATTGAGGCAAAATGCAAAGAAACGCAATAAAAGTAATAAAAAAAAACATTTGTACCCCAAAATGGTACCAATAAAAACTACAGCTCGTCTCGCAATAAATAAGCCCTCACAGAACTCCGTCCATGAAAAAAAAAAGTTATAGGACTTTAAATGCAGCGATTTAGAAAAAAAATAAATTTTCCGAAAAAAGGGTTTTTATTGCAGAGAAGTGGAAAAACCTAAAAAAAATATATAAATTTTGGCATCATTGTAATCGTACCGACCCGCAGAAAAAAATGTAGTGTGTCATTTATGCTGCATAATTAACGCTTTAAAAAAAAAAAACAACAAAAATCTATGGCAGAATTGATGCATTTTCTCTTCCCGATATCATAAAAAAAAAATAATAAAAGTTTTACAATATAGTCTATGTACCCAAAAATGGCACCATCAAAAACTACAGTTCGCCACAAAAAACAAGCCCTTATACGGCAGTATCGACGGAAAAATAAAAAAGTTATGGCTTTTGAAAAATGGAGATTAAAATTTACCAGAAATCGTTTGGTCCTCAACGCCAGAATAGGCCATGTCATTAAGGGGTTAAGAGGCTCCTCTGTCCTCCACTCATTACTTGTAGTAATGGCACCTATTTGAACTTGTTATCAGTATAAAAGGCACCTGTCCACAACCTCAAGCAGTCACACTACATACTCCACTATGGTGAAGCCCAAACAGCTGTCGAAGGAGACCAGAAACAAAATTGTAGCCCTGCACCAGACTGGGAAGACTGAATCTGCAATAGGCAAGCATCTTGGTGTGAAGAAATCAAGTGTGGGAGAAATAATTAGACAATGGAAGAGATACAAGACCACTGATAATCTTCCTCGATCTGGGGCTCCACGCAAGAGCCCACCCCGTGGGGTCAAAATGATCATGAGAATGGTGAGCAATAGAACCACACGGGGGAACCTAGTGAATGACCTGCAGAGAGCTGGGACCAACGTAACAAAGGCTACCATCACTAACACACTACGCCACCAGGGACTCAGATCCTGCAGTGCCAGACGTGTCCCCCTGCTTAAGCCAGTACATGTCCCGGGCCGACTGAAGTTTGCTAGAGAACATTTGGATGATCCAGAAGAGTATTGAGAGAATGTCATATGGTCAGATAAAACCAAAGTAGAACTGTTTGGCAGAAACACAACTGGTCGTGTTTGGAGGAGAAAGAATGCTGAGTTGCATCCAAAGAACACCATACCTACTGTGAAGCATGGGGGTGGCAACATCATGCTTTGGGGCTGTTTCTCTGCAAAGGGACCAGGACGACTGATCTGTATACATGAAAGAATGAATGGGGTCATGTATGGTGAGATTTTGAGTGCAAACCTCCTTCCATCAGCAAGGGCACTGAAGATGAAACATGGCTGGGTCTTTCAGCATGACAGTGATCCCAAGCACACCGCCAGGGCAATGAAGGAGTGGCATCATAAGAAGCATTTCAAGGTCCTGGAGTGGCCTAGCCAGTCTCCAGCTCTCAATCCTATAGAAAACCTTTGGAGGGAGTTGAAAGTTCGTGTTGCCCAGCGACAGCCCCAAAACATCACTGCTATTGAAGCGGTCTGTATGGGGGAATGGGCCAACATACCAGCAACAGTGTGTGCCAACCTTGTGGGGACTTACTGAAAACGTTTGACCTCTGTCATCGCCAATAAAGGATTTATAACAAAGTATTGAGATGAACTTTTGTTATTGACCAAATACTTATTTTCCACCATAATTTGCAAATAAATTCATTGAAAATCAGACGATGTGATTTTCTGGATGTGTTTTCTCATGTTGTCTCTCATTGTTGAGGTCTACCTATGATGTCAATTACAGGCCTCTCATCTTTTTAAGTGGTAGAACTTGTACAATTGGTATCTGACTAAATACTTTTTTCCCCCTCTGTAAATACTATAACACTTTCTTCTCTGTACAAGAATATAACTACCAGAATACTGTTTCCTATGTACAAGAATATAATGACTATATTCTTGTACATAGGAGGATGTATTATAGTGTTTTTTCCCTATATACAGGGGGCAGTATTATACCGGTAGTAGTTATTTTCTTATACATAAGGAGCAGTATTATAGTTGTTATATTCTTGTACTTAGGGGGCAGTATCGTAGTAGTGAGGCAGAAGCGACCTATTATCAATATGAATTTCCCTGACTAGATGCCTAAAATAATACATTTTATTAGATACTAGCTAAAAAAATGGGGATAATAGAAAAATCACCCATCCATGGACAAACAAACACAAAAAACAACCAGAGGGAGACCAGTGTTATACACACTGGTCCCTTTGCATAATTCAGCAATGAAGCCAATATACCTAGGAAAAAACGAGGAAATGGATAAATTAGATTTCAGTTTAATAACCGAAACTAATTTTGTAGTGCCAGTAGGGTCTGAAATTCCAGCCAGCAGTGTGTTGGACTAGAAGACCCAAGCACTGATGTTTACTACAATGTTTGCGCCAATTAGGTCCACTATTCATGCCCACTATGTTATGGGCTGAAAGGTCACACTAACGGACCAACGCGTGTCAATAGAGGTATAATCTTCAGGGACCTAAATACCCTCATACAGTGTTAGAATAATGTCCTGATCGTGGTATGTCCCAGATATCGATGGGTATCCTACCCCACAATAAGGAAAGACTGACAATCCACCATCAAACACGAGCAGATCCTGCTGTTTTCGTTGTCCACCATCCAAAGACGGGTGCCACCATCGTTCATGCCCCTGTGTCTGTTGGAACAATTTTCAGGCTCTTGGCTGAAGGACATTTGGTCTCGTGACGCCCATTACATGTCTAGACTGCTCCGGAGTGGAAATGGGTTGTCTTCAGTGATGAATCCAGGTTTAGTTTAAGCACTGGTAACGGAGATCTAGTGGCGAGTGCCTCAATTCTGCCTTTGCTGTGGAGCGGCACACTGCCTCCACTGCTGGTGTGATGTTCTGGGGTGCCATCGCATATGAGTCGGTCCCCCCCTAGTAGTGGTAGGAGAGACAATGACTGCTCAGCAATATGTTCAGGACATCCTGTAGCCACATGTGTTGTCTCTCATGGCAGCTTCCAAAAGGCATTTTCCAGCAGGTTAATATGTGAAAAACTGTCTAAAAATTTTGTAACAATTTTAGAAAAATTTTCCTCAGTATAAAACTGTGAAGACTTTGAATATCCCACCATCAGCAGTATATAATATCATCAAAAGATGCAGAGAATCTGGAGAAACTCGGATGCACAACGGACAAGGCCGACAGTCAATTTTGGATGTTTAAAATCTGCGAGCCCTCAGGCAGCACTGCATTAAATACAGGCATGATTTTGTAGTGTAAATCACTACATGGGCTTAGGAGTGATTATCGCTTGGAACAACTATTGGGCGCTTTAGTGCCCGACAGTCGGCCCATGTAAGGGACCTTTCACACTGGACAGAATAGGCCACACAACGCACTGCAAGCCGTGGTAAATTGTGCACCAGAATCCGCAGGTTACCCATGGATTTAGATGCAGAATTGAAAATGGCTTAAAATTTGCCTGCAATTCCACATCAAAATCTACAGTTTGACCTGTGGATTTTGTTGTGGAAATCCTCAGCAGTTGATTTGGCTGAATTGTGCTGCAGCGTAATTCTGTCCCATGTGAGAGGTCCCTTAGGCTGCATGTCCACGGCCGTGATTCCGCTGTCTGAAGCTTTCCATAGCGTTGCTATGGAAAGCGCAGCTGCGCCGTCGAAAAGCGGAGAATCACGGCGATCTTCTACTTGCGGGATTTAAATCGCAGCATCCTGCGAGTCTCCACAGTGAGCCTATCTGTCGCTACGCCCGTGGACAGGCAGCCTTAGGGTATCCTTACTCATACACTTTACAATCTGCGACCCTCTGATGGGTAAGGTGGTTGGAGCAGCAGGTCCCGGGGGATTCCCATTGGCCGTTAGAAGTCATGTATGCAGATTAGGAGCAGAGAGCAGATTTGATGTAGCGTCATTATACAAGTCTAGAAGCTTCTATTTCTCCGTAGTCCCGGCTCTGAGCAGTCACCATGTATCAAAACTATACTTTCAGGAATCAAGTCTATAGTTTTCAACTTAAGAAGTGTGCTGGAAAGTGTCCCAAGTCACCAACCAAGAGGAGGCGCTGTAGTGAGCTCTCAGTTCTGCTTCGTTGCAGGTGCTGATTGCTGTTGATGACCGTTCTCCTTCTCTGTTACAGGGAAGGTGGAGGGGGAGATCACAAGCTGAGTGGTTGTTTTGTATCTTGTAGTTACATAAGAAATAAGGTAATGTGTGGCGCAAAGTGTTAAGGCAGCAGAAATGAAGTTTTAGAGCTAATGCCCACGGCCGGATTTCCGCTGCGTTACACCGCAACTATTAGGTTCTATCGAACCTAATAGCTGAATGTTCACACCGCGGAATTCCACAGCGTGAAATAAACTGCAGCATATCCTATTTGCCTCGGGAATATGTGCGTCCGGCTTCCTTTGTAGTTAATGGAAGCCGTCCGTCACGCTATTCTCCCGCTGTCAGTAGAGCGGAAGTATCGCATGAATACGCGACCCTGCCCAGCGCCGGTCACGTCATGCGCTGTACTGCGCATGCGCGTCAGGCGGGCTGTGCACAGCAGATCCGGGAGGTGAGTATGGGGTCTTTGGGGGGGCGTCATGGCTGCGATATTTCGCTGGCCAAGTCCGTCACGGCCGTGGGCACGAGCCCTTAAGTTCTCACTCATGACCTGAAGCATGCGGGTTCAATCCACGCATGGTTCAGGTAGCCGGCTCAAGGTTGACTCAGCCTTCGATCCTTCCATGGTCAGTAAAATGAGTACTCAGCTTGGTGGGGGGTAATAAATAAAAATTACCTGAAAGCGCTGCGGAATACGTTGGCGCTATACATAAATGACAAGATTTATTTCTTTTTATTTTTTTATGTTCTTGCAGTTCTGCTGTACCATCTAGTTTAGGGTATCTGTGCAATTGTGTGGCTAGATTCTGCACCTTCAAAATAGCTTCAAGGAGAAGACTCACTTTGCCATAAGGTGACTGCAAATATCTTAACCCCTTAACGACCAGCCCATAGTCTTTTTACGCTTTGCCCAAGTGGGCTTTATTCTCTGAGGACGTAAAAACATGCGTCCTACAGAGAATAAAGCCCCGTGGGCTATGGACGTGACAGCTCCATGCTGTCGGTGCCCACAGGTAGCAGACAGCATGGAGCTGTCATCCTGGGCTGCGGGGACCCACAATAAAGTGTAAATAAAGTTAAATATTTAGCTGCCCAGCTGAAAGTACGTACCTGGCTTCCCCGATGTCTGCCGCAGGTAAAAGGGTCCTCCGGAACCCGGCGCGGCTCTTCTGCGCATGCGCGCAAGACGAACGACGTCACGCGCGTACGCAGAAGAATGGGAACCCCGGGGAGTTTAAAATCTCCTGGTTCCCGGCTCCTGAAGGTAGCCGGGAACCAGGAGATGTCCCCGGGGACCGCGGCGAGCAGTCCCCTGACCCGCGATCGCCGCTATCCACTGGAAAAAGTTTTAAAAAAAGTAAAAATCAGCTTAATTTCACCTCCCCTCATGGATCCGATCCATGAGGGGAGGTGAAAATACTCACCCCCGGTCCTCAGCGGCGCCCCGGTCTTCCGGGACCTTCTGTGCATGCGCGCCTGATGATTGACATTGGGGAGCGTGCACAGAGGGGCTCAGAACCCGGGAAATCTAAAATACCTCTGCTCCTGACTGCCATGTGTAGCCCGGAGCAGAGGGATGTCCCTGCAGAGATGATCACTGTTATCCAATGGATAGCAGTGATCATTAAAAGTAAAAAAAAGTGTAAAAAAGTAATAAAAATAAAGTTTAAAACGCTTACATTTCATCTCCCCTCACGGATCATATCCGTGAGGGAGAATGAAATTACGTACCTAAGGCCCGCGGATTTATCCGCGGAGCTTACCCCAGCTTCTGCGCACGCGCCCGTCGCCAAAGCGGCAGACGCATGCGCAAAAGCCGTGGATTGCCAGGATAACTTAAAATCTCCCTGCTCTTGGCTACAAAACTGAGCCAGGGGCCTGTAGATTTCACGGGGGGCCGCAGTGAGCGGTTCCTGGTCACGTGTTCGCCGTTATCCAATGGATAATGGCGATCACGTAAAAGTAAAAAAAAAAAAAGTTCGTTTCATCTCCCCTCACCGATGCGATCGGTGAGAGATGAAACTTTTTACCGGAGGCCTCCGTATTTGCACCCTGGCGCGATCTTCCTCCGTGAACTTTCCCGGATTCTGCACATGCGACCGCCGGCAAAACAACGGACACATGCGCAGGAGTCGGGGAGCCCAGGAAACTTAAAATCTCATTACTCCCAGCAACCAACGGTCGCCGAGAGCCCGGAGCAGTGACGGGTGGCCTCGTTGAGCGGTCCCCGGTTACGTGATAAAAAGGTAGCGATCTACCTTAGGTCGGTCTCACATGACCGGATAGGAATTACGGATTCCGCATGCGTTTCATTAGCGGTAATACGCAGATCAATCGCATTGGATTACACAATTCCGCTCACATTAGTGGGCTGGAATTTCGTAATCCACTCGCAGAAAAGAGAACGCAGCAGGTTCTATTTTACTGCGGATATCCGCAACATAGAGCCCATTGTGCTCCATGGTCGCGGATATACCTGCAGCCCATACACAACTACGTTGTATACAGGCTGCGGGTACCCGCGTCATCGCTAAGCGACGGTGCGGGAAATACAAACAAAAAAAAAGTACTGCGCATGACCGCCTGTGTGAGTAGGCAGTTATGCGCAGTACATTACGTGGCCGTACGCAGGGTCACAGCCGGGCTCACAGCCAAGATCCGTTGTGGCCTCCGCAAGCAGATGCCGCCTACGGCTGCGTGAGCCCGGCGTTATTCAGATCGCTACCTGTAATACGCAATTTACAAGAAGCCCCGGGAACGCTCGCCTTCATGCAGTTCCAGGAGCAGCTTGTTGAGCTCCTTCTCTGTGAGACTGCCGCACCGCAGCAAGATTACAAAGCCTCACAGAGCACCACTTTTTACACCCCATACCCGCCGCTGAGGTCACGAAATACCCCCAAGCGAGAGAGGAGGGGGAATACCCGGTTTTCTTGCCCCATGTACCCATCCCAACCAGCCTCCGTAATTACCCCTGTCTTCGGACATAAAATGCGGTTTATATTATTACTTTTATCTAATATTTAGAGAATGCCAAAAAATGGGGATGGCGGGGGGGATTATTTTTTAGGAAGTCAATTTTTTTTCCGTATAAGTGGGCAATGGGGCCTTGAATTTATTCAGTTGTACCCCGATTTCCAGCGGGCATTCCCTCCATTATGGGCCTAGCCATGTGTCCTGTAAGTAGTTTAGGGCCACAATGGGTATGTCTCTGAACACGGGACAAACGGGGGTATCCATTTTGGGGTGAACGTCTTCATTACTATGTGTGCTGTAAAAAAAAAACAGTTTTTAAATTGACAAAATTGCAAAAAAAATGAAAATCGGAATTTTTTCCTTCTGCTTTGCTTAGATTTAGTCAAATACTGTGGGGTCAAAATACGCAGTACACCCCTAGATGAATTTGTTAAGGGTTTAGTTTTCAAAATGGGGTCATTTGTGGGGGTTCCTTATCGTTTTGGCCGCTTAATGTCTCTACAAGTGGGCAAGGGGGCCTGGAATTTATTCAGTTGTACCCTGAAATCCAACGGGTGCTCCTTCCATTATAGGCCTAGCCATGTTTCCTTTAAGTAGATTAGGGCCACAATGGGTATGTCTCTGAACACGGGACAAACGGGGGTATCCATTTTGGGGTGAACGTCTTCATTCCTATGTGTGCTGTACAAAAAAAACCTGTTTTTAAATTGACAAAATTGCCAAAAAAATGAAAATCGTAATTTTTTCCTTCTGCTTGGCTTAGATTCATTCAAAAACTGTGAAGTCAAAAAAGTCATCGTACCCCTAGATAAATTCGTTAAAGGGTCTACTTTTCAAAATGGGGTCACTTGTGGGGGTTCTCCATCGTTTTGGTCACCCAATGGCTCTACAAGTGGGCAATGGGGCCTAAGTCTCCTTCAAGCAAAATTTCTGTTCTGAAAGCCACCGGTTGCTCCTTTCATTTTGGGCCCCATTGTGCATACTGACGTAATACTAGGGCCACAATGGGTATGTTTCTGAGCACGGGACAAACAGGGGTATCCATTCTGGGGTGCAAATCCTAATTTTCATGTGTACTATAGAAAAAAGTTCTGTCTTTAAAATGACATATTTGCAAAAATATGAAATTTTAGTTTTTCTCTTCTAAATTGCATTGACTCCTGAAAAAAACTGTGGAGTTAAAATACTCCTGACACCCCTCAGTGAATACGTTAAAGGGTGTAGTTTTTAAAATGGGGTCACTTGTGGGGGTATCTATCAATTTCACTCCTATGAGCCTTTGGAATCTTGGCTTGGTGTAGGAAAACAAAGTGTTCCTCAAAAAGCTGAAAAGTAATGTTAAATTTGTACGTCTCCTAAATGGTAAAAAAAAAACGAAAGTTTTTCCAATGTGCGCCCAAAATAAAGTAAATGGATGAAAATATTTATCTTAGCAACATTTTCTATATTATGTTTGCACATATTTGAGATATTGCAGTTGGAAATGTGAAAAAATGACGATTTTTTTCTAAATTTTCCAAATTTTGGCGCTTTTAATAAATAAACACAAATTCTATCGGTCTTTTTTTTCCGCCTAAATGAAGTACAACATGTGGCAAAAAAACAATGTCAGTATCGCTTGGATATGTAAAACCTTTCTGGTGTTTTTCCATGTTAAAGTGGCACGTGTCAGATTTGCAAAATTTGGCCTGGTCATTAAGGCGCAAACAGGCTTGGTCACTAAGGGGTTAAGATTTCCATATTTCTGTAAAGAGATTGAAAATATATGATGTGTTTCTCTGCAGGCATCTCTCCTGATGGCACAAATTCCCAGGGGCAAACGCCTTTGTTTGTGGCGGCATTGCTTGGACTGCGAAAAATAGTTGAATTGTTGTTGAAATTTAGATCCAACCCCAACCAGTAAGTATACAGTAAAATAGATTATTCTGGTTGTAGAGATATACATATAGCATAGATCTGAGCTATGCTACAGTTACATTAACCTTCTATTTATTGGGCGACCTCATCCATGTGAACATCACGGGGGGATCTTCATTAGACAACCCCTTTTAGCATTATTATTTCATCTATATATATAGTGTAAGGACTAGGCTTCTCACAAACAAATATAGGACCGAAGGTAGAGCCACAACCTGATCCCATTCCGGGGATGTACACAAATAATAAGTAAATGAACCCTTTACTTTTTATATAAATTGGCATCATTTTCTAAACCTTCAAACAGATCTATCCACTCATGTGTTCAATATAAAGTCTATAAGCCCAGGTTTTGCATCTATATCTGATATTTAGTGCATATCCGGTGGAAGCAGATCTGCAATAAAATCCGCTGTGAATTTGCAGTATATTTGCTGTGGGTATTCCCCATCAGATATGTGCCGTGTGAAGGTGGTCTTGGGGTAATGCTACACATGGCAGATTTGTGAACATTTCTCTTATTGTTCCATACATCTGAATAGAATTTGTAAAAACATAAGCAAATGTATGGAACAGATATATTTATTTACAGAAATATCTGCCACAGATTTACCACATATGAATGGAACTGCAACATCCCAATATTCTCATACAATATACACATGGCTGTATTCCAGCTCTTCTTTGTATGGTGCCGTAATAGGGCTGCTCTCCACGATTATATTGTGAAAGTCCGATGACGGTGACCCTTGTCATGCCGCGATCTATATAGAAGGGGTTAACAAGCGGGGGTCACTGCTCTGATGCAGCCACGCTGTTGCAGGGGGAGCCCAGCTATCAGTGACAGCTGGCCCTGCTGCCAGATAGCGCAAAATCTCTTATGATCTCACACTATCCCTAGGGCGTAACTGTACGCCCTGTTGTGCTCAATACCCCTCTGCTAAGTTTGAAAAGTCCAAGAAGAAAAAAAAAAGTTTCTGCACAACTATGCTCCGTAGCCTGCCAGTGTAGTTGCGCATACGGCCGTCTTATTTTGCCCTGATTCTTATCAATGCTTAGTAGAGATCACAGTAAAGGGTAGTCTATAGTGTGATCTTTCCCTGAGGGCCATTTATACGGGCCGATTATCGCTTAAAACCCGTTCACAAAAATGAGCGATAATTGTACGCGTAAATGCCAAAAAATCATTTACCGTTCGCTCACTCTTCGTTATCGTTGACTTCCAGTCAGCATAAAAATCATTGCTGGATCGCGGGCTTCTCGCTGAGTGTAAAAAGCCAGTGAGAATCCTACGATCCAGCAGGGATTTCTGCCTGTCTACAAGCTCTGCACGAGCGCTAACAACCCTACTGGTGACGCCCGCGCCTGTGCAGTCCTTGATACGACTGTCGGCTCGTCTAAATGGGGCATTAGCCTTGTTCACTGGGGCTGCGTTACTACAGCTTTCTAAGTGTACAAGTACAAAAGGCAATCAGATGTCCATATCTCCTCTGTTGTATGTTTGCAGCCGATGCTTTGATTGGAGCACGCCGGTCCATGCTGCAGCATTTTCTTGTGACCAGTTGATTATGAGTAGGATCATTGATGCAGGAGGGGACTTGCGACTTCATGATCAGAAATCAAAACAACCCTATGACTGGGCGCTCTTGGCTGGAAAAGATGAAAGTGCTCAGGTTAGTCAAATGAATGGTTTGGCTTTGTAGGGACTGTACATATAGTACATGTCATTGTATTTGCCACTCAGCTCCGAAATATCATATGGGTGCTTTGGGTTGCCATCCTAACTGCCCATATAATAATCCACAGCACTGGTGAAGCATTCAGTTGCCAATCATAGTCGGTGGGTGTTTACACAGGCGATTATCATGCACGATTTCTGTGCATTGCAAGATGAACAGAAATTGTGCACAAAAAGAACCCATTATTTTATATTTATATCTCAGCATGTCCTTTTTTTGAGCGACTCTGTTCAAGAATCACCAATTATTCCCTATGGGAGCAAGAAAAAAACTGCATCATGCTTGCATGAAACTCACATTTACATACAAGTGTCATTTTTCTATTTTTACTATTGGATCAACATTTGATTTTTACACAAGTGCAGTGCTGCATTTTTTATTGCAAATCACATTGCACTTGCATAAAAAATAGCGGGTTTACAAGTGAGATCAGTCCGGGTTTCTTGGATCTATATCACACTTGCTCACTCAGTTAAAGAGGAGCAAGTACTCCTGTACAGCCATCCCTCTCTAACTCACTGAGACAAAGCAGGGACATAGTAAGAATTGATAGTGAAGTAGGAACTGCATGGCTACGCTGCCATTTAGCATAGGAGGAACACTGCTCTGTACCCTCACGAAGTTATGGTGGCCCCTCTACACTCCCATACATTTATGGTGGCCCCTCTACACTCTCATGCAGTTATAGTGGCCCCTCTAAACTCTCATAGTTATAGTGGCCCCTCTACACTCCCATACAATTATAGTGGCCCCTCTACACTCCCATACAGTTATAGCGGCCCCTCTACACTCTCATACAGTTATAGTGGCCCCTCTTCACTCTCATACAGTTATAGTGGCCCCTCTTCACTCTCATACAGTTATAGCGGCCCCTCTACACTCTCATAGTTATAGTGGCCCCTCTACACTCTCATACAGTTATAGTGGCCGCACTACACTCTCATACAGTTATAGTGGCTGCACTACACGCTCATACAGTTAATAGTGGCCCTTCTACACTCTCATACAGTTATAGTGGCCCTTCTACACGCTAATACAGTTATAGTGGCCAGTCTACACTTATTGCATCACCAAGCACGAACTTGCGATTTTTGTGCGATGCGTTTTTAACATTAGAAACTCCTATTGTCTATCTCGAAAAATTTGTGAGAAAATCACAAGCAGTGCAATGTTTATGCAAGAAAAAGCATCGCTGATGTTCAAGACATTTCATGAAGACAATTGTGATTTTGCTACAATTTTCTCTCTGCAAAAATCGTGATCGTCTGTGTGAAGGCACCCTAAGATGTTTACATATCTCAAACAGCCCTTGCTCAAAGAAAGTTGTCTAATAGAGCATATGGAAAGAAGTTTATGGCCTCTTTCACATGGGCGACAGTGATATCGCCGCAAGAAAATCAAAGCGAAATCGTGATTTTGTAGTGTTCTTTAGTCAGTATTTTCAAGGGGGTGAAATTCAAGTCCTACCATGAGCTCCGCCGCACGTCTCCTCCAGCAGTTCCGCGGCACTTGTTTGTAGTCTTCAGCCAGTACTTCCTGGTGAGGGGCTCAAAATCCCTGATTGGTTCTCGAGCGCTGCAGCTCAGCCAATCACTACAATAGCTGTGATTGGTTCACCGAGTGCTGCAGTGATTGGCTGAGCCGTGACGCTTGAGAACCAATCAGAGCCAGCGCTTTCTGGAGGCGGGATTTTTGAACCCCCTCACCAGGAAGCGCTGACTGAAGACTGTAGTCAAGTGGGTCAGAGTTTCGGGAGGAGAAGTGCAGCGCAGTGGACAGCGCCTGTTAGGTGATGTATTGTTTTGTTTTTTTTAATGCACCTAGGGCTTATTTTAGGGACCAACAGTAGGACTTACTACTGTAAAAGTTGTATGGCACTGCGTGCTTAGCAACACAAAGGAAGGCTTTATTTGAAATAATGGGCTACAAAACATCGCAAATTGCGGCTGTGTTGAGCATGCTGCAATTTCTTTTTCTCGCAGTGTAGCAGGCTACAAAACATTGCTAATGTGAAGGAACCCATTGGAAAGCAGGGGCTTCACATACATGTGATTTGTAGCCTTGTCGCATCGCGAGAAAATTGCACGATTTTGTCACCTGTGTGAAAGTGCCCTAAGGGTGGAGCAATCCCATCAATGTTTCTTGCGGTTTTCTCAAGAACTTGTGCTTCTAGGTCAGGGGTGGGCAATTAATTTTCCCATGGGGCCACATGAGAAATTGGAATGGTTTTAGAGGGCCAGACCAACATACGAAGGCTCCATGCACATTGCCTTAATGGGGCCGTATTCCAGCCGCCCGATTTGGACAGCCATCGGTTGTAACACCTACCAATTTGTTCCATTTTAGTCCTAGCTTGTCCATGGATGCATTTACCTCTGTAAACAAATCACTCCCCGTTGTAGTATCTTTCATTGATCGCATAGCTGCCAGCTCTTCCATCATCTCAAAGTTTTTTGTTATCCCACGTACAAAAATAAGTAACTGGGCTGTATCTCGGATATCACAGCTCTCGTCCAGAGCCAAGGAAAAAAAGGTAAAATCATCCGCTTTCTTTTGCAGCTGAAGCTCCAAATTCCCCGCTATGTCTTCGACCCGTCATGTTATAGTTCGCCTGGAGAGGGGCACATTTGCGAATGCTTCTTTTTTCTCAGGACAAATTAGCGCTGCAGAGTCCACCAAACATTCTTTGACAAACTCCCCATCAGAGAATGGCTTACTGTTTCTTGCAATTTTGTAGGATACTACAAAGCAGGTCTTTACGGCTGCATCCCTGGATGAGTGAAGCTTTTTAAAAAATCCTTGCTGACTTTGCAGTTTTGCTAGCAAATCTTCAGATACCCGTGCCCACTCTGCCTCCGTCAAGTTCTTGTATTTCTCTCCGTGTTTAGTCTCATAATGGCGATGCAAATTGTAATCTTTAAATACAGCTATCTGCTCTCCACAAACTAAACACACAGCTTTACCTTTGGTTTCAGTAAATAGATATTTAGAAGTCCATTCTTTGTTAAAAACTCGGCATTCTGCATCAATTTTTCTTTTTTCATGTTAGCCGCCATATTTAAGGGTTAACAGCTAACCTCGGAAAATAGATTTTTTTAATACACAGTAGTATGCTCCTAGGAGAGGGCACAGAGAGCTGCCCCAAGAAGAGAGATTAAAAAGTGAATATTATTAGTATTATTATTCTAATTACAATGCAAAGGGAAAAGTCCTGACACTTACCAATGACGAGCGTGGAACGATTGTCCTGGCACTCCCCAAGGTCCGCAACGAGCATCCTGGCACTCAGAAGTTACAGTGGCATCACTTACTCAGCATCGGGAAGCAGTGAAACTACAAACTCCGAAGCCTTGTCCATTTTGTTAACTTATGTGCTGTTTAATAAAGTTATTCAAGCCTACGTCATTGGTAGAGGTGCTTGAATAAGTAAGGCCTGAATAACTATTAGCACAGCACAGAAGTGAACAAAATGGACAAGGCTTCGGAGTGCATAGTTTCGCTGCTTCCCGTTGCTGACACCGGACTCTTTGCGGGCCGGTCCGAGCTATTCAGCGGGCCGGATGTGGCCCGCGGGCCGTGCTTTGCCCAGGTCTGTTCTAGGTGTTTGTACCAGGATTGTAATGGGGCAACAAATAAGCCATAAACTGCAGACATTGCAAATAACTGTTCTATTTGTGAATGTGTAAATGTATGATAGTTCTCTTTTTTTTTACTTCAGATGATTGAATTTATTGATCGCTGTACTATTCGCATGCAAGCTTTAATTCACTTTTATCCTTTGAAGCCCATGGACATTGATTCATCGCAAGACCTTACTAATAGAGCATCATTTCTTAAGCTGTTTTCACCAAGGTATACCTACCTTATGGTTTTATGTTTAAGCCTATCCACACATTGAGGATATCTCGCATTCTGGCCACAGCAGGGTTTTAACAGAGATGTTACACTTTAATGAAATGTGATTGTTCTGAGTGAGAGAAACCAAGTAATCTTGTAGATATACCTTTTAATGGCTAACAAAAATACCTGATGTTATAGTGAGCTATCAGATCTTCTGTGGGCCCTTCATCTGGTCCATAGAAGATCCGAAAGCTCACTATAACATCATGCATCGTGCTATGTACTGCACGGAGATTCCGCCTGGCGATCATGTGACCGCCGGTTGTCCCCTGACCCCAGCTGATACATGATCGCCGGGCCGGGAGGCTGAAGGGAGATTGTGGAAGTATTACTTCCGCATTCCGTCCGGCGATCATGTGACTGCTGTGTGCCACCTGACCCCCGCTGTCACGTGGTCGCCGAGCCGGGAGGCTGAAGGGAGAATGCGGAAGTTATACTGTGACCGCCTGCACCCTCCTGAACTCTTTCAGATCAGGAGGGTGAAGGAAGAATTAATTTTTTCTCATCCATTCTCCCCAGCTCCAATTTATTTGGAGCTGGGGAGAATGGATGAGAAAAAATAAATGGATTGGAAACGGTTAATGCACCTCTTCCCCAGCGGTCCCCCCAGCAGTAATAATGCATCCACCCCCAGCGGTCCCCCCAGCAGTAATAATGCATTCCCCCACTCCCAGCGGTCCCCCCAGCAGTAATAATGCACCCCCCCCCACCCCACTAGATTGGCAATCAATGTTAGACGGAAGTTTACATAGTTTTCCGCAGTACATATTTGGAGCAGTTTAAGAGAAAAAAAAGTCATCCCCCTCTGCTAGAGGTCCCCTACCTTTTTGTACTTTGAGACATGTATGGAAAACCAAGAAATCACAAATTTGCTAACACTTTCTGATCTATCTATTTTAGTGTGAAATGTAACACTAGTATTCTACACTGGGGCTGTTCGATCATGTCTGCAATAATGTTAGCTCCATCACATTAGAGCTGTTTAAGATGATGTAAGTAGTAATGTATTTGGGGCCATGTGTTGGAGCAGGCTATCAGTCGCCCTACAAGATGTAAATAGTCAGCATTTGTGACATAAAAACAGAATTTAGTTTTCTGCGTCATTGGGGGGAAGCAAGACCTTCCGTATAGATCTTGCCACTAGAAGGTGAAACTAAGCAAAGAGAGTACTGCCCTTTTACACGAGACATTCTCGTTTGCTGGCATCAGCACGAGCTCATTCACGCTCGAGCAGTGTATTTGGACTGCACGATTCTCGATGAGAATATCATTTGTATGTGAAACACTAAATGGTCAGTATTTAAACTGCCCTACAAGTGATCGAGCCAGCGCAGATTTTTATACCACCTGAAATTGAACAATGAGCGAGGACCTCACGATTCTCATTCGTCATTCCGTCATCAAAAAGGAACCATTATCAACAGTTTAGCTCGTAAGAATGATTTTGTAAACATAATCATTCGGTCTAAATGCAGCATTCATCTCTCCTACCAAATATACCCCTCCTGCAGACACTGAACTAAATCAGTTTTAGCTTAGTGCCCCTAGGAGGCAGACCTCCTGCTTTGCAGGTCTTCTCCGCTTTTGTTATTTTAGCTTATTTTTGCTTTTTTACCTCTAGCTGGGATTCAGGGATGAGTCAACTTCCCTGCTTACTCGCAAGTGGAGGGGGCGAACAGTGCTGCATCTGACACACTGTTGCTCCCTCCCCAAGAAGACAAAGTAGAATAGCGCAGCTATAACTACCCTGCTTCCTGTCAGCCTTTCAGTCACCTGAATTTCCTGCCTGCTCACCCTAATTCCAGCAATCTCTCACCCCTAGTGATAGTCGCTTAAGTGGTGACCCTGTTGGTGCCCTAGAGAAGCCGAAGCGAAAAGGATGAATATGGGGTGAGTATGCTGGACTTGGTATTTTGTCCCATCCCACCTTTTCATTACCCCTCTCCCAGCCCACCATGTATTCTAGGGAATCTTAGGCCCTATTACTCCTCCCCTACTTCTGTTGGCATCACAGCCACTCTCCTTTCAGGTGTCCCTAACAGTCCCTTTGCAGAACTAGAAATCCATCTTTTGTTACCTCTTGACACTTTCTGTCGTTCCCTTCTTCATGGTAATCTGCTGCTTGGGAATTGCTCTCTTTGTCTCCTCAGGCTCTGCCAGCATTGTGATTCCCCATCGCCGCATGGTCCCCTAATCTAGACCCAGGCTTTTCGGGCCTAGTAGGCCGATATTAGGAGCTGGCACTTCCCAGCAGGCGAGACTGGATGTGGTGAGAGCACATGTCCAGCTTGGCTTCCCTGTTCCTGGAATCCTGCAGCACTTGGAAACCCTTCTCCTGCTTCGCACCAGATAGATCAGTGGTGGCGAACTTGCGGCATGCGTGCCAAAGGCGGCACCCAAAGCCTTTCCTGCTGGCACGCGTTGCCGCCGGCTGCTCACCACATTAGTAAATACCAGCAGGGGCCGCAGCTGCCCTGCTGGCATTCACTCACTGCGCTGCTAGCACCGCTGATCCTGGCCACACTGTGACGTCAGTGTGCAGCCAGGATCCTCCTCCCCTCCCCTGATGTCTCATTTTAGGTTCCGCGAGAGCAGGGGAGGAGGCATCCAGTAGCACACTGACGCCACAGTGTGTGGCAGGATGCATATTAACTTTTTCCACACCACTTCTGCCCTATTCAGCAATTCCAGCAACCAGATTGGTTGTTTGGGTTGGGTGATTCAGCAAACAACCAATCAGGTTGCTGGAACTGCTAAATAGCGCAGAAGTGATGTGGAAAAAGATAACTTGCTACCGGATCAGCGCAGATCAGCAACGCCCGGTAAAGGAGGGGCAGAACTTCCGTGAGGAGGAGGGGGTAAGTGTGTGGGTCTCGGGTTGGGAGGGAGGGGGTGTCACTATCATAGTGGGGGCCGCTGGGGGTTGTCACTGTCATAGTGGGAGCCGCTGGGGGGGTCACTATCATGCTGGGGGCCGCTGGGGGGTGTCACTATCTGCTGGGAGGGGGGTCACTATTACCGCAGGGGCCGCTGTGTGTGTGTGTGTGGGCGGGGGGGGGGGTTACTATTAATACTGGGGCCGCTGGGGGGTGTCAATATTACCACTGGGGGGGGGGGGTCACTAGTATCACTGTGGCCACTGGGGGGGGGGGGGCACTATCACCGCTGTGGCCGCTGTGGGATGTCACTATTACCGCTGGGGCTGCTATGGGATGTCACTGTTACTGCTGGGGATTCTGTAGGATGTCACTATCACTGCTGGGGCCGCTGTGGTATGTCACTATTACCGCAGGGGACGCTGTGTGTCTGTAGGGTCACTATTACCGCTGTGGGGGGGTCACTATTAATGCTGGGGGGGTGTCAATATTACCGCTATGGGGGAAGGTCAATATTACCGCTGGGGGGGGTCACTAGTATCACTGTGGCCACTGGGGGGGGGGCACTATTACCGCTGTGGCCGCTGTGGGATGTCACTATTACCGCTTGGGCCGCTATGGGATATCACTATTACTGCTGGGGATGCTATGGGATGTCACTATTACCGCTGGGGCGGCTATGGAATGTCACTATTATTGCTGTGGCCACTGTGGGATGTCACTATTACTTCTGGGGCTGCTATGGGATATCACTATTACCACTGGGGGTTCTGTGGGATGTCACTATTACCACTGAAGGTTCGGCGGGATGTCACTATCACTGCTGGGGCCGCTATTGGATATCACTTTTACCGCTGGAGCCGCTATGGGATGTCACTATTACCGCTGTGGCCAGTGTGGGATGGCACTATTACCGCTGGTGCCGCTATGGGATGTCACTATTACCGCTGGGGGTTCTGTGGGATGTCACTATTACCGCTGGGGGTGATGCGGGATATCACTATCACCGCTGGGGCCGCTATGGGATGTCACTATCACCGCTGTGGCCGCTGTGGGATGTCACTATTACCACTCGGGGTTCGGCGGCATGTCACTATCACCGCTGGGGCCGCTATGGGATGTCACTATTAGCGCTGTGGCCGCTATGGGATGTCACTATTACCGCTGTGGCCACTGTTGTATGTCACTATTACCGCTGGTGCCGCTATGGGATATCACTATTACCGCTGGGGGTTCTGTGGGATGTCACTATTATCACTGGCTGTTATGCGGGATATCACTATTACCGCTGGGGCCGCTATGGGATGTCACTATTACTGATGTGGCCGCTGTGGGATGTCAGTATTACCGCTGGTGCCGCTATGGGATATCACGATTACCGCTGGCCGCTGTGGGATGTCACTATTACTGCTGGGGGTTCTGCGGCATGTCACTATTACTGCTGGGGCCGCTATGGGGTGTCACTATTACCGCTGGGGCCGCTGTGGGATGTCACTATTATCGCTGGGGCCACTGGGGGATGTCACTATTACTGCTGGGGCCACTGGGGGATGTCACTATTACCGCTGTGGGATGTCACTATGACCGCTGGGGCCACTGTAGGATGTCACTATTACCGCTGGGGCCGCCGTGGCGTTTTACTATTACTGCTGGGGGTTCTGTAGCATGTCACTATTGTCCAGGCTGGCATCCTGCGTACGCCCTCATCTGTTTTCGAAGGGGCAGTTTTCTTTGCGGCTTCGAGCCTCTCGGGAGCTCACCGCTTTCAATTACAATTATTTTCCTCACCAGAGGGATTCCTTGTTTTCATTTCGTATGCTCCAGGACGGAGTCTTCAAGACTCTTTCTTCGTGACCCTTTCTCCAGCACCTTCTCCCCACTTTCCCATCTCGTCTCCTAATAACTCGCTCTCCTCTTCTGGGAGTGGTAACGCCTGGATGGAACAATAGGATAAACACTTGCAGCATCCTTAGCCTCGTTTCTTCTCTGGCACTGGTCACTTTCCATTGAGCTATTGCCGCTCTAAGAGGACATTCCCTTCCGTCATTTCTAGGACAGAATTCACAAGAATTCTGCCTTGGGATCATCATTTATGTTCTTCTTGGTACTCTTTGGTCCTTTCAGCACCAGACCTACTTTGCTCATTCTCTCTCTGCTCAAGGCAGCTCGAAGCAATCTGCCGCAATGTATATCATCACTAGCCAGCATACTGTAGCCAGCTTAGCCCCACATAACAGCTCTCCTGCTATTCACATGCAATGCTGGAAAGTCAGTAATAACATAGCTTTCCTCACCGCTTACATCCATGGGCAGAGAACCGGAGAACCAGCCTCACCTGTCCGGAACATAGCTGTCCAGAGCATAGACTATGCTATTCTATAGAAGGTCTAGATACATTTCCTTTTCTGCTGGTAGCAAACTGGATAATGCACAGTACCTTCCTCTTTGCCTTTCTCTCCTATTCTGTTCTTCAGCCCTTTAAGTTCAAGTCTGTCTTTTCAATCCGCTCGTAATCATTGCTAGTCTGTAACGACCGTTGGTTAGTCTATCCATACTGATTAAACCAGAAGCACCTCCTAGTCATCCGAATGCTTAATAGGCTTCATGTTCTCTTAGTCCTACCTGGCAGGCATCAGAGAACTTATATGCGCTTAATGGGATCAGGTTGCCCACTCTACCTTTTCTTTGTCCCACCCCTTGGGTACTGATCTAAAACGTCTTGCTTTGTCCCCAATGACATAGACGCGGAAACAGGATTTTTGTTACTTACTGTTAAATCCCTTTCTTGTCACATTCATTGGGGGACACAGCACCCACCCAGTCGGTGTCTTTTTTTACTAGCGTTGCCGGTCCTTTTCCAATCATAAACTCTCAATCTGGCCTGGTTTTCTTTTTTAATCTAGGGCTTGTTCTCTGGTTATGGTCTGTATTGATGGCCTTCATGTATTATGTACAAACTGCTTATGTCCAAACTCTTTTACCTCAGTGCCTGCAGGAGGGGTATAGCTGGTAAGAGGGACTAACTCTTTCTTTGCTTAGTGTCGCCCCCTAGAGGCAAGAGCTATACCCCAAGGTCTTGCTGTTTCCCCCAATAAAGGTGACGAGAAAGTGATTTTATGGTAAGTAACACAAATCCTGTCTTTCCTGCAAAGCAGAGACTTGCATTCCCAGATAATGTTTACTGACATTTGTGTCTTTCCATTTATTGAGAAATAACAGGTCCCTCTCCAAACCCAGCAAGTCTGAGAAGATTTCCGCAAAGAAAGCATGCTGCTTTGGCTTTGGACAGGTAATGTTGTGAATGAGCAGTGATGTATATGTTGCATCTTATGATGTAGCACATTAAAGGGGTTGTCTCGCGAAAGCAAGTGGGGTCAAGCACTTCTGTATGGCCATATTAATGCACTTTGTAATATACATCGTGCATTAAATATGAGCCATACAGAAGTTATTCACTTACCTTCCCTGCGCTGGCGTCCCCGTCTCCATGGCTCCGTCTAACTTCAGCGTCTAATCGCCCGATTAGACGCGCTTGCGCAGAAGGGTCTTCTGCCTTCGGGTCTGTCCGGCAGCAGCGGCGTTCTGGCTCCGCCCCCTTCTACGCGTCATCGCGTAGCTCTGCCCCATCACGTGTGCCGATTCCAGCCAACACGATGTATATTACAAAGTGCATTAATATGGCCATACAGAAGTGCTTAACCCCACTTGCTTTCGCGAGACAACCCCTTTAAGTATTTCTGTGCTATACTGTGAAGTGTTTCCCCCACTCCTTCTCCCAATTCATCTCCTTTAGGGCACCTTCCCATGGGCGAGTTTCCCGTGCAAGATTTGTGTGTTGTGAGATACACAAAACTCACATAAATTTACAACTAATTATTTAAATGGGTGTATTTACATCGACGACTTTTCTAATTTTCGCAGCATGTTCTATTTTTCTGGAAGTCTGCGGCAATCTCACTCATTATTTCTATTGGGTGAGAAAAAAAAATCGCATTGTACTTGCAAGTACTTGATTTTTAAATTTTTCCTAATAAAATACACACATTGTAAAAAAAAAATCAAGTACCTAGAGGGAGTTGTTGAAATAGTATGACACTATGTATGTGTGATTGTAATGCAAGTGATTATAATATCAGAGCAATAGGATAATTTATTGTGGAAAGCTGACCCCTTGATGGGAGGCTCTAGCACCTGTTGTACTGCCTGTAGCTTGGATGTAAGATGTGATACGGACAGGCATGGAGGCTCTAGGACCCTGTTGTACCGCCTCTAGCTTGGATACAAGATTTGATACTGGCGGGCATGGAGGCTCTAGTACCCTGTTGTACCGTCTCTAACTTGGATACAAGATGTGATACGGGTGGGCATGGAGGCTCTAGTACCCTGTTGTACCGCCTCTAACTTGGATACAAGCTGTTATATGGGCGGGCATGGAGGCATTCAGGTTCTGTATGGTATCCTACAACATATTAGTCCACATTTCCTGTAACTGAACCTCTAGGTCATGCAAACTTGTAGGCGATAAATCTGGCGACCATGCAAGCCACGGACGTGTGACAATGTTGTGGAGACATTCCTATGACCTTGCTGTGTGCGGCCGAGCATTATATTGCTGCCTCTTGGAAGCCGCCATAACAGACAACACATGTGGCTGCAGGATGTCCTAAACATATCACTGAGCTGCCATTGTCCCTCCTACCACTACTAGTGGCGACCGACAGAGGCGATGGTGGGTGGGTGTGAAAGGCAGTACATGTAATGGGGTGCCCTTAGACTAAGTGTCCTTCAGCCAAGCGCTCCGACAGACACAGGGGCCTGTACTGATGATACCGCCTGTCTCTGGATGGCAGACAATGAAACAGTTGTTGCTGCTTATTTTTGTCAGATGATCCTCTCTCCTGGTGGTCTGTCAAGGGTGTCTGGAGCCCGGGTTACTTGGTGTGCGTGTCCTCGCACACATCTACTGGTCCTAACAGTCTGGTCAGAACAGCCCAAGTGGTGGGCAATTCGTCAATACGACCATCCAGCTTCTCGCATTCCAATAAAACACCCCCTCTCAAACCTTGTTAACTTGGCGTAAGCTCTTTGATTGCATCGTAGAGGCGTCTAGTGGTCAGCAAGCCTTAGAAAACTGAGCATATTCAGCGAAGCGTATCGCACTTGCAGAGAAAATCACAATTATACAAGAGTTACATTGGTCCAAGTCTCTCGGACCGATATTGCGCTCGCCTGTGTCAATACAGCATCATCACTTGCTTGAAAGGTCATGTGTTTGTTAGGTGTTCTGTAGATGACTGGACGGCCCCTTGTGCTGGATGTCCTGCAGTTTGGCCAGATTAGACCGCTATCATCTTGTGCCGCATGAAGTGAAGGTGGGCCGGTATAAAGCCAGCATTATTCAGAACAAAAACTGCTCACATTTAGAAAGTCCGGTCATTTCGTTTTTTTTTGTCCAAAGTAACGCATGGTGGGCGCTGAATTAACCAATTTTCTATGAATGCATGTGAATTTGGTGCAGGTGCTGTAGAAAACACCTCTGTCCTGTATAATTAATCTGATACGGTATTTTGTATCTGTCATATACATTTGTGGCATATTAGACCAATTAGATAATGGTCAAACAAGAAAGGAGAATAAGCTCTATTCATGAGCCCTTGAAATCCACATGTTTGCGCCATTTTCAGCTTTATATCTCCTTCTAAATACTTTTTATGGCTTTTCTATGTATTTGATGTTTCTCGCAGCATTATTTTTCTTCTGACTTTCAGTTTTGTGTGCGGGATAATGGCCAAGCTGGATTTATGCTAACTTTCCCTTTCATTGAAGAAAAAAGCCTTCTGCGGGACGAAAGCAAGCCTACATTCTCCTATGCTGCTGGACCATTCATGACGATGACAAAGTAAGACATTACAATCTCCTTCTATCATCTTTTTCCGCAGTCCAGCTTTCACATCTGTACATGGCTATGGGGAAAATGATGGTTTGCACTATCCTGCGTATAGTTGCTATACCGATATCCCTACTTTTCCAGATTTTGTCCATGTTTAGCATCACGTTTCACCCCAGTCCTATCCTACGTTTTATCTCTGGCATAGATTCTCAATCCTGGTCAATTTTTGAACCAAGAAAGATGGCGTCTCGCACACATTCTGTGGCCTCGTTGTCAATTTTAATTTGAATTCAACCATTTTTTGCAGTCATAATTTTTGTCTTTAAATTCAGATAGAGGCGTATTTTATACTTATACTACACCAATCTTAAAGAACGATTCCAGTGAAAACATATTTTTCCATCCCTACACTACTGATTGCCTGTCACACTCTGGACATCTCCTCTGTATATTGCAGTCACTTCCATGCAGTGCAGCCTTATGTTTGATACTTATCAGCCACCATATTCATGTTTAGAGTTCCCCCTGCCTTCTCTGTATGCTGTGCTAACAGTCCCATGATGCATCAGCTCAGCATCACATGACCAGCTAGTGCCCGTACCATCTCTGCCTGTGATTATCATCTATATCTATATATTACCATCTATACCACTATATTTTCCTAAATCTATGAATATACAGTTTGGAGGATGATCTGTGATCTCCTATATAATAACTGTGTGACATCACAGGTGCTGAATTATACTTTTACTATCCTTTATAAGATTAAACACTCGGCGAATAAGGTGGTTTATCATTATCACTCTGTTCATGAATTAACAGAATGTTAATCTTTTGACAACTCCGTGGACATTAAATATTTGGTGAAAATTGGAAATAAATTGATCTCCCTGGTCATCCTTCACCATATTTCTATATATAGAAGTGAAGCAAGAAGTAAATCATCTTGTTATAATATATAACGGTGTAAAATAGTGGATGTCTCTCACTAAGTATTTTTGTGAACAGAAGTGAAGCAGGAAATAAACCATCCTGCTATATAATATAACGGTGTCAAAGAACTGAGTAATATTACACGTCCTATCCCACTGGTTAGGACGTTACTACCATTTAATAAAATCATATAGACGTTCTCTAATTGTATCTAGCATAGAAATTCCATTGCTATATTGTATCACGCAACAAAAAATTCTTTCATCTTTTAATGTAAAATAAAAGTTAAGTTTTATATTCAGTGGTTCCCGTCGGTGAAATTATCACATTGTTAGGGAACTTATTTGCCTCGGTGACATAAAATCCATACTGCGGCTGCAGATTTTGGTGTGGATCTTTCCTCGTCTTGTGTTCACAAGATACTGCGTTCGGAACTGTGGCATTTTACAGCGATTTTGCACAGCGTTTTCAGATGCATTCTACAGCATTTGACAGCGTTTTTTAACGCACCCCATCATTGTGATGAGTTGTGTTAAAAAGCGCTTAAACACACGAAAATAGAGCAGACAGCGCTAATCTGTGAGGCCCCATTTGAAATCAATGGGAGAGTTATATAGTGCTAAGTGCTGTAAAAAGCGGGCTGTTTGAGAGCAGCTTAAAGGTGGCTTTACATCAGACAGCTATGCTCCAAACAGTCACTTGGTAAAGTGAATGTAACCAAAGTTGTTTCTTATAAACACGGCCACCATCCGGGTGATGACCAAGCATTAGTCCGCTAGCTGCTTTGTTTCAGTTCACCTGAAAATAGTCGCGGGTGGATATCATCTGGTGTAAACAGATAATTGTTTGTCGGTCGACGACTCGCCAATAGCATTGTGAGAAGGTGCGCACTTCAGTGGCCATGAAATTGTAGAAGTGAACAATAATCGCTCTTTTTAAAAAGACACAAGCAAGTTGTGGAGAAACTGTTCAAACAGTAGTTGTCCTGTGTGAAGGCCCTCGTATACTGCACTGTCCTAGACAGCCATATGTAGAAGCTGCGCAAGGAAACGCTGCAAAATGATAGTCAGCA
The DNA here is from genome assembly GCF_035609145.1 of Eleutherodactylus coqui. Classification (NCBI taxonomy): domain Eukaryota; kingdom Metazoa; phylum Chordata; class Amphibia; order Anura; family Eleutherodactylidae; genus Eleutherodactylus; species Eleutherodactylus coqui. The sequence continues at coordinate 339,521,258 of NC_089837.1, forward strand.
CAAAATACATGCATTTAAGTGGAAACAAACAGCCTTTGAGCTCAGGTTTTGTTTTATATATAAATATGATCAAAAATGTGTTTCTATCCCAAACATATGTTTATGTGTATGTCCACAGTAATCTGCCTTAGGCCGCCTGTCCACGGCTGCAACAGAATATCTCAAGTGATTTTCCGCTGCGGGGGAGCACTAAAGGTCACCGCAGTGAGCCTATCCTAATGATTGGTTCATCGCTGCATGCCACGATTTTTAGGCGAGAGTGGATAATCGCTATGGACTTCCCGCTCGTGTACATCGGGCTCCGCTTCCCATAGTTATCCTATGTAAAGCGTTTCAAGCGTGATCTGCGTGCGATTTATCACCGTGGATCACGCTATGAAGTATCGCCCGTGGACAGCCAGCCTTAACCCATTCCAAATGCTGTCTGGTTTTGTTAATTAAACTTTAGATTGTTATATTGTCTACACTTTTATAAAATTCCTGAAAATCCTTGTCAATTCTCCTAGCTTGCTGTGGGGAAGTACAGAAGTTACAGTAAAGGGGTTAGGGGACAATGTTCAGAACAAGTGCTTTGCTGATCTTCTTATAGCCGAAGAGGAGAATATGAGGTACGTGAGCCTTTCTATTTTTCTTTTTCTTCTTCCTCTCCTTGATTTACAGTAACTTTCCTTGTGTTATGGCACTCACTAAGACAAGTTTCGGTGCTATATAGTGTGTTACAGGTCTGTTCCTTCATTCATCACTAGTCACTCCACTGTATGGCTACAATTTCAAGAAGGAATAAGACTTACTGGGCAAGATCCAACTTCCAAGCTTTCATACCTACTTTGAGTCTTCTTGCTCCTTAGCTATTAGTAGAGACTTCCAGTGGGTACAGAAGCGTAGGCATGGCCATCTCTACCTCTGGCCCCAGAGTGCAACTAATCAGGGCACTGACCAATTGGAAAGGGGAATCGGAGGTCAGCCTGATGTACCACCAATCGTGTAGTTATAGGGATCGCAATGGTTGCACTTCCAACTGGGCCCTTACGCTATTGGGGCACACAAGCCATCTTACCAAACTGACACTTCCTGCCCTGTTAGTCATTTTACAATGATTTGATTCCACTGCCTAAATCTACTGTGAGCTGTGCATTCACCAGTGTGGGAATTGTCAGTCATCGTGTCTTATCTGCACTACTCATTGGAGTAGAGGAGAGTGCAGACAGGAGAAGATGATTTCCGAAGATGATTTATGCCCACACTGCTCTGAAGTAAGGAACCAAATTAGTGTTAAATGATTAACAGCTCAACCAGGGAGAGGCAGAGGAACTTATGGAGGGCAATAAGGGATATTTAATACATGGTGGAGGTCAATAAAGGGGGGGTTATTACATTTCTGGAGAGCAATAAGGGATCATTTATTACACAGGGTACAGAGAGCTCTATTATCTCATGGCAGCACAGAAGGCACAATAAGTGGGCAATATTACATCATCGGGACTCTCTAAAGGGGCACTGTTTCTACATGGGGCTACTAAGGAGGCATTATTACAGGGGGCATCTGGGCACTATTACTTTGTGGGGGAACAGCCCAGAAATCACACAATTGCAGAAATATAGATCATATATGTGTAGCCTGAGAAGGGAGCACATCAGAGGTAAAACTAGCCTAAAAAAAAGGTGGAAATTTTGGTAGAAGCCTTTTTTGGATTAAAATATTGTAAACTGTTCAGAATTACGCCACTAAAGGCACCTTGTAACAAAATAGGTGAGCATTAACAGGGGCGGATGTGGCTATCCAGCCCAACAGATTTGCTATATATAGTATAGGAGCCATACGCTTCTTAACATGTTGGATGCATCTTACTCCAGTGGAGTTCCTATTGAGACAGGGATATGAAATTCCAGTTTTAATAACTTCCCCTAAGTAGTTAAAATCATTGTAATATGAATACAACTATATGTTAAAGGTTCTGGGAAAACTGATAATATGAACAAAAAGGGTCTCTCCAGGGAAGCTCCTAACAAAGTTTTAAAAAGTACCAGTAAGGGATGGTTGTAAGAAAAAATTTTTAAAATCCTTTGGAGTAGAATTTTAAAAAATTTCCACATTAACACCTTTGGTGACATTCAATATGCATGTATGTCAGATGCGCATGGGGTTTATATGGAGTGGGCTTAGGAGTCAAACCTGCACGATACACAGGGTATAGATACCTCGTGTCAAAAACTGCCAACATCCAGCCTCATCGGCCAGAATTGGAGATAATAGAGACCCTGGCCATTAACCCCTTACTTGCTGCAGCATTTAAATAGCTTGACAGAGGGAGGGGGGGCTACCTCTATCTCCCGGAGAGCACCTCAGTGAGGAGATTGTGTCATGCTGTTTGATTCCCCTGTGGTATGAGTTAGTAAGATGCCCTTAGAAGCCCATTAGTATAGTATACAATATAAATGATCAAACGTCTGCAACTTGTGGCCCTACGTAGGGAATAAAAGAAATGTAAAAGTAGCTTAAAGATTTTTTTTAATTACTTTAAAAAAATATTAAAAGTTTAAACCCTCCCTTTTCCCATTTTTATTGTAAAAGCTAAAAAAAAGCATATTTGGTATTATGTCGTCTATAAATGTCCAATTAATTAAATTAGCGTTATTTATCCTGCACAGTGAATGCTGTCAGAAAAAATTACACAATGCTTGAATTCAACAGAAAGCAATCAAAAAGCCATATATGAACAATAATGGAACCAGTAGGAATTACAGGTCATCCTGCAGCAAACAGCCCTCACACAGCCTGATTGATAGAAAATATCATTTCTTTTGGGGGTTTTTTGTATTGACTTTTCTTCAATATTCTAAGTTGCTGTAAAACTGTTCTAATGCTTAGAGAAATACTGCAGTGTTCATGTAGTTCCTGCATTCTTCTGCTTCACAGTTACCTGCAGCATCCTCTTATCCTTCAGCTGTTAGCACTGTCTACATCGCCTTCTCTGGAGAGAACACAACTGGTGTTTGAGCGAGTCACATTTGGGTCCTTTTACAGCATTTTACATGAAAAGGTAATTTCCAGAAATGGCTCTAAGGCCTCATGCACAAGGGATGGATTTTTGCTGTGGAATCCGGAGTGGGCATCCACAGCAATAACCCTCCATAGCATGCTATGGAAAAGTGATTCTTCATGCACAGAGCGGAAACCAGTTGCGGTTTCCGCTCGCAGATTAAAAATTGCAGCATGTTACATTGAAGTCTATGGAAGCCTTCCGACCCGCGGCCTGTTCACAATCGACATTGCGGATGGGCTGCGGATTCCGCGGGAAAAGCAGGAGCTTAAAAAATAAATTAATCTGTACTGCGGCAAGCAGTGCGGACCATCTGCCGTACAGAGAAGCCAGAAGAAGACAGGTATGCGCGGACGCTAGTGAAGAGGGCCGCCTGCACACACAGGTATGCAGGGTCACCCGCCATGGTCAGGGCTGGATTCTGTGCAAGATTCTGCAGGCGGAATCCGGACATGTCGTGTGCATGAGGCCTAAGTCAGTGTGGAGCATGATGTTTTTTATTACTGTTAAAGCAGCTTTTATGGTTTGAATGCAAAATATGTGTAAATATAGATTTTCAGATGAAGTGATTAACGTTGCAACCTCCACAGCTGCTGTCTCCATCGTGCCTCAGCCTTGTCTCCTAGATATGTCTTCTTCTCAACTCTGCAGACCTCTTGGATAAGATTTAAAAAGACAGCCCAGTTTGGGCAATGTAGGTCCCGCTGTCTGCAGTTCATCACTGCTGGAAACCACGACTTTTGCTGATTTTGGAGAATCATAGTGTAAATGTTTATCTGGCCTCCAATGACTCTACATGGAAAGTGAAGCATGGGACTGCTATTATATAAGGCTGTTAGCGCTCATGTAATAGTGCAAATTGCTGTGCTGCACTTGCAGGTTCAGCCTGACAGTTGTCGGGAAAATGCGAGTGCTAGCAGCAGCTGTGAGTGTTCGTATAATATCATGCATATAGGACGACCACTGATATCTTTGGCCTTTTCAGTGAACACCTGGTGTGCTCCAGAGCCAAGAACAACCTTAATAGGGTAGATTTAAGCAGTTTAGCTTAATCCAACATCCTTCTTCTAAGGCTAGGGCTAAGCGATGACGTGTGTCACACAAAATCAAGTCTCACAAAAGTTATATGACAAAAAACTTTATGGAGCTTGTCTGCAACTTAAGGCCCATTTACTCGGAGCGATGATCGCTCAAAGATCACTCAAATGACAGTTTGAGTAACAGCTTTGAGCGATCATTTTGCATAAACTATTAAGTAGCTACTCAGCTACTAATATCTATTTATTGTGCAAATGAAGCCTTTAGCTGAAAGCATTTAATAGCCCAAGAGCTCTTATCTGCTTTCAGTTTTTTTGTTCTCCGATGGGAAACAATGCTATCAGCACTACCCGCGGAGAACTGCAGATAAGGCCGAATGATGATTTTTAGGTTGGCCTGAATTTAACGATCAGCTTGCAGTGCACAAAAAGTGCATGATGGGCGCGTTAGACGCAATGATTATCGCTCAAACGATTGCTTTTTAGCGAGTTTTGAGTGGTCATCGCTCTGTGTAAATGGGCCTTTACTGTTATTTGACTGTGTTAGAGCAGCAATTAAAAAAGGCAGGTCGCAAGCAAGCCGCAGTTGCATAATTTTACATTGATTTCTGATTTGGATTTGTGCAACTATTGTGTCGCAATCGCATCAGGTCAAAACACAATCCCCTTGACAATCATTCGATTCAACATCGCATTCAAAACTGTGATCTTTATGTCGCACTACACATGTCGTTGTGTTACCCTAGCTTGTAATCAATAGTATGGCAGCTACACCAGTGCAGTGTATTAGCTATTAGCAGAAATGTCTAATTTTGCAACACTTTTTCGTACAATGAAATTAGCTGCTAGCTTTTCTGTACTGTTAATCTTGATATCTTCTGACATTTTCAGCGCTCAGAATACCCAATATTGCACTTAGGAACAATAGTTCACATACTCCTCCAGATGATTGAGGCGCTCGTATTTCTGCACTGGCGTGGATTCATCCATCGCTCCTTTTCTTCACATGCCATTCAGCTGGTAACAGCAGACAGAGCCAAGATAAGCAACTTTGAGTATATGGTAGAAAGGTAAAGAACATTTCTTATGTGTACATGTTCTGTTATAGTAAAGGTTATTAGTTTTGGCATGTATAGATATAAAGTCTGTCTTTGTTTTTTTTTTTGTCTTTTCCTAAAATATGAAAAAGGGTTTTCCCGTGAGGAACATTTATAACTCATTTACAGGATATGTGATCAATGTATGATCGCTGGGGTCTCACTGCTCGGAATTCCACAGATTATGAGAATGGGGGCTTCTGTGTGCCTGTTTTGAATGGATCATTGGTAATGTGTGCACCATTGATCATAGATTTATCCCCTTTCCCATGGACAGGTGCTAAATTGTGTTTGTAGAGCTACCCTTTTAGGGCCTGTGTCACACAAATGTATTTGTGCAGCGTTTTACATGCAAAATATGCAGTGAATAGAACCCATTGAGTTTTGTTGGTGCATTCAATGCATTTTGTTTTCACAACAAATATACAGTATGCTCTATTATCCTGCGCATTGGCTCACAAAAATAGCACATATTGAACTCATTAACTTAATTGCCAGTTCAGTGAATGAGAGCATGGTTGCGTGCTTCAAAGCATCTGCAATAATTACATTAAAACATGCGGATGTCCATGTAGATATGCAAAACCCATTGTGCAAATATGCGGGGAAAATGTACTTACCCGGCCTTGGGGTAGATTTCCGGATTTGCTCAGAAATGTATGTGACTATCCTGTTCATCTAAATGGGGCTTCCAGGAATCCATGCACCACCTACAGAAATAACCAAATCTAAGAGTATGAATAAAGAACAATCACAGACCTCTCTATAACAAATCTGCTGTGTGACCTCCCATGTGCCTCTTTGATATTGATTGTCACAATGAAGAACACTTACAACAAAATGCAGTCCTATATTCAATCATCTACTTTACACAGATTTCATCATTGCCTACAAGTTTTACTAGAAGTTTGTCTAATATCAGTGTTGCTGGGCGACTATAACAACATCTTTTTGATGTCCTATTTCCAGTAGTTGCCCAGTTTATGAAATCTAATTCTTCTTCTCTTATAGAGATTTCTGTGTTGTGGATTTTGGGGCAGATTAGCTGCAGACAGATTGTGGTATGAAATTAATCCGCATGTGAATTGCTCTAACAAGTATGGACTGTCCAAAACTGAGAACTCCTGTAAGAGTACTATACTAAGTAGAATTATTTAATGCAGGAAAGATTTTATTGAAATCTACAACTATATAGGAATTGTACAAGACAGTGAGGCTAATTCACTATTGGAAATTCAGCAATTTTCTGGTGCAAATTATGCCGGAAAACTGGGAAACATTCTTTGTGCCACATTTACTACACTATGATGACAAAAGTATTGGGGCACCCACTAATTCTGTGCTATCAGGCAAAAGGGATATGCAGATTGGTTGTGCGAGCATAAGGTATAAAGGAGAGCATCACACAGGCATATCCCAGGAACCATCAGAATACCACAAGGTGTAGAGTTAACAGACTTTGAACGGGGAGAAGAGAGTGTGGAAAATACTGGTGTGAAGGCGCAACACTCCAAGCTAGTAGAAGATTAAGGTCCAATATGCGATAGTGAAAGCACTTCTTTTTTATTATTTAACAAAATAAAAAAACAGCAAGTGAAAAGGCATTTCGGGGACGAGCCCCTTCGTCAGTTCAGCTGGATTAAACACGACAGGATGCCTGGGGGTGACACATTTCCAATGTTTTTGGATGTGCCACAGGTCCTGTATGTGGAAGGGAGACAGGGAGGAAAGAAGACTTTGAACAGCGTATGTAAGTATGTTGTCACCTAGGGGCACCCGTCAGGGATGCCCGTTTTCTCCGGCCCTATTCGCCATAGCCATCGAAGCCCTAGCGATTCGTTTGAGAAATTCCCCTGATGTAACCGGCATTAAATGGGCGGGCCTCAAAAGCAAGGTGGGGCTATATGCGGACGATACAATTCTCTTTTTATCAGACCCTATAACCTCCTTCTCTCAAGCTATGTCCCATATAAACAAATTTTCCCATCTGTCTGGACTGCACGTTAACTGGTCCAAGTCCACAATTTTATAGACAAATCCTAACCCGGTAAACAATCCCTGTGTGACTAGATATGGCCTGGCCGTGGTCCCCACATTTAAATACCTAGGGATATTTATGTCCCGAGATTATAACAACGCAACAGAAGATAATATCGTCCCACTAAAAAAAAATGTAAAAAACAAATTCAAGAGATGATCTTAGCTACCGCTCTCGGTGGCCGGCCGTATTAACCTTGTTAAGATGGCTATCCAACCCAAGTGCCTATATGTACTACAACATATGCCAATATATGTCCCTAAGCACATCTTCCAATCCCTCAATTCTCTCATCATATCATTCATCTGGAACTCCACCCGCTCGAAACTTAGCCTCTCGTCCCTACAAAGACCCAAAGAGCAAGCCGGAATGGCCCTTCCGGACCTACGGCTATATTACCTAGCAGGACAGATACGAAATATCCGCAATTGGGTTTTGGAGCCGGAGATGCCCATAGCAGACCAATTCCTCGCAAAACAAGTGCAAGGGAATAATCTACTAAATTATCTAGAATTCCCAGAGTACACAAACTCCTCTGACATATTACCACTTCATAAACTCGCCCTGCAGGTATGGAAAGAGGTTAAATCTCTTCAACAATACGAGGACGTGATATCGGAACTTCCTCTATGGAATAACTCCGGCCTCGCTGCCTTACAGTCGGTTCCAGACCCCCAATATTGGATGTCCCTGGGAATAGTTTCAGTGGGAGACGCATATATAGACGGAGGAATCCCCACATTCAACCAATTACGTGAAAAATTACAATCCCCACAACTCCAATTATTCAGATTCTTCCAGCTGAGACATGCTCTAATCTCCCAGTTCCCTCCTGCCTCTACCCGAATATCCAAATTCCCCACAATTGGTATCCTCAAATCCCAAAGGCCCAGAGGCCTAATTTTGGCACTCTACACACATCTCCTCTCAGCCAAAACAGACCATAACCCGCTCCCAGTATACGACAGATGGAAAGCATCTATTCCGTCTCTAACACCCGAGGATTGGGAGGACATTTCGGAATCCCACCTCCTAGTCTCCCCCGCAGTCAACAACAAATTGATCCAGCTATATATAATACATCAAGCATACCTCACCCCCAGCCGTTTATATAAGATGGGAAACACTTCCTCCAACTCCTGCCATAGATGCCGCCGGTCGGAAGCTAACTTCTGGCACTCGATCTGGGACTGCCCCCTGGTAAAAGAGTTCTGGTATGAGACTGTCTCCTTCATAAACTCACTGCTACCGCCCTTATTCAATATTGCGATGGACCCAAAGACAATTTTATTTGGCTTGCTGGAGGAGGAGGTGTGGCCATACCACACCCGTGTCTTTCTCCAAAAAATACTATTTTTGGCACGCAAAGCGATAGCCACTCTTTGGATGGCTGCGGAAGTCCCCACAATTCGATATTGGATTCGGATGGTTAACGTAGTAATCTCCTACGAGAAAATTATCTATCAAAATAGAGGATGCCCAAACAAATTTCAAGAGATATGGGACGTTTGGCTAAACACCCACTCCACTTTATCCGCAGACTAAACTTGGAGCCCGAGTCCCCCTTCCTTTTTCCCTCCCTCTTCTCCATTCCCCCCTCCCCCTTCATCTCTACATTCTCTTTCCCCCCATTCTCTTTGCAAACCACATACACGGTGTCTCACATCAATATACCTCAAATAATCGGCATAGACAGCTTATGTTCAATTGTTAAAAGTTTATTGTTACACTCACTGACAAATTAGCCAGAAAGGAAAAACAAGAAAATGTTATCATTAATATGAAAGTTAAAGTACAGCATGTTATCTGTGAAATACTCGCGTCATATCAGATATAATTTTTCTTTTATTCTGTACTGTGCAAATTTCCTCTTAATAAAGACAACAAAGTTAAAAAAGTATGTTGTCACCTGAGCAACCAATCAGTACGGGACATCGCAGCGCTTTTGTACCGTCCAAAGCCCGCTGTTGGCAATGTTATTCGGATATAGAATATATCTGGTGTCTGCGGTGCAGTAACATTCGGGGAGCCCTCTAAACTGATAGAAAGTGGACAACGAAGCCTTGTACCACCTGGAAGGCATCATGCAAATCATTTGCCAAAACACTCGCTCAGGTGGTCTCATAGACTATTGGAAGTCCCACACACATTAGCACCAGAACCATCATAGGGAACTCTATGTGAAGGGTAACCATGGATGAGCGACTGCACACAAGCCCAACATCACGGCGTGAATGCACAGAGGCGTCTGTAATGGAGCTTGTTGTGAACTGTTGAATCGTAGTACGCTATCTTCTGACCAGGTGATCGCATTTGCCTGGATCAGATTGTCAGTGTGGCGGTTGCCTGGAGAGCGGTTTCGACGTGACTGCATCGTCACAACAGTGAAGTCTGGCAGGGATTCTGTTATAGAGTGGAGGACTTTCTGCTGGGAAGGACCAGGGCCATTGATTATAGTGAAGTCCATCCTCAATGTCGAAGGGTATTGTGACAGTGTGGTATTACCTACCCTGTGTCAATACCTTGGTTCAGCTCCGTGTCTCTACCAACATGACCGACACCATGCCATACAGCACGCAGTGTTGAAGCTTAATTTAAGGAGCAGGATGTCTGCAAACTGTACACATGACCGTTTATTTTGAAAAGCCAACTGAAATGACCGGTACGCTTTAAGGTGTTTTTTAACATTTTTGTTTGTCTTCCAGCAAAGTTATGGTGCCGTGTGATGGAATCATTCATTTCCCAATACCTAAATGGTTGTATTGCTGGGCATCTCCTGAAATAGTTGCGGGAAAAACTGGTACTGTAAAGTCTGATCTTTACAGTTTCTGTGTAGTGATGCAAGAAAGTTTAACAGGTACATTGATTTGTGTTTGTTTCATACTGAGAGCATTTACAAGAAACCTCATTTTTAGTTTTATGTGACAGGATGTAGCAAAAGATTAGAGCTAAAAACAAAGGAAAAGATTTAGCAAACACACTTATTATTGCCTATAAATACATATTTTTCTGCATTTTTGGAATGATGTGTAAGGCCTCCTGTCCACGGCAGTGATTTCGCCGACGGTAAATCGCTGGCGAATGACGCCGTCTGAAGCTTTCCATAGCTTTGCTATGGAAAGCGCCGGCCCCATGTCCATGAGCGGAGAATCGTTGCAATTCTCCGCTCGCGGCCGGCAATTCGCAGCATGTTGTGAATTGCCCCGATTCTCCGCGGTTAGCCTATCAGATTAGGCTGACCGGCGGAGATTCGTCTGCGGCTGCTGCTCCCGGGCGGCAGTAGGGATACTGCAACGCCCGTGGACAGGGGGGCCTTACACAAGAATGCATGTAAGTGAAGTTTTTCTGTCTTCAAACTTTTGGCCATGTATTATAACTACAGTGGGTATGGGAACTTCGGCCATCAGTGATGCCAACCCTTCTGGCATTCTTTAAAGATTTAAAATGTTTAACTTGAAATCTCCCATACAATGCTACATGACACAAGCCATATATATTATGGGTTTATTCACCCATTGCAGTAATGGGGCAGTTTACTCACAATTTTGGTATGAATAAACCCAAATGGTAAAAAATTCTTTCTGGACCTTTTGTTCTCGCAGTTCCTAATTTACGGATTATCTTCACATTTTAGACTCTCTGCCATGGAATGGGGTAGATGGCGAAGCAGTTAGGGATGCCATGGATTCTGGACATTACTTGACGGCTGATCCAGCTCTTTCGGAACCATATTACTCTGTAGTCAGCACTGGGATTCAGGCTAGACCTAAGGAACGGACAACACAGCTTCAGGATGTTGCATATATGCTGAAGAATGATGTGAAGGTAATTGGATTATAGAATATATTTAATAGCCTTATCGCCCATATGTCATTTTATATTAAAGGACCTTAGACCGCACAGTCTTAAAGTGTTTGTAGTGCATTCAAATAACTTCAATTGACGCTTATTGCCCTGTGCATATAGCCTTCACTCTCCCAGACAGTGGTCACATGGCCATTAGTAGTCATAAAAATTGTGCTGCACAAATACAGCACCAGATTTACTGGATAACGATAGAACGGCCACATGAAAACAACTTAAAGGTGAAGATTTTTTTTTTTTGTATACAATTCAATTGCCAAATTGAATTTAAGTTCTAGTAGCATGGCCAATTTTTGATAAATGGAAAACGCACTTAATCCCAGACAAGCCCTTTAACTGCTATTATACCGAGCCTGTAGAAAATGCTGGTATAGAATAGTAGAAACGAATTGGTGGAGCAACCCAAGTAGATTATGCAAGTATGAAGTAGGAGACAATGTCCTCTATTTGGAGAAAGATGAGCTAGGGATTTGTTTTCCATATTTTAAGAACCCCGGGAGGGATTTTCCATGAATGGAACGGGCAGCTCACCACAAATCCTGTTGTACCCAACTGAGTGAACGTTTCCATCTAATAAGCACTGCGGAATACGTTGGCGCTATACAAATAAAGATTATTATTATTAAAGACAATTCTTAGAGTATGTGATACAACCTCCAGGTGTAATCTAATTACATGAGATTAGTTATTGCCAAACTTCTCTATTTATTAAAACCAGTTTTGAGGTTAATGAACCTCTTCCTCAGCACTTGCTAGGATACACGTCTGGGAGCTGACGGTGTATTTTGCAGAGAGGGTTGGACAATTGCTGATGTAAAAAGTGCTGGGTATTTTGTGCTCTGAAGCCTGTGAATGGAGCGGTGGACTATAGTCATAGTAATGCAAGATATAGTTTCTCAAGATATGAAGTAAATGTCTCATAGGCAGACCACCACCTTATCAGATGGAGGGTCCCCTGATCCTCCTTCCACTAGGTGTTCTGGCTACATCCAGCTGCAGGGTGTAATACAGAGCTGACCGCTCATGTAGACGGACTCAAGTCTATGGGACTTAAAAGATCTGAGGAGCTTGGCCACTGTCATCTCTCCAGGAGAATTAATATAGACCGCTGGAGCCGCAGGGCACTTTACAGGTGAAGAATGTTTTTGTTTTTTTTATTACATTTCCTGCTGCCGGGTTAGTTTTTAAATCTCTCCAATAATCCTTTTAATCCCGCTCAGGCTGTCTCTGTGGGACTTTCTAGGGCTTTCATCAAATAAAATATATATTAAAAAAAATCCCAATAGCAGTAAAATTGCAGCATTTTAGCTCTAGCAACTGTCTGCACTGCCTTCTGTAAGCATGGTTGATCTCTCATGTCAATATTCATTATTTTGCACTGCGGCTGAGCTAATCTGTCTTCAATATTTTCTGAATAGGATGGAGACAAAATATATGTAGAATCATCTGGTGTAATGTTAAGGAGATAGTAAATAATTATTATACAGTCTAACACTAAGCAGATAGGCTGCATTTGTAGCCTATATTGGGATTTTACACTCGCTGTATTGAAAGACAGCTGTAAAAGATGATTCTGTTTACTACTAAAACTTTAGTAGTGAAATGCTTTTTGCTCCGTGCCAAACCCATATCTTCCCAGCCACACTAAGGCCAGCGCTGCATGGCATGATATGCTTTTTCCGTTCAAAATATTTTTATTTGCATATTTTTACTGGCATTAACATACATTTGTCATTTGCTTATGGATTTGTATTGACTTGCAGTATCACAGACAAAGGTAAATCAATTCTTTACATTACAAGACTTTGGCTATGCGTCTTTTCTTTTCCTTCCTTCCTAATCAGGCAGTTGAATACTGCCCTAACTTATCAAAACTTAAACTGTAACGAAAACATAATTGACAGACAGGGTGGTATGGGATAGGTGGGGGGGGGGAGGGTAGGAGGGGAGGGGTTAGGCTTATATGGGGAGCTGGGGGTGGTGGATCTCTGGGGCACGGTTTGAGGTGGTAGAGCCCATCCCCGGGAAGAGCCACTCTCAACTTCCGGAAGCTTTCTGGGGTCTACCAATGTCTTCTACGGACGGCCCGTAGCTACCCAGATGTAGAGGAATTTCGGTAGCGAGTCCATTTTAATTACGTTGACCCTGCCATTCCAGGACAAGAACAATGAGTTCCATTTGTTAAGGTCCTTTTCAAGTTCTGACAGGAATGGGAGGAAGTTGAGTTTAAAGATCTGTGTGGTGTCTGCCGGGAGTTGAATGCCCAGGTACTTTATCGAGGACCGTTTCCATTTGAATGGGAATTGTGCCTCTAGTTGTGATACTTTGGTCTGCGGCAACGTTACGTTCAGGATCTCTGATTTTTGTGTGTTTACTTTGTAGTTGCTAAGTCCGCCGAAGCGTTTAAACTCTTGTAGGATTACGGGGAGTCCCACTTGTGGATTGGACAGATAAATTAGCAGGTCGTCCGCGAACAGAGCCATCTTGTGTTCAATGTTCCCGGTCAAGATCCCTCTAATTGAATCATTTTGACGGATTGCGTTAGCTAGCGTTTCCATGGTTAACACATAAAGAAACGGGGAGTGGGCAACCCTGTCTTGTCCCTTTTGTTATTTGGAAGGCGTCCGACAGGGAGCCGTTTACCCTAATTCTAGCTGAGGGATTTCGATATAGGGACATGATTCGGTCTTTTGTTTTCGGTCCCACCCCTATTTTGTCCAATGTGGCCGAGAGGAAGGGCCAGCCGACCCTGTCGAACGCCTTCTCAGCGTCGACCGCCAGGAGACATAACGGGTCGCCCATGACCCCTGCTCTGGCCATCAACGATAGGGATCTAACCGCGTTGTCCCTGGCTTCTCTGCCGGGAACAAATCCTACTTGTTCTCCATGTATCAACCGTGGTATGGAGCATTGTAATCGTGTGGCTATCAGTTTAGCGAATAGTTTTATATCTATATTGAGGAGTGATATGGGTCTGTAGTTGCCGCAGACCGAAGCATCCTTCCCTGGCTTTGGAATAACTGAAATGTGGTCCATTAAGGATTGTGTCGGGAATGGGCACCCTCGTTCTACCGCATTAAAGGCTCTGAGAATTAAGGGGGAGATTTCTCCTCTGAAGGTTTTGTAAAATCTGTCTGTAAAGCCATCTGGGCCGGGGCATTTGCTCACTTTTAGATCTTTAATGATTGTAGTGAGCTCCTCTTCACTGAAGTCTTTGTCTAGACTTGCTGCCTCCTCAGTTGTCACTCTTTTGAGGGCGTTTTGGGTCAAGTAGGCCTCAATTTCGCCATTTAGTCCCTGGGTGTCAGTCTGTGTTTGGTCTCTGATGTTGTATAGTTTAGAATAGTATTTTTTAAATTCTTCCAATATGTCTGTTGTGGCGTGCACGTGTCTTCCGCCCTCTATCCTTATTTTGGTGACATGGGTGGGGGACGATCTAGGGTGGAGGGCTCTGGCTAACCAGCTTCCACATTTATCTGCATATCCGAATGTCCCTCTACGTAGTTTGTCTCTCTGAGCTCATGAACGTTGGTCGAGGATTTTAAGTATTTGCTGCCGTATAGAGGAGATTTCGGCTTTAAGTACGTCACTTTGGGATTTTTTGTTGTCTTCTTCTTTGGTTTGTAAATTTAAAATAAGTGTGCGTGGAGGGCAGTGAAAAACGCTGAAAGCGCCTCACTGACCCGGTCCCGGAGGCCGAAAACAGCGGCGGCAACACCACCAGGGTCCCCGCTACAAAAAGAGACCTCTCGCGGCCCGCTGGCCGAAAGCGCGATTTCGGGGCCTACTCAGCCGGGTGAAGCCTCGGCCTAGAGTTACAGACGCGTCCGGCCGGAAGTGAAGGCCGGCCGCGGAGCGGACGAGCAAGAGCCTGCAGAAGGCCAGCGGAGGCAAGGGCACAGCTGCAGCAGCCCACAGAGCACCCGGAGAAGACCGGGAAGAAAGAGGTGAGGGGGCTACAACCCCATAAATAGGGGTTATCAAGGGAGAGACCCACGGGAGTGGGAACAGAAGGAAGCTGAGAGGAGGGAAATAGTGATAACACCACAGCACAACCCCACAAAGAGCCCTCTGAGCCAGATCACAGGGCCTGCACACCACGCTCTCCCCTCACCCTGAAAACAGCATGGCTGCCTAACAACCAGGGGGGCACCCAGCAGTATCTAGAGCCCACAGCAATAACGTGCAGCCAACAGGCCTACAACACAACCCCACCAGAACATTTACGCCTCTCTGCGCACGCCTGGAGGAATACAGAAGTAGTGACAGGGGCAGAAACAGCAGACCCCTGCTAACACATATAAGAAGGCAAGAAAAGTTACACAGAAGCGCAGTACTGCAAAGCAAGATCACCTACACAGACGAAAAAGAAAACTACTGCAACTGCGCAACTGCAGAGTCACTCTATAAGCAGCAGCAGACACAGAAGCAGCAGCAGACGGACACCCGTAATTAAGAATACAAGCATTACCTAACCGGGTCACCCTCACCCGACCACCCCCCACTACCCAGGGCAAGGCTCATACGCAGTTATCGGAATGACCAAGGTCTAACCGTGAGCTGCGCTCCGCCCCGGTCCCAGCCAAAAGAACAGAAGCTGGATACAGCACAGAACTAAATAGCCTTGCAACACCGAAAACTTAACATGTCCAGGAGAATCAGTAGACAGAATAAGGGACAAACAGCAGCATCCCAGTGCACACTACCAGAGCTGTTCTCAAGCAACCAATTCTCCCAGCTAGCGGAAATGGAGCAGTCACCCCATAACTCAGAAAACGGAGAGGAGCGAGGCAATGATATGAACATTGAACCCCCTGCTTCATCCCAAATAGCCAACCTCTCCGCCTCGGACTCTACGCTCCTTACTCATATAAAAAAAATGTTCAGAGAAGAACTCCAAACAGCGATGCAAGACATATCTAAACAGATCAACGAGCTCGGACAACGCACTAATGATCTCGAACACAAAACCGACGATATAATAGACGCACTTGATCAAGAGAGGACAAGATGGGAAGATTACGCGGAAAGAGTAGAAGCTTTAAAACTAAAATGCGAAGATCTCGAAAATCGGAGCAGAAGAGCAAACATCCGTGTCCGAGGGCTGCCAGAAACCCTGAAAGAAGCGGCCACAAACTTATTCACCGCTCTACTCCCACAAGTGACGCAAGAATCTCTCCGTATAGATAGAATACATCGAGCCCTCTCAAGACCGGCCAATACCGATCTCCCAAGAGACACAATCTTAAAACTGCATTACTCCGAGATGCGAGATCAATTACTGTTGGCGGCCCGCAACCTAGACGCTCTGCCGGGGGTCCCCTCCTCAGTTCAGATCTTTGCCGACATCGCACCATCCACCCTGGCCAAACGGCGGACCTTAAGACCAATCACCCTAGCTCTACAGCAGGCAAATATAAGATACCGTTGGAACTTTCCGTTTGCATTGCTGGTCCGCATCAACCAAAGATCATACTCGGTCAGATCGTTGGAAGAAGGCAAGCGTATGCTGGAAGAAGAGCGCATCTCCTTCGCAAATGAAATGGCCAGGTCCCCCAGGCCACAACGACCAACCCGATCGTGGACGACGGTGGGGAATCCACGCCGCAGAGCGACCATCACAGAAAACTGATTTCGGGACGCCAGAGACAGATATGTATCCTCTACATTTTCTAGCTTAACTTTGTTGAGGAGCCGGGGGTGTCCTGGGCTCCCTTCGGGGGGTCGGGGATAGCCCACGGATTTCTCACCCAACAGCTAGGTCTACTTGGACTTTACATCACCAAATTTAGTCCTTTAAGGGCTACATGGACAGCTTATCATAAGGTCAGCGCCCGACATTACACGAGAACACCTCAACAACGGCGAAAGGCCGGGTGTTGGCCTACACTCACAAATGTCGGTCCGGGTGTGATCCTGCTCCAAATAACCCGCATTAAAATGATTCCTCGATAACATAACAAAAGACACCATAGTGTCGTACTTGCGGTCGGGGTTCGGGTCGCATGCGGACAGACACAAGAATACTGATAAGGTTATCTGAAATGTTAATGTTGCATAGGTTTATCGGAAAATAAGGCTAAGTTATGCTGCTTCTGTTAATATTTAACGATTTTGTTGCACTGGGACAGGGCGGAGTAACTTGATGCCCACTCCCTACCAGACTTCGAGTGTCACCCCACTACAAAAGTAGAGGGACACACTCAGTTTGGGAATTTTTTGGGTTTTAGAACCCAAATTGGTTCATTTCTCTAACTGTTTGTTATAGTACCATTTACATACGATGTTACACTACCTATGGAATTCTATCTCCACACACCACAAGCGGAATCACCGCCACCAAACGAGCCCACAACAAACACACAAAAAATCTAGAATTAACTGGCACCCTCCCTCACACTCACAATGGCCACCATAATTTCGCACAATGTTAGAGGGTTTAACTCCCCTCTAAAAAGAAAGAAAGCATTTGCCCAATACCTCAAATTGAAACCTGATGTCATATGCCTTCAGGAAACACACTTCTCCTCCTCCTCCACACCCAACTACTTGCATTCACAATACTCAAGGTCCTACTCCTCGGTAGCCGCTAAAAAACACCAAGGGGTCACAACCCTCATTCACAATTCTTTCCCCCTCGTTGTGGAAAAAACAGAAATAGATCCTGAAGGCAGATTTATTATACTACAAGGTTCAATGCAGGAACAAAAAATGGTGATAATAAACTCTTATGCACCGGTCAACAACCCCTACAAACTATTTACACTGATAGCAAGAAAACTTAAAGCGCTACCCAAGGCTTCCATCTACTGGATGGGAGACTTCAACATGATCATCTCACCTGCCATGGATCGCTCGTCCCACACTATAGATAAAATAAGCCCATCACAAAGAGCATCAATCTCAGCCACACTAAGAGATCTAGCATTGGCGGACTGCTGGAGAGAGGTCAACGGATTGAACAAGGGATACACCTTTTATTCAGCCCCACATAAATCATATTCCCGAATCGACTGGGCACTAATCTCAACCCATCTACTCCCCTACTAGCCCAATCAAGGCATATCCCCTGCGCATGGTCAGACCATGATATTGTCCTCACACACCTCATAAGCTCGTCCCCCAAACCTATTTCTAGAAGATGGAGACTTAATGAATCGCTGTTAAAGGATCCCACAACACGGGCTCAGATAAATGACAAATTAAATGAGTACATAGCAACAAATGACAACGAAGCCTCCACGCCAGTCTGGATCTGGTTAGCACACAAGGCCTTCATGCGAGGTCAAATATCCAAAATAGCCTCCATCAAAAAGAAAGAAAAATCGCAGGCCCTACAAGCCCTGGAAAGACAACTTGCACTACTTGAAATAGCTAACCAGCAGCGCCCCAGTATAGCCTTAACTAAAAAAATAAGAGATGCAAAACTTCAAATAAACCTACTATACACAACCCAGGCAGAAAAAGCACTCCAATGGACGCAAGCAACCTATTTCAAGTTAGCTAACAAACCAGACAAATTACTGGCAGCCCGCCTCAGAGCAAAGGAAAGAATCAATATAGTACACTCCATCAGAACAGAAAGTGGGACCTGCACGTCAAACCCCGATAAAATTGCCCGCACATTCTCCGACTTCTACAATAAACTATACAAATACAAACCCCAGAAATCCCCTTCCGCTCCCCAGAAATACCTAGAAAACATACAGCTTCCACAGATTGCAGAGCACCAAAATGAACACCTTAACCAACATATAACGGTGGAAGAAGTAGAAGATACTATCAAAAACCTAAAACCAGGAAAAGCACCAGGCCCGGACGGTCTAACGGCCTTATACTATAAAAAGTTCATACACACTCTCACCCTCCCATTAACACGCTTCTATAATAATATCATACTAGGAGAATCAATCCCTGAAGAATTCTTAAAAGCACATATAACAGTCATCCCCAAGCCCAATAAGGACCATACCTCCACTAAGAATTACAGGCCCATATCTTTATTAAACTTAGACTATAAAATCTTAACCAGCATATTAGCCAAACGTTTAAACGCCTTCCTCCCCACTTTAATTAAAAAAGACCAGGTAGGTTTTATACCGTCCCGACAAGTACCGGACAATATCAGAAAGGTCCTTAATTTAATACATATCGCAAAGTCACATAAAAACCCGCAAGTAACACTGGCCCTAGACATTGAAAAGGCCTTTGATAGCCTCTCATGGGACTACCTATTTGCAGTGTTAGATAGAGCAGGAATAAAGGGGAACTTCATTACAGCACTCCATGCCCTCTACTCAACCCCCTCTGCTGAACTAAAACTACCCTCTTCCACACCAAACAAAATAAAGGTCCAGAGGGGAACGAGACAGGGCTGTCCATTGTCTCCAGCCCTCTTCGCAATGGCGATGGAACCCCTGGCCCAGATGATAAGAGAGAACCCAAATATTTCTGGGGTTAGGGCGGGAGATAAAGAGTATAAAGTCACCCTCTTCGCGGATGATATCCTACTCACACTAACCAAACCACTCACTTCACTACCAAACTTGATAAAAATCCTGGACTCCTTTGCAGAAGTCTCAGGATTGGTAGTCAATATGGACAAAACAGAAGCTCTGCTCCACAATACCCCTACACACCTCCAGAAACTCCTAGAATTAAACTTTGGATTCAAAGCTAGTCCGCACTACATCACCTACTTAGGCGTTAAATTAGCCTCAAATATAGACGCACTATACAAATGGAATTATCCCCCCTTATTTACCTCTCTAAAGGCTGACCTGAAGAAATGGAGCCAAACCACAATCTCATGGATAGGCCGCATCAACTCGGTCAAAATGAACATACTACCGCGACTCCTATACCCATTCAGGTGCCTACCTATAAACATCCCCCCAAAAGAATTAAAAGATATGCAAAGAGCTATATTTCATTTCATCTGGGGAAACAAAAAACCTAGAATCAAACAGAAAATAATGCACTACCATAAAAGAATAGGAGGACTATCGGTACCTAATCTAAAGAAGTACTACCTAGCAGCCCAATTAACACAAATCCCCTCAATGATGGCAGGCTCAAAAAAACCTCTATGGGTCGACATAGAAGCCTCTCTTATCAGACCACTGGACCTGAGAACCATCTTCTGGGACAGAAGTTGGAAATCCATAAATATAGCACATAAAGCTCCACTAACGCACCACCAATTCCTGATATGGAGAAAAAACAGATTCAAATTCAAATTAATGTCTCCTATTTCACCGCTGACACCAGTGATCCCCAACCATGCATTCCCACTGAGTCTCCAGGAAGAAAACTTTAAGTGGTGGCGAGTCAACCGCATTACACTCCTCCACCACTTTACAGATCAAAATAATATCCTTTCCCCACAACAATTGACTGAAAAATACTCGATACCAAAAGACTTATGGCTCGAGCTACACCAAATACACAGCTTCATACACACCTTACAAAACAAGACTAGGCCTCAGACAACCCCCACACCTCTCGAAAGAGTCTGCCTCCGGTCCCCACTCCAACCAGGCATAATCTCCGCGCTGTACTCAAGCATGAACAAACCCCTCACAGAAACAAAATTACCATTTATGCAGCGCTGGGAAACAGACCTGGGTATCTCCATGTCCTTGCCCCGCTGGCATCACTGCTGCACTTTCACAGCAAAAGGAAGCCATCAAGTGACCCTTGCAGAGTCGGCAATAAAAATCCTACATAGAGCATACCTAGTTCCCACCACAGTCCACAAATACTCCCCTGCTACCTCCCCAAACTGCTTCAGAGGATGCGACAGTCTGGGAACAATAGCACACACATGGTGGACCTGCCCCCTGGTCACCAGATTATGGAAAGAAGTAGCAAAACTGATAACAGGGGTCCTGAAAAAGGCCTTTCCCGTCTCACCAACTGTATGTCTCCTGGCTGACAAACCTAAAGGGTACAACAACCAGCAGCACAAATTCTCACAACAGATCTGTATGGCAACCAAAATATACATAGCTTCACAGTGGCTCTCACCCATCCTTTCTTTAGAACCAATTAAGGCCAGAATATCTAGAATGATGCTCTATGAAAAATTGTCGGCCATGAGGGAAGACAACATGGACCTTTTCCTCAAGACGTGGGAACCATGGGCAGAACACCTAGCTATTTCGGGCCTAAGCAGGTCACTCCATGCTTGAAACCCCAAACGAAGAAGAAATTCTAGTAAAACACACTAGTCAAGAAAAAATAGGACATAAACAGCAACGTAAGAATAAGTACAAAACAAACAATAGCTAAGAAAATAAAATTACAAACAACCACAAGATGAGGAGGAGACTTAGACAGAAAAGACCTCATAAACACAGGCTCACAAGTAGAAACTAGAATGCGTGTGGAACATTACTTTCATTGTTTACAACACCGTATGTCTAATATGTTAACTGTTCATTAAATAAGCATTGTATATGTATACCCCCTGCGCGGGGAACTATTTTGCGTAACACTTCAAAAAATGTTAAAAACTCAATAAAACTTTTTTGAAACAAAAAAATAAGTGTGCGTAGTTTCGCTGAGTTTTTTTTTTTAAGTCTGGAACCGTGCGATATTTGGATTCCCCGGACGACGCACTTTAACGCTTCCCACTGGACTGGGGCTGGTGTTTGGTCGTTCTGGTGGTTCGCTATGAATCCAGTGATTGCATCCTTAATGTCTGAGACACAGAGGGAATCACGGAGCAGGTTGTCGTTGAGTCTCCACGAGGTGATTCCCGCGCGGCCTGGGCGTACTGAGAACCCACCGTACACTGGGGTGTGGTCTGACCAGATAAAGTCGCCCAGGGAGCACCTCGGGGAGCAGTCCAACAGACTCTGTGAGACTAGGAGCATGTCTATCCGTGAGTACGTGTTGTGTACTGCCGAGTGGAATGTGTAGTCCCTGTTCCCCGGGTGAAGGATCCTCCACAGATCCACCAAGTGTAGGGCGTGTAGTGTTTTTTTGAGTCGCTGTAGTGCTGATCGGGGTACAGAGGTCCTACCTGATGAAGAGTCTATTTCTGGGTTCAGTACCAGGTTCCAGTCCCCTCCAAGGATAATTTTGGATCTGCTGGCGAATTCGGCCAAGTGCTTTAGGATCTTGGTAGCCGTTGGTACTTGTTCCTGGTTGGGAAGATAAATATTAGCCAAAGTATACAACATATCAGACATTTCTATTTTTAGGAAGACAAATCTGCCCTCTTGGTCTGTTGCGGTCTCCATTACATTGTATCTAAGGTTTCTGTGTAAGGCTATAGACACCCTTCCCGCTTTCTTTGTGGGATGTGGGCTGTGGTACCAGATGGGATATAGTTTGGAGTTGCATGCTGGAACATTGTCTGCTCTAAAGTGGGTTTCCTGGAACATAGCTACCTGAATTTTTTTCTTGTGGAGATGGTAGATTATCTGACCTCTTTTCTGGGGGAGTTTAGGCCCCTGGCGTTGTATGTGCTACATGTCAGCTCAGCCATGGTTGTCTTCAGTGGAGAACCGCCTTCTCGTAGAGCCCCCACCGCCCCCAGGTTTGGGGAGGGAGTTGGGAAAAGAGGGGGGGGGGGGAAGACACGTGGGGTAAATCAAGAAAAAACAAAAACAGCAATAAAAACAAATAACTGGTGGTAAACTGCTGTTCTATCATATTCCGATAGTTTGCGAGGGCTAACTTTGCCATCGCTTGTGCTATAGTAGCAGAAACTAACAAATTTACGAGCTTTCGCTCCCTACCCCTATGACTTTAAACTTGTTGTAGTGAGTCTGATTCCCAGAACCCCTTGGACCCCAAGAAACTCGCCTTCCCCTTTGCAACTTTGCCTCGCTCTGCCGAACAAGCGAAGTGGTGGTTAAGTGTTCTTTTCAGGTTGGTTTTCCCGACTTGGATTTCTGAGGTTCCCCAGTCTCCTGGGGTCTCTCTCTTCGTCGGCGCGATCTGCGTTCCACCGTCTGCCATTCAGTTCTTGGAGGTGGTGTCGGCAGGGAGGCTGATTTGGGCCAGTCCGGTAGGGACACAAGTGGCAGCTCGAAGGTCCCCAGGAAATTGGGTAGGTCTCCCAGGCTTCGGAATGTGGCTGTTTTACCTCCCTTGCTGGCGTGAAGCTGGAATGGGAATCCCCAGC
This sequence comes from Eleutherodactylus coqui, assembly GCF_035609145.1. Lineage (NCBI taxonomy): Eukaryota > Metazoa > Chordata > Amphibia > Anura > Eleutherodactylidae > Eleutherodactylus > Eleutherodactylus coqui. The sequence continues at coordinate 339,544,474 of NC_089837.1, forward strand.
GATAAATGATTTCTTTATCCCGCAATAAAGTGAGTAGGGGCTTCAATGCTTTTCTTAGCTGGAGGGTCCGCCGTGATAGATCTGTCAGGATCATTAGTGGAGTTCCTTTGTAGGACAGGTCGCTCTTTTTTCTAGCTTGGTGGAGGATTTGTTCCTTCAGCTTGTAGAAATGCACCCTGCAAAGGACGTCTCTTGGTCTGGTCGGATCAGTGGGTTTGGGTCCCAGCGAGCGGTTAATTCTGTCTATCTCTATTTCTGTGTCCGGTGGTCTCTGTAGCAGGTTGTTAAAGAATTCTCTTGCCCATTTGTCTAACGGGGCGTTGTCAATTTCCTCTGGGAGGCCTCTGATTCTTGGGTTATTCCTCCGGTGACGGTTTTCTAAGTCGTCAATCATGTTGTATAGTTCGGATATCTGGTGGGAGTGCTGGGTGAGCTCTTGGACGTGGTCGTTCATGGTATTAGTAACTATCTCTTGCTCCCCCTCAATCTCTTCTAATCTCTGACCTGGATGCCGTATATCTTGTTGTAAGGCAGCGATGTCGTTCTTGTGGGATGTTTCCATCTTCTGGAAGAGGCCGTTGATTTCGCTTTTAGTGGGGAGGGCTCGCAGGTGTTCCTTCCAGTCCCATTCCCCCGGGGGGTCATGTCTCAGGGGCGCTAGGCACATTACTCTGCTCGCACTCTTCTGCTTCGTGCTCGTGTGTGGTGTGGTGCTTGTGGCGGGCAACGGGGAGGGGGGTGCGGAGTCTTCTGCGCTCGACCCTTCTGACGTGCTGGTCGCGCTTGCGGGCTCTCTTCTCCCAGGGCCGCTTACTTCGGCCCTTTTCTGTGTGGGTCTCTGAGGCTGGGGGGGGGGCTGCTGGACATGGGGGCCACTGCCTCCTGCTGCCATGTTTTGTGCGGCTCTCTCTCCCCTGTGGTCAGCTAACAGGGTCTCTTCTGTCTCCCTGTCTCTTGTGTCCTGGACTGGGGTGTGGGACTGTCCCCTTTGGGTCTTGGGGCTGTGTGGTGTGGGAGAGTTGTCCTTACCCCAGTCTGCTGCCGGCTCCTCTGCCCCTGCTGCCGCCCGGTCCGCCTGCATCTTCCTCTCGGCTGCTCCTGTGTGCTGAGCTGCTGAGACGTGTTTCTCCGGCTCCGCGCTTCCAGCGGAGCCGGCACCCGCCAGCACTTCCTCCACGTGCGCTGCCCTCTTCATTGCCGGCGGCGCCATCTTGCCCAGCGCATCTCGCTCCCCGCTGTCTCCCGCGGCTCTGAGGAAAGCCGACAGTCCGCTCCCCTGCCGGGTCAGCGTCTTCCTGGAGTGCTCCTTTGATTTTCCCTTCACCATCGGGCCAGTGAGTGATGTCCTGGGGTTCTTTTTAGGTCCGGGATTGCTGTCGGGCCCGGGAGCGAGGCGAGCGCACGTCTCACTCGCCTATCTGCTAGCCACGCCTGCGCATGATATGCTTTTTGACACAATGCAGTACTGCCATTTAGTGTCTGGTTATTGGCTATAATGCATAGTGATAGTGATGATCCATTCATTGTTTCCTGTTATTCTATATTAAAGGGGTTGTTCCGCGGCAGCAAGTGGGTCTATACACTTCTGTATGGCCATATTAATGCACTTTGTAATGTACATTGTGCATTAATTATGAGCCATACAGAAGTTATAAAAAGTTTTTTACTTACCTGCTCCGTTGCTAGCGTCCTCGTTCCCATGGAGCCGACTAATTTTCGCCCTCCGATGGCCAAATTAGCCGCGCTTGCGCAGTCCGGGTCTTCTGCAGTCTTCTATGGGGCCGCTCGTGCAGAATGCAGGCTCCGTGTAGCTCCGCCCCGTCACGTGCCGATTCCAGCCAATCAGGAGGCTGGAATCGGCAATGGACCGCACAGACGAGCTGCGGTCCACGGAGACAGAGGATCCCGGCGGCCATCTTCAGCGGTAAGTATTGAAGTCACCGGAGCGCGGGGATTAGGGTAAGCGCTCCGGTAAGCTTTCTTTACCTACCTGCATCGGGGTTGTCTCGCGCCGACCGGGGGGGGGGGGGGGGGGGGGTTGGAAAAAAAAAAAACCCCGTTTCGGCGCGGGACAACCCCTTTAAGGTTACCCTGATAGTAGGTAGATCCCAGCAGGAAGTTAGCCAACTAGCAGATACAAAAGGGGTTGGCCAATTTACAATTAATATTAAAAATTATTTGGAAATATGCTTATTATTATTTCACTGATATACTTTTTATTTATACAGAGGTCCTTTGTACCAGTTTCCTATGTCACTTCCCTTTGTCACTTCCTAACTGCTCCTCCGTCCATTAGATGGCTGAATATGATGAAACATCGACCTCATTCAGCCACCTCTATTGTAAAACATGGCGCAGAGACGCATGGAAGAAAGATGAGTGATGTCGTTGGTCACATGCGTCTCTGCAATTAGCATCCAGCTATCATATGGAAGAGAGAACAGTCGGCAAAGGAGAGCGGGGGTTCATGAATTCAGCACAATGGACGTCCGTATGGAGAAAAATTACACTAGAAAGTTAATAACGACATTTCCAAAGCATTTTTACTATAATTGTAAATTGGCCAACCCCTTTAACTGCTGATCCCCACTAACACACAGCTTAAACTAGGACTCCAGAGAACCTGTCACTGTCACCTATGAGTCGGGGTGAAATTGTGCTATTACTTGTGAGCGCTCTCAAGGTTTACCTACGAAGAAAAAAGGGGCCATAGCCCTAATAAAGCCTTCATTTATTATATCCTGTTCTCACTTATCATACAATACGTTGGCGGTATTTCCTTCAGCATGCACTTGTGTTTTCTATCACCCTGTAACAACTTTATGTTTCATTTACGTACAGCACTTCATGGACAATGTTCCATGTACAGAAGATGCACCTATGGTTGAAGAGGCAGGAAGGGATATGAAAATGCAGCATATAGAAGAGGAAATTCCACCAGGTACGTACTTTTTATAGGAAAGTTTTGATTGATTAGGCTTATTGATGCTTACCTAGATAGAATGACTTATCCGATTTACTAACCAACCGAGTAGAGGTGGTTTTGAAATAGGATTATTGAATAACATGAATGGTGAACTCCCCCAATGGCACTAAACATGTCAACTACTATGTTTTGCTTTGTTACAGACCTGTTTTATAAAGGAACAAGTATTTCTAGTTACAGTTCAAGCAAAGTTGTTTCCTCCACTGAGTCACAGTCTGAAACCCTGTGTGACTCGGTAGAACACACTGATGAAATGATTGCCCACCTACACTCACTAGAGAAAGAGGGTCAAAACAAGGCGGGGGACTTCTGTCCACAAAGTATTAGCAGCCCATCCATTTCATTATCATCAGTCAGTAATTGTGAGACAGATACAAGTTCTAATTCAGAGGAAGAAGATATTGATTGCAGAAGCGTAGAAACAAATGGAAACTGGCAAGATGAATTGCAAATACTAACTAATAGATTAAATTCAATCCAGATGCATCACAAATCCACGCTTGATAATCTTCTCTACATACAGCAGTATTTTCAGGAGCACTACACTATACTTGATGGCGAAGAGGAACAAAAGCAGGCCGAAAACAAACCTCACAATGATGAAGATGAGGTTGATCAGGAGCTTCCACTATTCAAGAGTAAAACTTATGCTGAATGGTCTGCTGTAGGCCCCCCACCTTGCTATGTACCTCCTGAATGTGTGTCCTACTCCAGAACCAACATCACATCACCTACAAAGAGAATAGAGCGTGAGAGTGCTGTAGACATAGTGCAAAAGGGCTCAAAGAAGGGGGACTTGTGCACCAGCCTTGGCTCATTTAAAGGGAAGACTCTTGAAACATTGTCTACTGGTCAGGTAATACTTGCATAATATTATATATAAGTATATATAAACCAATGAGGAATTAAAGTTTATTTTTCTAATTTATTTCCTCACTATTCGCTAAAGATAAACAATCTCGTTTAATGCATTTATTATTAAATTATGACAACTCTACCTACATTATGCCTGTTACCATATTAGTTTACCATTAAAGGGGTTGTGCCAAGCTTTAAACTTATCCTCTATCCGCAAGATGGGTGATAAGTGTCTGGTTGGTGGGGGTCTGACCACTGACGACTCCCACTAATAACAAGAATGCAGGCCCTGCACCCCTCATATGACTGACACTGCTGCTCCATTAATCTGTACGAAACTGCCTGATAGATGAGTATAGCTGGGACCCCAACGATCAGACATTTATTCCCTATCTTATCAATTAGGCACCAGTTTAAAACTTGACACAAGCTTTTTAATTTACTTGTTAAACTACCTAAAATAAGGCATTTATAAGTTCTATTAATAAGGGAGATGGAACAATACCTCCACAGTGCCACCTATTGGAAGGCAGCATTCCTTGTCAATATAAGTCAATGTTAGACTCCTTATACAAGCCTTTTAACAATGACCTGGAATTGAAAGCAAAGCCAGACTCCATGCACAGACAGGAGTGTTTGCCCCTCATCAGTGTGCAGTAGGATTCTGGCTTTGCTAGAGAGAGGCCTATGATGTGGGGTCAGAAACTCTATCTTTTCTCCTTTGTCTGGGTTCACACAGGGCGGATTTGCTGCGGAAATTCCGCCCGGAATTTCGCCGCGGCAAATCCGCCTGCGGCTGCTAATCCCGTAGTTGGCCAGCCATGTGGACGAGATTTCTGAGAAATCTTGTCCACATGGGATGGCAAATCCGCCGTGGCAAAGCCGTCGCTGCGATGCGGATTTGCCGTCTGCAGCATGTTTATTTTTTTTCTTCTTCCGCTGTGGCCGCGCTCTCCTCTATGGGAGCGCCGGCCGCAGCGGAAGAGCGAGCGGCCAGGCCGCTTCAAAACCCGCGGCTAAGTGCCGTGGGTTTTGAAGCAGCGCTTCTCCCAGCGGAAATAATGCTGTTTTTCGCTCTGGCCAAACTGCAAGATTTTCGCCGGGATTTTGCTGTGTGTGAACTCAGGCTTAGGGAGAGCATCTAGACAGTGAGTGAGGAGACTTAAAAGGCCATTCATGCTCCTCTGGGTAATATGCAAATAAGGGAGATGGAACAATACCTCCACAGTGCCACGTATTGGAAGCAAGCATTCCTTTAAGTCAATTTTAGACCCTTTATACAAGCCTTGTAACAGTGGCCTTTCAAGTCTCCTCAATCACCGTCTTGATCAGTGACAACGAACCTTTTAGAGACTGAGTGCTCAAACTGCAACCCAAAACCCACTTATTTATCTCAAAGTGCCAACACGTCAGGGGGCAGGGTTTATCACGACGTATGATTTTACCTCCATCTATCTAAAAAGGACAGGGCTGTTTCAAAATAGACAGCGTACAGATTTTGACTGCTTTTTGTGTGCCGAAATGTTGCAGAATGTCCTCAGTTGAAATTTCTGTGACAAATTCTGCAGCATTTCCGCATCTAAAAAGCAATTATAATCTGCACGCTGTCTATTTTGAAACAGCTCTGCCCATTTCCGCCACATGTAAACATACCGTAGCGGTAATAGTGACTCCCACGGCTGCCCCGTTGGTAATAGTGACCCCCCACGGCGGCCCCAGCGGTAATAGTGACATCCCACAGCGGCCCCAGTGATAATAGTGACATCCCACAATGGCCCCAGCGATAATAGTGACATACAACAGTGGCCTCAGCGGTAATAGTGACATCCCACAGCGGCCCCAGAGGTAATAGTGACTTCCCACAGCTGCCCTAGCGTTAATAGTTACATCCCCACAGTGGCCCCAGCGGTAATAGTGACATCCCACAGTAGCCCACAGTAGTAATAGTGACATCCCACAGTGGCCCCAAGCAGTAATAGTGACATTCCACAGCGGCCCCAGCAGTAATAGTGACATTCCACAGCGGCCCCAGCAGTAATAGTGACATCCCACAGTGGCCCCAAGCAGTAATAGTGACATCCCACAGCTGCCCCAGCGGTAATAGTGACATATCCACAGTGGCCCCAGCGGTAATAGTGACATCCCACTGCGGCCCTGGCAGTAATAGTGACATCCCACTGCGGCCCTGGCAGTAATAGTGACATCCCACAGCGGCCCCGCAGTAATAGGGACATCCCACAGTGGCCGCAGTGATAATAGTGACATCCCACAATGGCCCCAGCGATAATAGTGACATACAACAGAGGCCTCAGCGGTAATAGTGACATCCCACAGCGGCCCCAGAGGTAATAGTGACTTCCCACAGCTTCCCTAGCGTTAATAGTTACATCTCCGCAGTGGCCCCAGCGGTAATAGTGACATCCCACAGTAGCCCACAGTAGTAATAGTGACATCCCACAGTGGCCCCAAGCAGTAATAGTGACATTCCACAGCGGCCCCAGCAGTAATAGTGACATCCCACAGCGGCGCCAGCAGTAATAGTGACATCCCACAGCAGCGCCAGCAGTAATAGTGACATACCCACAGTGGCCCCAGAGGTAATAGTGACATCCCACAGTGACCCCAGAGGTAATAGTGACTTCCCAAAGCTGCCCCAGCGGTAATAGTGACATACCCACAGTGGCCCCAGAGGTAATAGTGACTTCCCACAGCTGCCCCAGCGGTAATAGTGACATCCCCACAGTGGCCCCAGCGGTACTAGTGACATCCCACAGTGGCCCACAGTAGTAATAGTGACATCCCACAGTGGACCCATGCACTAATAGTGACATTCCACAGCGGCCCCAGCAGTAATAGTGACATCCCACAGCTGCCCCAGCGGTAATAGTGACATCTCACAGTGGCCCTCAGTAGTAATAGTGACATCCCACAGTGGTCCCAGCAGTAATATTGACATTCCACAGCGGCCCCAGCAGTAATAATAGTTGCATCCCATAGTGGCCTCCAGCAGTAATAGTGACATCCCACTGCGGCCCTGGCAGTAATAGTGACATCCCACAGCGGCCCCGGCAGTAATAGGGACATCCCACAGTGGCCGCAGTGGTAATAGTGACATCCCCACAGTGGCCCCCAGCGGTAATAGTGACATCCTACAGTGGCCCTCAGTAGTAATCGTGACATTCCACAGCGGTCCCAGCAGTAATATTGACATTCCACAGCGGCCCCAGCAGTAATTGTGACATCCTACAGTGGCCCCAGAGGTAATAGTGACATCCCACAGTAGCCCTAGTGGTAATAGTGACATCCTACAGTGGCCCCCAGCGGTAATAGTGACATCCTACAGTGGCCCCCAGAGGTAATAGTGACATCCTACAGTGACCCCATTAGTAATAGTGGCATCCCACAGCGGTTCCCAGGTAGTAATAGTGACATCCCACAGCGGCCCTCAGTAGTAATAATGACATCCTACTTCGGCCCCCAGTAGTAATAGTGACATCCCACAGCGGCCCTCAGTAGTAATAATGACATCCTACTTTGGCCCCCAGTAGTAATAGTGACATCCCACAGTGGTCCCAGTAGCAATAGTGACATCCCACAGCGGCCCCAGTAGTGATAGTGACATTCCACAGTGGTCCCAGTAGTAATAGTGACATCCCACAGCACCCCACTGAGACCCATATATTTACCCCTTCCTCCTCGCCGAAGCGCCGCTGCTCTTCTCCTTGTCGCTGCTGCTGGCACTGATCCCAGGCGCACACTGTGATGTCAGTATGCTGCCGGACGCCTCCTCCCCTGCTTTTGCGGAACCTAAGAAGAGACGTCAGAAAAGGGGGTGAAGAGGATCCTGGGTGCACACTGACGTCACAGTGTGCGCCAGGATCAGTGGCGCTACCAGCACTGCTGAGTGAATGGTAGCAGGGAAGCCACGACTCTTGGCGGTATTCACTAATGTGGTGAGCAGTCGGTGGTGGTGCGTGCCAGCAGGGAGGGCTCTGCGTGCCGCCTCTGGCACGAGGTCCACAGGTTCGCCACCACTGGTTTAGATGCTCTCCCTAAGGAGAAAAGATAGCGTTTCTGACCTAAGTTCTACTAGGCACAGGATATAGTTCAACGTCCTGTGGGGATTAGAGAATGTTGGAGTTATTGTATATTTGGAGTAGGCACATAATAAGCTACATACTGGTGTTTTTATGTGATTTACATCACACTTATTTATGTACTTGGATAAAAGAAAGCTTGATCTTGGCATTACAGTTGAAGCATTAAGGACAAGTGCAGTACAGGCGCACTTTTGCAACCGTATCATTGCTGCAAATCTTCACCCGAGTCCAATAATGGAAACAAACAGCATCACAGGACTATGTCGTTTAGGATATTGGATTTCCAGTCGAGATAGGATCTGCAGACGTAAAATGGGTGCAAAAATGAAGCCATGGTAACATTGCCTAAAAACCAGCCTATACTTCATTCTGCAGTCATAATGTGGCTTTGTACAGGAGTAATATAAAGTGCGCCAAGAATGGGATTTGCTCATGTCATGACAAAGCAGGGCTTTACAGAATATGCAACAGCATTCTGGAAGTACCAAGAAAAATGAATTCATACTTTCAATTTTGGCAATTGCTGCTATATTCACTTGTACAGTGGGTTTGGGAAGTCCTCAGACCCTTTACATTTTTTACATTTTGTTATGCTGTATCCTTGAGCAGACTACAAAAAAATAAATAAATTCTGCACAAAATACACCATAATGGCAAAGTGGAAACGTAATGTTTAGTTTTTAATTTTTAAAACATTTCTAACATTTTGTATTGACATAAGTATTCAGCTGCTTTTTGGTATGACACTTGAAATTTAGCTCTGGAAGCCTCCAACATCTCTTGATCATCTTTAGGCCTCCTTCCCACGAACGGATTTCCGCCGCGTAATTCGCGGCGAAAATCCGCTGCGTTGCCCGCAGCTATTAGGTTCTATTGAACCTAATAGCACAATGCTCACGATGCGTAATTCCACCGCGGAATTACGCACCGCGATTTCTCCCGTCCTCACCCGCAGCATGCTCTATTTTCTGCGGGTGAGGACGGGCTGTACGCACTGACGGCTTCCATTGCAGTCAATGGAAGCCGTCCATTCACGCTATCTCCCGCTGTAACCAGCGGGAGATAGCGTGAAAAAACGCTTTCCCGCCCACCGCCGAGCGTCATATGACGCCAAATGACGCGGTCCGGCCGCGTCACGTGACACGGCCGGCCGTGCACGTGACACAGCTGGTGACGCGAGGGCGGTGGGCGGTGACGGGCGGTGACGCGCGGCGGTGGGCGGGGAAGCGATTTCACGCTATCTCCCGCAGGTAAGTATAGGGGCTCTGGGGGGCGCCGTGACGGGCTTCGCAGCGGAATATTACGCTGCGGAGCCCGTCACGCTCGTGGGAAGGAGGCCTTAGGTTCAAATAAATTTTATTACAAATCTGTCAACAGTTTGGTCACATTTTTAGATCACTTCAAAAGTATCAAAACAAACAGTAAGAAAAACTTGATAAACTATTGCAAGTAGGTCTGCTTTAAAGACCATTATAAGAGCAGAGAGCTGGCAGAAAAGAGAAGACAGAATTTCGTGGGGAATTAATGTCGCGCTACGCGCAATGATCCTAAGGCGCCTGGGTTGCGTTGACGCATTGTTGCGCACTCTCCCCTGCTCTCCTCTCTGTCTTGATCTATGTTACGAGACTGGGTAGCCGGTCTCGCCCCAGTTTGAAGTTCTGATGTGAGCTTCTCCTTTGCTGTTGACATTAGTTTTACTTATTCTAAGACACACAATTGGGGAGGGGAAGGGGGGAGGGGAATTGATCAGGGAGCGGAAGAGTAAGGTAGGAAAAGAAGGAAGGGAACAGGAGGGGGGAGGGGAGGTGAGAGGGGAGGAATGTGGAGTTAAAAGTAGGTGTGGCCATGTATTATGCGCTCCGGGGGTCTTTCAAGCGGTCTCGTTAGTCTATAGAGCCTTGCACTATCCATTTTCTAAGGTTATCAGTTCCCCTGAATGCCACACACGGCTGCCATAGCTTGTAGTAGGCTTCCCATAATTTGGGCTCGTCTGCCCCTAGCTCGTCGAATCTCATGAGAGTATGAAGTTCTTCCACCCACATGCCCCGAGTTGGAGTAGTGGCTGAGCGCCATAATCTTGGAATGAGTCTTCTCACTGCTATTATGAAGTGTTTTAATAGGCTTGCTTTCGCTCCTCTCGCAGTGCCTGGGAACAGTGAGAGCAGGGCAAATTTGGGTGTCATCGTAATGTCTGAGTGGTTAACATGGTTGTACAGGGTTGTCACTTCTTTCCAGAGCTCAGCTACTGGCTGACATTCCCACCAAATGTGTATCATGTTGCCCCTGCTCCCGCTGCATCTCCAGCAACCCGAGGAGGCCTGGGGAAAGATCCTCTGCAGTTGGTCAGGGGTTCTGTACCATCTTGAAACTATCTTGTAGTTAAGGTCTTGGATTCTACCTGCCGTGGAGACCTTGTGAGTCAGATTCCAGATTTTTCCCCAGTCCTCATCTGTGAGGTTTTCCCCCCAATTCCCGTTCCCAGGCCTCTTTGTATTTCAGGGCCTCGTCCCCCGTCTCCCGGCTCAGCAGCGTTTTGTATAACTTAGAGATCATGTGCCTCTGGTTTAGGCTTGATAAGCAGAGTTGTACGAACTCTGTAAAGGATGCTGTCAGATTCACTTTCGGCGTCAGCGAGCTCACAAAGCCCCTTAACTGCAGGTATTGTAGCCAAGAACCTGGCTGTGGTGGAGACTGATCCAGGATCTCTGTCATGGATTTCAGTCCTGACTCTGTCACTACGTCTCTTAGCCTGGGGGTTGGTGTGGCCGGGAGGGACAGGAGACCCATCCTATTTTTGGTGGTTTCAAATAAGGGATTTCCCGTGAGCGGTGTTAGTGGACCTGGGACTGTGACTAAACCATAGCGGGGCGCGAAGCCCGCCCATGTGGTAAACAATTGGAGACTGAAGGGAGAAATGTTAGGAATAGATTTTATCCACCTGGTTGGTATCCAGGGGGCTCCGTATAGACCATCCGTCTCCCCTGCTTGCTCTATTTCCACCCAGAGCCTTGAGCTCCTGCTTTTAATGATGTTGAGGGCGCAGTTTGCTATGTTGGCTTTATGGTATAGAGAGAAGTCTGGTAGACCCAGGCCTCCCTTTTCTTTTTACCTCGTCAGTATGGAGTAGCGTACTCGTGGTTTGTGCCCCTTCCATACGAAAGTTATGAACAAGGATCTAATTTTTTTGAAGAATACTCTTGGGAGCCCGATTGGAATGGTTTGACAAATGTAGAGAAATCTGGGCAGCACGTCCATTTTTACCACGTTAATTCGTCCATTCCATGAGATGTAGAGGGGGTTCCATTTGCCCAAATCCTTCTCCAGGTTTTCGACAAAGGGGATAAAATTTAATTTGTAGGCTGCCGTAAGCTCTGCTGAGATTTTTATTCCTAAGTATTTTAAGTGTGGATCTACCCACCGAAAGGGGAGTACCGACTTCAGATGGGAGACCTCGGCCTGCGGGAGTGATTTGTTCAGGGCCTCTGATTTCTGTGCGTTGATTTTGTAGTTATTGATTCTCCCGAATTTTTCAAATTCCTTTAAAAGCACAGGCATGCCGATTCGGGGGTTGGACAGGTATAGTAACAGATCATCGGCGAATAGTGCCATTTTATGTTCTGAGGAACTAATCCTGTAGCCTTTTATTGAGTCATTACTTCGAATAGAGTTCGCTAGGGTTTCCATGGTGAGGATGTAGAGAAAGGGGGCACCCCTGTCTCGTCCCGTTTCTTACTCTAAGCATGTCGGACAACGTCCCGTTAACTTTAATTCTCGCAGTGGGGTCCTGGTAGAGCGCCATGATCCACTGGAGCATCCGTGGGCCCAATCCGATTTTCTCTAGTGTGGCAGAAAGGAAGGTCCAACTCACCCTGTCAAAAGCCTTCTCTGCATCAATCGACAGGAGGCATAGGGGGGTGTTTGTCGATTTGGCCCTAGCTATTAGGGACATTGTTTTAATAGTGTTGTCCCTTGCCTCTCTGCCAGGGACAAAGCCGACCTGCTCCATCTTGATCATCTTTGAGAGGTTTCTACACCTTAATTGGAGTAGCGTGTGGTAAACTAAGTTAATTTAAAAAAAACACCCCTGTCGATATATGGTTTCATAGCTCACAATGCATATCAGAGACAAAACTAAACCATGTGGAGGAAATAGAGCTCAGAGATAGGATAATGTGGAGGCAACGATCAAGAAGGCAACAAATATTATGTCAGTACTAAAAGTTCTCAAGAACACAATGGCCTCCATAAATAAAAGAAGTTTGAAACAACCAGGACTCTTTCTACAATTGGCCAACACACCAAGCTAAGTAATCAGGGGGAGAAGGGCCTTAATAAGAGAGGTGACCAAGAACCCAATTGTCACTCTGCTTGATTTCTAAAGATCCTGGGTGCAGATGGTAGAAACTTCCAGAAGGTCAACCATCATTGCAGCACTCCACCAATGTGGGCTTTACAGCTGAGTGGCCAGAAAGAAGCCTCTCCTCAGTAAAATACACTGGATGGGCTGCCTGGAGTTGGCCAAAAAGCACCTAAAGATTCCAAGATTGTGAGGAAAAACATTCTCTGTTCTGATGAAACCAAGATTGAAGTTTTCAGCCTCATTTTCATGCGTTCTGTCTGAAGGAAACCAGGCTCTGCTCACCGCCTACCCAATACTACAGTGAAGCATGTTGGTGGCAACATCATGTTGTGGGGGGTGTTTTTTAGTGGCTGGAACAGGAAGACTAGTTAAGGTTGATGGAAAGCTGATTGGGGCAAAGTACAGAGATATTCCTAATAAAAATGTGATCTAGAGCACAAGGGACCTCAGACTGGGCAGACAATGGCCCTAAACACAGTCAAAACACAGGACTGGCTTTGAGACAACACTGAATATCCTTGAGTGGCCCAGCCAGAGCCCTGACCTGAACTCAACTGAACATCTCTAGAGAGACCTGCAAATAGCTGTCCACCGATAGTCCCCATCCAATCTGACAGTGCTTGAGAGAGGTGAAAATCCCCAAATCCAGGTGTAAAAACCTTGTGGCATCAAGAAGACTAGAGGAGGAATCACTACCAAAGGTGCTTCAACGGAGTACAGGATCTGAATACTTATATTAATGCAAAAGGTTAGTTTTTCATTTTTTAAAAATTTACAAAGATTTTTAGCATTCTGTTGTTACTTTGTCATTATGGGGTATTGAGAGCAGAATGATAGAGAAAAACATAAGAAAGTTTTAAAAAATTGAAAGGGTCTGGAGACTTTCCTGACCGACTGTATAAACATTGGAGATAGAAATTTTGATCAAATTGTGAGAGCCCATCTGCCCTGGCAAGGGGATTTCTTCAAATAGGACCCTACACTAACAGGTTCTTCTCTTTGGGCCCAGGCCTCCAAATTAACTTGCGAAATTCAGTTTTAATTAAAATCAAACCATTTGTCAAACTCTGAATAACATTTAGGGAAAAGCCACACAATGTAAATAAAAAAATGTGCAGCAAATCCGCAGAAAATCCACAACCACAAAAACCACAATAAATTATGTGTTTTTTGCATGTTGCAGTTTTTGCATTTGCAAAGGATGAAATCAGTGTAAAAAATCTGTAGGATAAAGAGACACACAGAGGTAAAATCCACACCTCCAGTCAATTTACGCTGTGGATTTTTTGGTGGTTCTGTAAAACAATGTGGATTTTCTGCAGGCAATTCTGCTTCAAAAATATGTTGCTTTTTAAGGCCCAGTGCACACAGGCGTATTTGCATTGCTTAATCCGGTGCGGGCGTCTGCCTCCGGATTCCACAGCAAATAATGTCTATGTACATACTAGGCAAAAACACTTCCTTATGTCCACGAGCGGAAATCAATAGTAGCATGGATGGCCTTATATGTCTCCTCACTCACCTTCTTTGTGCTCTGCCAAAGAAGTGATGTTACTCCTCCCGACCCACATCACAGGCCTCTCACTAGCCAAGCTAGGATCCTACTGCACACTAATGAGGGGCAATCACCCCGAAACAGCTGTCTGTGTATGGATTCTGGATTGGCTTTTAATTTCCAATCATTGCTCTACAGACCTGTATAAAGGGTCAAACATTGATTTGCAGGAATGCTGCCATCTAATAGGTGGTTTCATCTACCTTATTTGCACATAGAATATATAAAAACATTAATAATGTGTGGTTTTTGATTGTTACGTGGAATATTGTGAATACACAAAAAGTATGTAATGTAGTGTAATAAGAAAACCACTACCAATAAAATGTTTCTTCTCATCCCCACAGAATGTCTTGCAGATAACCAAGAGAAGCTCCAAGAATAGTCAAGCAGATTCTGATGATATGATGAGACATCAGTGAGTTCCACACAAACAGTGTTTCATAAGCAGAACAAGTCATTCTTCACTAAAAAGCTCAATAAGCATTGGCACATTTATCATCTTCTGTTTATCCTAGACACATTCATTAGTGAGGATTAGTAGACGGCACGTGGAATATGCACAGTCTTGTCTACAGCACGGTCTGTGAACATGAAGCTTTCCTGCTGCTACTTACCTGTGATCAGTGTTAGGGAATTAAAGTGCAGTCCATATTTCAGGACTGAAGCATGACCCACATTCAGTCAAATGATCTGTTCCAATTATTCACTTTAAAGAAGACTGAGAAAAGTGTAGCCAATCAGAATGATGAAAGACAAGCCAGTTGCCCAGTACATATGTTCTTTGTGGTCAATGTTACACAATTGTGCAAATCAGCTGTTTATACATATAGATTTTCTTGCTTTTCAGCAAAGATGACCGAATGCTTCTCTTACTACCTGATACACACTGTGTATTAGTATGCATCAGTAGTCCAAGACACTACATGGTGACTGACCCGCACTGCTCACATGGGCAGCAATGGTTGACCCCTTAGTGACCAAGCTTTTTTCAGTTTTCCCATTTTCGCTTTTTCCTCCCCCCTTTTAAAAAATCGTAACTCCTTTATTTACCCTTCCACGTAGCTGCATGAGTTTTGCCTTTTGAGGGACGAGTTGTATTTTTCACTGGTACTATTTAATGTACCGTATAATGTACTGAAAAACTTTTAAAAAATGTAAAAATTTCTTTAGGTGCGTCTCGTTTCTACGGCGCACAAACTGCAGAAAAAATAACATGATAACTTTATTCTATGGGTCAGGATGATTACTACGATACCAAACAGTTTTTTTTTTGCTGTACTACTTGAGTTTTTTTTCAAAGAGATATGTATATATATATATATTTTTTATTTTCTGACACCACCTTCTGCGCACAATAATTTTTAAATTTTTCTGTTGACATAGTTGTGCAAAGGCTTAATTTTTGCGGGACATCCTGTAGTTTGCGTTGGTACCATTTTGGAATACATGCAGCTTTTTGATTTGCTTTTTATTAGGTGACCAAAAAGTGCATTTCTGGCGTTCTTTGTTTTTTCCTGATGACGTTCATCGTACAGGGTAAATAATGTGTTACTTTGATAGATCAGACTTTTAAAAAAGCAGCGATATCAAATACCCCAATTTTTTTTTTTTTACTTTTATTACTTTTTAAAAAAATAATTAGTAAAACTTTATTCTTATTTTTACTTTTTTTAAGTCCCCAGAGGGGACAGCAACTTGCAATGCTTTGATTGCTCCTGCAGTATGATGTAATGCAATAGCATTACATCATACTGCTATCGGGCAGGTAATCTATCAAGCCACCCCACAGCCCTGGCGCCTCCTGGCTCCCTGCGATCTCATCACAAGGAGAGCCGTACGGGACCCCCGAACATTGCTCTGGGCATTTAAAAGGTTAACAGTTCCTATCAGCTGCGCGGCTCATCAGAGCTGTTGCCGCCGGGTGTCAGCTGTAAGAAACAGCTGGCACCTGGGATATCTGAAGAGGGATCACTGCACGATCTCTCTTAATGCACAGACCGTCGATACAGGCCGTCAAAAGGCGTATCAGCGGTCACTAAGAAGTTAATCAAAGCAGGTGCAGTGTCTTATACTAATGATGCATACTAAAACACAGTGTGCCTCAGGTAATCAGAATAGCTGGTGCGGCCATCTTTGTTTCTACAGGCCTAATGGGTCACTTTACCACAATGGCAAAAGCATCAACATATATTAAGATCTATTATTCTTATTGGACAGATATCCAAGTTCAAGTTTTGCACCAGATAGGCCAACAAGGATATTGGAAGGAGAAATGCTGCATCCTTCTTCGTGTAAGTTTTTGTTTTATATTTTCCAATATACCATATATACTCGAGTATAGCCTAGTTTTTCAGCACATTTATTATGCTGAAAAAGCCCCCCTCGGCTTATACTCAAGTTAGGTAAAAAAAAAAACCTGCAATACTCCCCTCCCAGCCTGCGTCTGTGTCCCCGGTGCGATGGTCTACCCATCAGTGTGGCAAGCTGCTTGAGAATTCTCACTGCTGTCATCTCCCTGCTCAGCTTTGAATTCCCCCGCCGTCAACGATGTGTAGGTAAGTGCTGTGATTGATCGAGTGCCAGTCAATCAGAGTCGGCGCTCGATCCTTCATAGCCATTCAGCGGTTGACATCACTGAATGGTTGTGATTTTGTTTATCGAGCGACGGCTGTGATTGGCTGGCGCTCAATCCAATTACAGAGCTTACAGTGCTAACAGCAGGGGAATTCAAAGCTGAGCAGGGAGAATTCTCAAGCAGTTTGCCGCACCGTCTGGGAGACCATCGCATCGGGGACACAGACGCCTGCTGGGAGGGGAGTATTGCATTTTTTCTTTACCTAGTATATACTCAAGTATAGCTAGGCTTATACTCGAGTCAATAAGTTTTACCATTTTTTGTGGTAAAACTTATTGACTCAGCTTATACTCGGGTCGGCTAAAACTCGAGTATATACGGTAAATGCCATAGAAATTTGAGGTATCTGCAATACTTGTATACCAAGACCATATAGATAATACAGGGTAATCATAAGTACATCTAATCACCTTTATTTGTATTGTGTATGCATAACACATCACTTGATTTTGGGTTCTGTCCACACTGGGGCTCACAATCTACATTCACCTATGTGTATGTTTTGGAGTGTGGGAGGAAACTCATACAAACACAGGGGGAACATACAAACTCCATACAGATATTGTCTTAGTTGGATTTGAACCCAGGACCCCAGGTCTGTAAGACAACAGTGCTAACCATTGTGCTACTCTATAAAATCTTGTTATATCTGCTAAATCTGTACTCTGCATCGGCAAGATGTTTATTTCCTCATTTCAACAATGCCCCAATGTTTCACAGACTCATTCCTCCTATTCTAGAATGTCTAATATAGGACACTGTGGGCCATGCTAATACTCCCTGGAACTTACATGACATCTCATATAATGCTTTTCAGGCATGTACATTTCTTAAAGGGGTTGTCTGACAAAAAAAAAACTGGTTCCCTGTCCTGGAAAATAATGAAGAATATACTCTCCTCCCCTGGCTCCCCACATCTCCCGCCCGCTCTGATCTCGCCTGTGACATAATGTTTACAGGCTGCAGCAGCCCGTGTATGGGATGTCACAGACTGCTGCAGTTGATCACAGACCTAAGCACTCGAGTGATGAGCTCTGCGATTGGCTGCAGTAGTCTGTGATGTCCATACACAGGCTGACTGAAGCCTGTAAACGCAGACCCCGCGTTGAGGATGGAGTTGCGTTGCTGAATACACAGGGGGCAAGCATACACTTCTATATTATCTTCCAGTACGGGGAACCCGTTTAGAAAAAGAAAATAAAATTATATCAGACAACCCCTTTAAACTATATTCCTAATATTAAGCAGTTCATCTAGTCCTAGATCTTTTCTATTGCCAGGATATGGAGACATTTATAAGCTACTAGAAGTTCTGAAATTATCCACAGGGTGTCGCTCTCTAACTGTTCAATAAATCAGTATAGTAGGAATGTGATTATTGGAAAAAAATATACCATATTTTTAGCTCTAGAAGATGCACATTGGTTAAAGAGAAGGAACATAGGAGAAATATATATTTTGAACTCCCCCAGACCCGGCCGTGAGGGGGGTATTACAGGAGGAATAACACACATAGATATTTAGTGCATCTTAGGCCTCATGCCCGCTTGCGCACACACAGATTCCACCACCGAATCCCGCAGCAGAATCCGTGCGTGCCCGCGGACATGGAGAGGGAAAGACAGTTTCTTACCTCTCCCGATCCAGCATGGGTCTCCTCCAAGATGGCCAGATCTTCTTTCTTCAGCACAGCAGATGCGTTCAATTACATCTGGCGATGCGCATGCACAGTGTTTTCTTTTTTGTTCTTGAATCTCTTGCTTTCTCGCGGAGACGCGGCACAGCCACAGTGACAGCGGCGGGTGTGCCGCGGCAGGGACGGCTTCTATTGACTTCAACGGAAGCTGTCCCTGCGGGATCCGCAGTAAAATTGAGCATGCTGCGATTTCTTCCTGTGCGTGTTATCCACACGCCGGGAAAAATCACACCCGCATGTTTTTACTTGTCATGCGGATGCTAATGACTCCCTATGGGCAGCAAAAGTTGCGGATCTCCCGCACAGGAGACACGCTCAGATTTTATAATTCAAATCCGCCCGTAGACATTGGACCTTAAACATTGCATGCGTAACATTGTTCCAACTCTCGTAGTGTACACTGTTGTCTGATAATGACTCTTATTAAAAGTAGCATTCGTTGTCTAAATGTCATTTCCATGTAGGAGAAGACCCGTTAACCCCTTGAGTAGCACGACCGGAAATTTTGCGGGACGACCTCCACTGCCGATAGTGATATAGCCCGGAAATCTTCCGGGCTATGTATCACTATGGGAGCTGCAGAGCACAATGCCACAAGCTGTGACATTGTGCTCTGCCTGCACAGTCCCACAGAGAACAAAGCAAGGGCTTTGAAAAACCAGCAGAAGATATTGCCGATATGCCGGCAATCTCCTGCTTCTAAGTCTCCTGCTTTGTTTATAGGTTGCCATAGAGACCATCGGCTTGTCAGAAGCAAGCCGATGGTCTCTGTGGCAGGGAGAGCTGGTGCTTGGCTGTCAGAGGACAGCTAGGTACCAGCTCTTACTGCAGAGATCAGAGAAAACCTCCGATCTCTGCTGTGTTAACCCTTTACATGCTGCAGTCTATGTGACTGCAGCATGTAAAGGGCTGTGACTGCAGCATGTAAAGGGCTGTCACCATCGGACCCCCGGAATGTGATCAGGGGGTCCTGATGGGTCCCTGTGGAAGTCCCCTAAAGGGACAAAAAAAAAAGTAAAAAAAAAAACAAAAGTAAAAAATAAAAAAAAAAAATAATAAAAACACTTGTCTCCCTTTACTTTGTAAAAAATCAAAAATAAAATCACACATGTGGTATCCATGCGTCGTAATGACCCAGAGAAGGAAGTTAATGCATTATTTAACCCCTTAATGACATGGCCCCTTTTTTTCTGTTTTCCCCATTTATTTTTTTTTACCTCCGCCCTGTTTAAAAAATCACAACTTGTCCCGCAAAAAACAAGCCCTTATATGGCCATGTCAATGGAAAAATGAAAAAGTTATGGCTCTTGAGACGCAACTGCAAAATTAGTTGAAATTCAATAATTAGACCGTTTTAAAAAACCTGCCCTGGTGGGTCTGACAGGGTGATAGGAAACCCGCCACTCAAGGGGTTAAAGGAAAACGAGCTGCCTGTAGAGATCTCGTTATACATCTTTAATAGAGATGAGCGAACGTACTCGGTAAGGGCGATTTCGCAATCGAGCACCGCGATTTTCGAGTACTTCACTACTGGAGTGAAAAGTACTCGGGTGCGCTGTGGGTGAGCGGGGGGTTGCAGAGGGGAGTGGGGGGGAGAGGGAGAGAGAGAGGGCTCCCCCCTGTTCCCCGCTGCTACCCCCCACTCCCCTCTGCAACCCCCCGCCCCACAGCGCACCCGAGTACTTTTCACCCGAGTAGTGAAGTACTCGAAAATCGCAGTGCTCGATTGTGAAATCGCCCTTACCGAGTACGTTCGCTCATCTCTAATCTTTAACATTCAATGTCATGCTGAAGGCTTTAGAAGTTATGTCTTTCCTTTAATGATTGCACATGTCTGCGCCAACTTTCAGATTGCAGTTATCCATGTTTCTGCTGTTGGATTTGCAGTAAAATGTAGCTATGAAGGTTCATGTACATATGCATTTTATACCAATGAGAGTATATCATACAACGTGTGTACTATGAATAATATTTACACTAGAGTTTGCTATCACACAGGGTCCGCTCGATAGCAGGGGAGGAGAGCTGCCCGTACGTACAGCTGATTGGTAGAGGCGGAGGAGCAGCAGCCTTTCCCCCCCAACACTGACCAATCGGCTATACGTACGGGTGGCTCTCCTCCCCTACTATGAAGCGGACCGGCAAGGTAAGACTTTCGGCATTTTCACTCTATAAGACACTGACTTTCCCCAACACACACTTTGTAGGGAAAAGAAAGTGCACCTTACAGGCCAAAAAATAGGGCATTTTATATACAGAACTTATATTTTTATTAGGTAAAAACGTATTCACCTACCGTGTTTCCCCAAAAATAAAACCTCCCCCAATAATAAGCCCTACCCTGGCCCCGGCTCTGATTGGCTGAGCCAGCGGCACTCGTGATCCAATCACAGCACTCTCTTGCTGGAGACTGGGTATTCATAGCCCCGTTAGTTGTCAGGGAGAGAATGCTGTCAGCACTGAGGACACGGCAGCCTGCCGCAGCGCCGCAGACCAGCGTGAGGCAGCGGAACGTCGGCAGCTAGGTGAGCATAAGACACCCTCTGAAAATAAGACACTGTGCCTCTTTTGGGGCAAAAATTAATATAAGACAGTGTGTTATTTTTGGGGTAGTAGTAGTAAAGTAAATCTGCATGCTTAGGATAGGATGTCAGTATTAAATCAGCTCTTTGAGCGCTCTGACAAGTTCTGCTTCCCCTTCAGTGTTTACCAGCTGTAGCTTTAGTAGCGGCTGTGCCTTATTACAGATCACTGCATCTTTGTCCCATTCAAGTTAATGGGACTGAGCTGTAATAGAAGTCACGGCCCCTACTAAAAGTACAAAGCTGTGTATTGTAAACAGTGATGGAGATGCCGCACTCACCAGAGCCCCTTCTTTTCGGTTTGTATCTGCCTTGCTTCTTATATTCAGCTCTGCTTAGTTGGCTTCTCTTATCTCTGGGTCTTTGTGCTCTCTCATGGTTTGTCAGGGTCAGTGTTTCAGTTAGTTTCCATTAGAGATATAAGGATATTCAGTGACAGTAGTGTCTGGTTAGGGTCAACATCTGGGATAGATTAGCGTTAGGGTACTTCTACACGGGACAGCTAAGCATTGGACAGCCGTCCCAACAATTTGCCCCCTATGCTTTAATAATGCAATAATCGCTCACTGAATGAAAGCCTAGTGTGTCAGAGATCTGTTCCGGCTGCCCGCCTTCATTTACCTTGAACAGGCAGTAATATATAGATAACCGACTGCCTGTTTATACGGGCCAACAGTTGCTTGGTTTTTAGGTGAGACAGAGATCAATTACCCCTGACAAGTGAGGGAATCTCACTCACTTGCTTTGTTAGGTCCCGTGTTTACAATGCGGTTACAGTTGCCTGTAATGACTTTTTTGAGTGATCATTCTGGCAACTATCAGCCATGTAATAGTATCCTAAGGCTCAGTAATTTTCAGTTTGTTATTATTTGTTCCATCACCTATCTACTCTGTTATCTGACAACCATCTTCATCATCAGTTTGTGCCATCATCTGATTGCTATCAGCCTTCTGTTCCTGTCTTCTACTTGCTTTTAAGAGTTTGCAAAAGTGTATTGATCTTGATCTCTTCCCATATTTTAAGGTGTTTTAACCCATTAACGCCACAGGGCGTAACTGTACGTGCTAAGAAGGTGGTACTTAACACAACACGATGTACAGTTACGCCCTAGGGATAGTGCAATAGTTCGAGATCCCACACTATTCGGCAGCAGGAGTCGGCTGTCACTGATAGCTGGCCTACCGATGCATCAAGACAGCGACCCCCACTTGTAACCCCTTCCCTGTTGCGATCTATGTAGATCGTGGTATGTAAAGGGTTCACAGAGGGAGCGCACTCCTCTATGACATCATCGGACCCTCTGCTATGTAATTGCGGAGGGCCGTGAAGTTACCCTGGCAACAAGACGCCAGATACAGCCGTCCTGCATTGCCAGTGCCTGTTATCACTATAACAAGCGATAAGGCATTGTAGGACAGAAGTCCTGCAATGCTTTATCATAGTGGTTATAACAGCTATGGTACAGGTCCCCCACAGGGACACAAATAGTGTAAAAAAAAAAAAACGTTAAAAAACCCTTTTTGTGCTTTTTTTTTCCCTATTAGGGCGCCCACCCACTGGCAATTTTTTTCCCTGCGAAATTCGCAGCATTTTTTTCTCTGCAGTGGTCTATGGGACTTGTAATGTTAAAATCGCGATCGCGCAAAATCGCAATTTACCGCGGAATCGCGATTTTGCGCGATCGCGATTTTAACATTACAAGTCCCATAGACCCCTGCAGAGAAAAAAATGCTGCGAATTTCGCAGGGAAAAAAATCGCCAGTGGGTGGGCGCCCTTAGGGTGACTACCCACTACAGTTTTTCTTTTTTTACTGCGAAATTCGCGTTTTTTGCCCCTGCAGGGGTCTATGGGACTTATAATGTTAAAATCGCGCAAAATCTCAATTTACCGTGAAATCGTGATTTTGCGCGATTGCGATTTTAACATTACAAGTCCCATAGACTCCTGCAGAAAAAAAACGCTGCGAATGTCGCAGTGAAAAAAAAGTGTAGTGGGTAGTCACCCTAAGGGTGCAAAATGTAAAAGAATTTAAAATCTCACATATTTGGTATCGTCATATCCAGAACGACTCGCACAACAAATTGAACACTAGTTTTATCCTGCACGGCAAAAAGCATGAATAAACCCTCTAAAAATAGGCCACATGTTTATTTTCTTTCATTCCCCCCCAAAAAAATCTATAAAAGTGATTAAAAAGCCATATGTACCCCAAAATGGTACCCATAAAAACTACAGCTCGTACCACAAAAAATAAGCCCTCACAAAGCTCTATCCATGGAAAAATAAACGTTTAGTATTTAGAATGCACCGATTTTATAAAAACAAATCATTTCCAAAAAGTAAGGGTTTTTATTGTGGGAAAGTGGGGAAACCTTAAAAAAAATAATTTTTGCATTGTTGTAATCGTACCGAACCGCAGAAATTATGTATTGTCATTTTTGCTGCATAATTAACGCTGTAAAAAACACACAAAAAACAATGGCAGAATTAATCTGTTTTCTCTCCCTGCTATCAAAAAAATGAATGAAAGTTTTACAATACGTTATATGCACCCAAAAATGGCACCATTAAATTACAGTTTGCCACGCAAAAACAAGCTATGGCTTTTGAAAAGTGTAGATGAAAATCGACCCAAAAATCTCCACTTCGTCAACACCCAAATAGGCCAAGTCTTTAAGGGGTTAATTGAGGAACAAGAACATATAATTTAAAATTGTGAATCACTAAACCACATTAAAACGTGTGTAGCTACAGTATACATACTTTATACCCCGGGCTGTAGCTGGAGGTTTATGGGCTCTGGTGCAGACGTTCAACTTGGGCTTCCCTGTTCTGTAACTTCTCTTCATGGCTGCTGGCTGTAGCTCATCTTAATGGGGCTTTTCCATTAAAATCATTTTGTCATCTATCCACCAGATCGGCAATCATATATTTACTGCCTGAGTTCCAACTATTGGGTAATTACAAAAACAGCTGATTTTGAGTCCACCTTAGTAAATGGAGCAGTGGTCACTCCATTCACTGTCTATGGAGATAGCTGACTGATGAACTTTGCGTTCTCCCTCTGTTACATAGTGCACCTCCACTTCATTCATTTAGGGGGACTCGGGTGCACCATTTTCGTGATCTCTGGGGGTTCCTGTGGTTGGATATCCAAGTGATTCTGACATTGTTTTTTCGTCACATGTTGTACTTTATTTAGGTTGTAAAAATAGAACGATAGAACATGGGTATATTTATTAAAAGTGCCAATATTGGGAAAATTTTGAAAAAATTTTTCAGTTTTTTCACATTTTCAACTGTTGAATCTCAAATATGGGCAAACATACTGTACAAATTTTTGCTAAGATTTATATTTTCATCTGTTTACTTTATTCTGGTGCACATCTGAAAAACTCTCGCTTTTTTTAACCATTTAGCAGCTGTACAAATTTAACATTATTTTTCAGCATTTTGAGAAACACTTTGTTTTCCTTCACCAAGATGGCAAAGACTCATGGGTGTCAGAATGATAGATACCCCCACAAATGACCCCATTTTAAAAACTACACCACTTAATGTATTCACTGAGGGGGGTCCTGCCCATTTTGACCCCACTGTTTTTGAATGAATTCAAGCAAAGCAAAAGGCAATTCTCTCAAATTAAAAACAGCTTTTTTTGTACAGCACACATATGAATGAAGACTTGCACCCCAAAATGGATACCCTTGTTTGTCCTGTGTTCAGAAATATATGGCTCTAATCTTATGTCTGGATGCACAACGGGGCCCAAAATGAAAGGAGTAGTTGCTGGTTTTTAGAACAGAAATTTTGTTTGCGCCTTAATGACCAAGTCAAATTTTGGTAATCTGACGTGTCACTTTAAGGCCTTAGTCAGACGGGCGTTTTTTCGCGCGATTTGCGGATCGCATGACGGATGCGCATCCACAAATCGCGTGACCGGTGTGCGCAAGTTGCCCGCAAATCGCCCGAAAATCTGCTCCTAGCCGCGTTTCATTAGAAACGGGCCAGAGCTGTCCAGCGCATTGCATTCAATGGAGACGGCAATACAGCCGTCTCCATTGAAAGCAATGCGCTGCGGGCGAGCCCGGGATGAATTGTCGGTAAGGGCTTAAATATATAAGCCCTTACCTGCAATTCATCCTAAAATGTGTAAAAATAAAAAAAAATTGTATACTCACCTTCTGCCGGCAGCCGGAGCTCCGCGCGGCTGTCCTGCAGTGGGTGTGAAGGGGGTGTGAGTCAGACCTGCCCCCTGACTGGCTCAGCGCTGAGCCAATCAGAGGCATGCCTCACTCACACCCATTCATGAATTCATGAATGGATGTGAGTCAGACCTGCCCCTGATTGGCTCAGCACTGAGAGGCAGCAGTCACTCACCCATTCATGAATTCATGAATGGGTGTGTGAGTGTTTTCAGCCTCTGATTGGTCAGGGCTGTGACCAATCAGAGGCAGATCATTCAGCGGGCGGGGATTTTAAAGCCCCGCCGGCTGATAGTGCCGAGAAGCAGTTCAGGAGAACTGACAGCGGAAAGGTGAGTATACAATTTTTTTTTATTTTAATACATTTTAGGATGAATTGCAGGGAAGGGTTTATATATTTAACCCCTTCCCGACAATTCACCCTGCGCACGCCGGCAGCCCATTGCTTTCAATGGAGCAGCTGTATTGCTGCTCCATTGAATTCAATGGGCAAACATCGTTCTTCTCTGCCAGAGCTGTTACAGCTGTGGCAGAGAAGAATGATTTGTCTTCTATATGTTCTCAATGGGGTCGGCGCTGCTGCCGCCGGCCCCATTGAGCGCATATACAGAAGAGAACAGGAATCGCAGATCGCAGATAGGTGCGATCTGCGATTTTTTGTTCTATAATTTATCGGACGAGCGCATAAAGAGCGCTCATGTGTCCGATACCATTGCAAAGCAATGGTTTTAAAAAAATCGCCGGACGCATGCGCAAATCGCGGCTAAAAACGCCCGTCTGACTAAGGCCTTACATAGAATAACTCTGTAAAGGCTTTGCATATCCAAGTGATTCTGACATTGTTATTTTTCGCCACATGTTGTACTTCATTTAGGTAGTAAAAATAGGCCGATAGAATTTTGTGATAATTTATTAAAAGTGCTAAAATTGGGAAAATAAAAAAAATTATCATTTTGTTCACATTTTCAATTACATCAAATATATGCAATCATATTGTTCAAATTTTTGATATATTTCCATCTGTTCACTTTATTCTGGAGGCACATTTAAAGAACTTTCGTGTTTTTTTTTAACCATTTAGGAGATGTACAAATTTGACATTATTTATCAACATTTTGAGGAACACTTTGTTTTCCTACACCAAGCCAAGATTGCAAAGCCTCATAGGTGTCAGAATAATAGATGCCCCCACAAATGACCACATTTTAAAAACTACACCCCTTAATATATTCACTGAGGGGGGTCAGAAGTATTTTGCACCATCATTTGTTTTCAGGAGTTAATGCAACTTAGAAGAGAAAAAATAAAAAATATGTCTTATTTTTGCAAATATGTCATTTTAAAGGCAGATTTTGTAGTGCACACGAAAATGAGAATTTACACCCCAAAATGGATACCCCTTTTTGTCCTGTGTTCAGAAATATACTATTGTGTCCCTAATCTTCTGTCCTTATGCACAACGGGGCCCAAATGAAAGGAGCAGCTGGTGGCTTTCAGAACAGAGATTTTGCATGAAGGTGATTCAGGCCCTATTGCCCACTTGTAGAGCCCTTGAGCGGCCAAAACGACAAAGAACCCCAACAAATGACCCCATTTTGAAAACTAGACCCCTTAACAAATTCATCTAGGGGTGTACTGCGTATTTTTATCCTACAATTTTTGAGTAAATCTAAGCAAAGCAGTAGGACAAAATTACGATTTACATTTTTTTGGTAATTGTGTTAATTTAAAAAATGGGTTTTTTGTACAGTGTACATAGGAATGAAGACGTTCACCCCAAAATTGATACCCCTGTTTGTCTCGTGTTCAGAAATATACCCATTGTGGCCCCAATCTACTTACAGGACACATGGTTAGGCCTATAATGGAGGGAACACCTGTTGGATTGCAGGGCACAACTAAATAAGTCCCAGGCCCCATTGCTCACTTGTGTGGAAAAAAAAATTGACTCCCAAAAAATAATCCCCCCAACCCCTCCAGACTTTTTTGGCGTTCCCCAAATCTTAGATAAAAGTAATAATGTTAACTGTGTGGTATTTCCAAAGACAGGGGTAATTACGGGGTTCTGGTTGGGATGGGCACATAGGGCAATAAAATCGGGTATCTCCCCTCCTCTCATGCTTTTTGGGGGGTATTTCTTGACCTCAGGGATGGGGTGTAAAAAGTGACCCTCTGTAAGGCTTCGTAAGCTTGCTGAGGTGCGGCGGTTTCACACAGAAGACTCCCAACAAGCTGTTCCTGGAACTGCAGGAAGGCGAGCGTTCTCGGGGCTTCTTGTAAATTACGTATTACAGGTAGCGGTCCAAATAACGCCGGGCTCACACGACCAGATGTGGAATCCGCTTGCGGAGGCCACAGCGGACCTTAGCTGTGAGCTTAGCCGTGGCGCTGCATACGGCCGCGTAATGTACTGCACATAACTGCCTTCTCACACAGGCGGTCATGCGCAGTACACCTCTTCTTGTTCATATTTCACCCGCCATTGCTCAGCGATGACACGGATACCCGCAGCCCGTACACAATGTACTTATGTTTGGGCTGTGGGTATATCCATGACCATGAAGCGCAATGGTCTCTATGTTGCTGATATCCGCTGTAAAATAGAACCTGCTGCGTTCTGTTTTCTGCGAGTGGATTACGTAATTCCGATCCTCTAATGTGAGCGGAACTGTGTAATCTGTGCATTTGTTCAGTTTATTACCGCAGATCCAATGCATGCGGAATCCTCTATTTCTTTCGTCGTGTGAGACCGGCCTAATGGTAGACCTTTTTATCACGTGACCGGGTACCGCTCAACGAGGCCACCAGGCTCTCAGGTAGCCGGTAGGTAGGAGATTTTAAATTTTCCAGGCCCATCCCGGCTCCTGCGCACGTGTCCAGTATTTTTCTGGCGGGGACATGCGCATGAGTTGGGAAAGGTCCGTGGAGGATAATTGCATCGGGGTTCAAATATGGAGGCCTCCTGTAAGAAGTTTAATCTCCTCTCACTGATCACATCGATGAGGGGAGATGAAACTATAACTTTTATTAAAAATGTTTACGTGATTCATGTGACTAGGAACCGCTCACCACAGCCCCTCAGTTCATCTCCTGGCTCTCGGCTACCTATGGCAGCCAGGAACAGGGAGGTTTTAAATTTGCCGGGCAATCCTTGACTCTTGCGCCATCATGCTGACGGGCGCTTGCGCCGAAGCTACAGTAATGTCCACGGATAAAGATCGCATCTGGGGACAAATCCGGGACCTTGACTATGTTATTTCATCTCCCCTCATGGACACAATCCATACGGGAAGATGAAACTTCTTTTTAAACTTGAAAAATTTTTTTTTTTACACTTTTTAACTTTCCATGATCACTGTTATCCAATAGATAACAGTGATCATGTGACCGGGAACCGCATACAGCTGTCCCCAGGGACATCTCCTTGCACTCGGCTATCTTTGACAGCCGGATGCATGGGGAATTTTAAGTTTGCCAAGCTCTTCGGCCTTCTGCGCATGCATGCCAGATCGGCAGATGTGTAGAAGCCCACGGCAAGTCCTGATTGGCGGGGGACATCACGGCGGACCGGAGTGAGTATTTTCACCTCCCCTAATATATCTGATTCATGAGGGGAGATGAAACTTAAACTTTTTTTCACTTTTCCGTGATCGCCGTTATCCATTGGATAACAGGAATTACTGGCCCAGGGACCACTCACCGCGACTCTCAGTGACATCTCCTGCCTCCCAGCTACCTTCAGGAGCTGGGAGCAAGTGGATTTCAAATTGCCGGAGCTCCCGGCCTTCTGCGCATGGGGCTGACATAATGACGCCTGGCGCAGTTGTGCATAAGGCCGGCGCCAGGTCCTGTAAGACTAGATCACCGCGGGACAGCACAGAGGCCCGGGGTGAGTAATCTCATCTGCCCTGATGGATCCCATCCATCAGGGCAGCTGAATCTTTATTTTTCTTTAACTTTTTTGCACTTTATCGCGATCGGTGCTATTCATTGGATAGCGCCAATCGCATTGCCGGGGAAAGCTCCCTGTGGCCCCATGACAGCTCCATGTTGTCGGCTATCTCCGGGCACCGACAGCATGGAACTGTCACATCCACAGCCCACGTGTCTTCAATCCCCACAGGAAGCATGTTTTTACGTTCTCGGGGATTAAAGCCTACTTGGCTAGGACGTAAAAACACTATGGGCTGGTCACTAAGGGGTTAAAAGGTATGGTAGAATGATGGGACAAATGGGGAGATAGTAATAC
This sequence comes from Eleutherodactylus coqui, assembly GCF_035609145.1. Classification (NCBI taxonomy): domain Eukaryota; kingdom Metazoa; phylum Chordata; class Amphibia; order Anura; family Eleutherodactylidae; genus Eleutherodactylus; species Eleutherodactylus coqui. The sequence continues at coordinate 339,573,705 of NC_089837.1, forward strand.
TACACTAAAAGACTAGTTGTGGATTTCAAATGAAACACCAATAGATAGACTCTAGCACAATTTTTAGGTGTAGAGAACTTACCCTTGTGTTGGCTATTGGTACGTGTATGGTGTACGAGGCAGAGAGGCAGAGATGTGTGTGTGCGCCTTCTTCCCTGGTTTATAAAGTAATAAAGGCCAGAAAAAAAGTTTCCCCCAGAAAATCATTTCACCATAACCTTTAATATTGCTTATCGCATCACAGTAGTTTTAACCCCTTAGTGACCACGCTATAGCGTTTTTATGTCCTGAGGGTTCAGGACGTGTATGGAGGGAGATAGCGCTGCTATCTGTTTATTACAGCTGACACCTGCAGGCAACAGATCGTTCGGCCGCCCGACCGTAAATGCCACTGTCAAATCTGACAGCGGCATTTAAATTCCCCGAGCGATGTTCAGGGGTCCCGTACGGCCCCCCTGCGATGACATTGGGGGAGCCGTGCAGGTGTCATGGCAGCCAGGGGCCTTCTGAAAGACCCCAGGGCTGTCATGGCAGAATGCCTATTAAGCAATCCTCGTGGGGTGGCTTGATAGGCTGCCTTTCAGAATGCAGTATAATGTAATGCTATGGCATTACATCATACTGCATAAGCGATCTAAGCATCACTAGTTGTGGTCCCCCAGGAGGACTGAAATAAAAATAAGAACAATAAAGGTTTATTAATTATTTAAAAAAAAATAAAATAAAAGTAAAAAAAAAAACCTTTTGCCATATTTACAATAAAAAAATCTGAATAATAAAACAAAAATACATATTTGGTATCGCTGCGTTCTGAAAAGTCCGTTCTATCAAACTAATGCATTATTTACCGCGCTCAGTAAATGTCGTCCAAAAAAACCCGCCAGAAATGCCCTTTTTCGGTCACATTGTTGCCAAGAAAAAAATCTAATAAAAAGTGATCAAAAAGTCATATGTATTCCAAAATGGTACCAACGGAAACTGCAGGACGTACCACATAAAATGAGCCGTCGTACAACTATATTAACAGAAAAATAAGAGTTATTTTGCGCAGAAGATGGAGACAGAAAATAATTTTAAAAAATTAAATATCTTTAAAAAAATATACAACTAGTACAGCAAAAAAAAAAACTATACAAGTTTCGTATCGTAGTAATCGTACTGACCCATAGAAGAAAGTTATTACCATATATTCCGGCGTATAAGGCGACGGGGTGTATAAGACGACCCCCCAACTATCACCTTATACGCCGGGAATACAGCGAAGCAAAAAAAAAAAAATCATTACTCACCTCCCCCGGCGTTCTGCGGCGCTGCTGCAGGCTGTCGCTCCCTCCTGGTCCCCGGCAGAGCATTGCTTTCTGAATGCGGGGCTTGAAATCCCCGCTTCCAGAAAGCTAATACTGTGATTAGCTAACACACGCCGTCAGCCAATCACAGCCATTCAATGACATCATTGAAAGCTTTTTTGTTTATTTATTTATTTATTTTTTTTGTAAATACACAGAACGTAATACTAACCCCCCACAAATACCACCTATAAAGATGCCACCCACGAAAACACATAATACCACCCATGAAACATGATACCACCCACGAAAAAAAAACAAACAAACATATAATACCACCCACAAACTCATATAATGCATAATAATCCACAGCCTAAATATACAGAAAAATATATAAATAACAAAAATATAACCATTACCTCCAGCCCTGGTTCGGGTCCCGTAAGCCTTTTATTTAACTTTTAACTTAAAACAAAACAAAAAGCTAGGGTGAAAGAATCCAGCCCCCCACCGGGAAACAGTTCTCCAGGCTAGGGAACCCCAAAGCAAAAACCCCTCCAAAGGAAGGCTGCTCAAGGCCTTCCCAACCTTTCAAACTCCAGAGAACGCACCTTCACCAGGTCACCGAGAATATTCCTACTTACCTCGTCCTCGAGGAGGATTTTATGCTGCGTCGATACTACACACCGTGCGCTCCACGCGTGATACCTAACCACTAGACTTACTAAAAATAAAGTGCAGCGGTCCCTGCCACCCAGATCTCTTAATGCTCCATAACACCACTCAGCGTAGGTAAGGTAAGCCAGCCAAGGCCAACCGATGGAAGCCCCTACCCTCTTGTATACCTCTATATTAAAGGGACAATGAAGCAGGAAGTGGTCCATGCTCTCCAGAGTGTTGCCACATGCCTTCCGGGGACAACCTCTGTCCTCGGTGTTCTTGTGCTTCAAGTTGTCCCCCACATATAGCTTACCATGGAAACAGCGCCAGGTCAAGTCCCAATACTTTGAGGGGATTCTTACCGAATTTAAAAGAGACAAACCCACCCTCAAATCCCCACCTGGGCAGTCTCTGAGGGCCAGTGGATTCTGAAAGTGGGTTGCCAAGACCCTCTGGTCCAGTACAAGCCTGGCCAGCGTCCTGACTTCCCCCACGGTCAGCCCCCATTGGCGTAAAACCTTCAGAACCGGTGCAACGTAAGCCGGAAGATGTTCGTGCGGTGTACGAAAGTCCTTTACACGCCCTCCTGTCTCCCACTCCTGGAAGAACGGCCGAAACCATCCCTTACAGGAGGATACCCACGGAGGAGCCCTCTCTTTCCAGAGGTTTACGATATTAGCTTTCAAAAAGGTATTCACGAGGAATACCACTGGGTTGACCATACCCAACCCGCCTAGTCTCCTCGTACGGTAAGTAACCTCCCTCTTGACTGGGTTCAACCTATTCCCCCATAACAGCTGGAAGAACAGGCTGTAGACCCGTGACCAAAGAGGTTCTGGCAAAATGCAGACACTTCCCAGGTACATTAACAAAGGGAGCAGGTAAGTCTTGATCAAGCAAACCCTTTCTCTCAGGGTCAAAGACCACCCTTTCCATTGATCCACCTTTTGAGCGGCATTCCTCAATCTGCATTCCCACTTTTTCTCGGGATAATTCCCTTGGTCGAAATCGATGCCTAAAATTTTAGCGGAATCTTGGGGTTCTGGGAGAGCGTCTGGAAGATCAAAAGCAGGATCTCCCCCTCCCAGCCAGAGACTCTCACACTTTTCCCGATTGATCTTTGACCCAGAGACCTCCGAGTAGCGGACAACTTCCGACATCACCCACCCCCTCCTCCTGAGAGGAGACAAAGATAGTAACCTCATCAGCGTATGCCACTGTCCTCAAGGCCAGGTCCGGGACCCCCAGGTCCATCCTCACCCCCGCCAACGGTCCCCCATCTACCCTTCTGAGGAAGGGATCGACAGCGAACGCGTAAAGCAAGGGGCTCAGAGGGCATCCCTGACGAACTCCAGACCCGACTACAAAAGGACGGCCAACCCAACCGTTCCCGAGCGGGAAACTCTCAGCCCCTGAATACAATGTTTGTAACCATTTTACGAACCCCACCGGCAGACCGTATCTCAAAAGGACAGACCAAAGGTACTCGTGGTTTACTCGATCAAAAGCTGTAGCCTGATCCAGGGAAAGTAAAAACCCCTTCCAGAGACCCGCCCTGCCCCGTTCCACAGCCTCCCGGACACTCAGCACGGCGCTAAACGTGCTTCGACCGGGAACAGAGCAGTGCTGAGCCCCAGAAAGGAGCTGGGGTGCAAATTTCAGCAGCCTACTGAACAGCACTTTTGCCAGAATCTTTCTGTCCGTATTGAGGAGCGCTATGGGACGCCAATTCTCAATACAGAGCGGAGCTTTACCCTTTGACAGAATAATTAGGGCCGACTTCCTCATTGACTCCGGCAGAACGCCCAAGGATAGACATTCATTAAAAACCTCGGTCAAGAGGGGAACTAAAATTTCCTTAAAGGCTTTATAAAACTCAGATGTTAAAGGGGTTGTCCCGAGGCAGCAAGTGGGTCTATACACTTCTGCATGGCCATAATAATGCACTTTGTAATGTACATTGTGCATGAATTATGAGCCATGCAGAAGTTATAAAAAGTTTTTTACTTACCTGCTCCGTTGCTGGCGTCCTCGTCTCCATGGTGCCGACTAATTTTCGCCCTCCGATGGCCAAATTAGCCGCGCTTGCGCAGTCCGGGTCTTCTTCTTTTCTGAATGGGGCTCCGTGTAGCTCCGCCCCGTCACGTGCCGATTCCAGCCAATCAGGAGGCTGGAATCGGCAATGGACCGCACAGAAGCCCTGCGGTCCATGAAGACAGAGGATCCCGGCGGCCATCTTCAGCAGGTGAGTATGAAGACGCCGGACCGCCGGGATTCAGGTAAGCGCTGTGGGGGTTGTTTTTTTAACCCCTGCATCGGGGTTGTCTCGCGCCGAACGGGGGGGGGGGGGGGGGGGTTTAAAAAAAAAAAAAAAAACGTTTCGGCGCGGGACAACCCCTTTAAGCCGTCTGGGCCTGGCGACTTTTTGGACCGGAGCCCATCAATCGCCAGTCCGACTTCATCTTCCGTAATTGCTTCTGTCAAAACGCCAAGAGAGGGGTCTACTCCTGGTTCGGGAACGGTTTCTGCCAGGAAAGTCGAGATTCCGTGCCGATTAAGTTCTTTCCCGCCCAAGAGATGTGAGTAGAAGGATCTGACGACCTCCAGGATCCCTGATCTGGACCTTTTCAGGGAGCCTGTACTGTCTAGCAGACCCGTAACCAATTTACAACTCACTGACATCTTACAGTTCTTGTAGGGGTCAGGCGAGCGGTACTTCCCAAAGTCCCTCTCAAGAACCAAAGATGCGTGCCTATCATACTGACATCTCTTGAGCAAGGATTTCACTCTGGAGATCTCCTCGCGGCTACCTCCAGTCGAGACCAAATGCTCGAGTTTCCTCCTCAGGCTCTGATACATACGCTTTCTGTTCAGGCTTCTGAGGTTGGAGATCTGTCGGAAGAACCTTCTTACCCGATGTTTGAACATCTCCCACCACTCTGACTTACTGCTGCATAGGCCCAGTAGTGGTTCCTGGCTCTGAAGAAAATCCTCAAAGGACCGTCTTATTTCCGCTTCTTCCAGGAGTGACGAATTCAACTTCCATAAACCTTTGCCCATCCGAGGGGTCTCTGTGACATTCAGAGAAAAAAGAATCATACAGTGGTCGGAGAACTCCACCTCCACCACCGATAACGGTGAGGAGACGGCTTCATCCTTTAAATAAAACCTATCTATCCTAGACCTGCAATAACTACCTCTAAACCAAGTGAATCCCGTGCGCCCTGGGGTGTGCCGAACGTGGACATCCACAAGGCGTGCCTCACTAACTACTCTATTTAACGCGACGCTATCATAGCCTGGCTGGTTATTGGAACCTCCTCTATCACAGAGCCTCGTGACATTATTAAAGTCTCCTCCAAAGACCACTTGCCGGCTTGTAAAAAGGAAAGGCTTAATTCTCATAAAGAGGTCTTTGCGCCCCTCCTTTGACTGGGGTCCATAGATGTTAATAAGACGCAACTCTTGACCTCCCATGAGAATATCCAAGATCAGGCACCTCCCCATTTCCAGCTCGATAACCCGTCTGCATTCTACCTGTGCGGTCTTAAAAAGGACCGCCACCCCGCTATACGGCTCGGCCGCAAGAGACCAATAGGAGGCTCCGCACCTCCACTCACGCTTGGCTTTGTTCATGACCGACAAATCTGTCAGCCTGGTCTCTTGCAAAAATAAAATGTCAGCTTCAACTCGGCTGAGAAAATCAAAGGCCGCAAACCTAGCCGCATCTGACTTAATGTTGGCAACATTAATGGATGCCAGCGTCAACAGGGTGAGTGCCGCCATCATTGGTGATCGAGCTGGATGGCTTTCCTCTTACTCTCCCCCTCCTCCCTGTCGGAAGAAGAGGTCTCTCCTTTATTTCTTTTTAATGAAATTGAAACATCCATATCACCACACTAATCCTTACCTTCACCTTCCGGCTTCAGGGTGGCCCCCTTCCCGGAAGAAACCGGGTCCCCCACAGAAAGAGACCCAGCGTCCCCCGGGGTTCCTTCCTCAATTGTCTCCGCCACCACCTCCGGTACCTCACCCCCAGCCTCTCCCCCTGGCAGGGAAGAGGAGGTGTTATTGAGAGCTTGGTACCGGTTAGAGAGGTCGACCGTAAGGGAACTGATGGGGCCTTCCTTTGGTATCTGCACCAGAGTGAGTGGGACCGAGTCATCCCACTCTAGAGAGGAAGAACCCCTATTTTTCTTTCTTGTTCTTCCCTTACCCTTTTTTTTCTGCTTTTGCCATTTCTCGCTTTCCTCGTCCGCACTTTCTTCACGGGAGGATCCGGCAGAACTGGCAGCCACCTCCTCTCTCTCCATCCTTCTGGTTTCCTCATCCACATCGCTATCCCTTGGGGCCTCAGCAGCTCGACTCCCCTCCTGCCCTGGCTGGCCAGGCACCCCGCCGAGACCCCGTAGCTCTTTCTCCTCCCTGCTGCCACCAGCTTCGCCCCCGGAGCGATGGGCCCGCTGGCCCTCTGACTGGGCTCGGCCGATGTTGGCACAGGATAAGGGACAACGACTGAATGGGTGCCCTAAAGCACCACACAGGTTACACCGAATGCTGCCACAGGAGGAGGATGGGTGGTCTCTGCCCCCACACAGCGCACACACCAGCACCTTACACTGTGCGCTGAAATGTGTGGGGTCCCCGCACCTGTGGCAGACCTTCGGCTGCCCCTGGTAGAAAACCAGAATCCTGTCCCTTCCCAGGAACGCAGAAGAAGGGATGTGGGTAACGGAATTACCTGCACGTTTCAACTTTACCATGAAAGTCCAGGCCCCTGACCAGATACCGTGTGCGTCCCTGTTTTTCTGGGGAGGATGGAGAATCTCCCCATACCTGCCCATCCAGGTTATGATGTCAATATAAGAGAGAGACTCGTTACTAGTCAGAACGGTCACTCTCTTAGTGTCATTCTGGCGGGTAATTGCTTGAACTGCAAAATCCCGCCACTCGGGCTCCGTCTGAGCCAGCTCGTATTTTGACCAGAAGAGCTCGAGCCCCTCTGGTCTCACGAAGCTAACATCAAACAGGGAGGTCCCAAAGGGGTGGATCAGGGCAAAGATGTCACTCACCCTGAATTCCATCCCGAGGAGAAGCTCCACCACCCTAGCACGGTTAGGGCAGGCTTCACTGCCTCCCCATCGGAGACGAACCACATTCCTTCTGGACCCCCCCTGCCCGGCTGTAGGAAGCGACCATGCCTCTTCTCCCTGCCTTTGCTCTCGGAAGGCCCCTGTGCCAAACCTATCTATCCAAAAGGATAGGTCGCGCTTTTCACCCTCTATAGTGACCGACCTCTCTCCCCTCTTTAAGGCGGATAGGAATAGCTCGTGTGACCTGGGGTCCCTGAAGCCGGGAGGTGAAGGTCCCCCACTTACCCCGGCGGCAACACTAGCGTAGCTTCTAGGAGCAGTCACCGCCGGGGCGGCAGCTGGACCAGGGCCCCCACTCCTCCCCAAACCACCAGACACTCCACCCTCACTTGTGACTTTTGTAAATTTACCTGTACCTCCCTCCGATACTCCTCCACCAGCAGACACCCCAACATTTAATCTTGTATTATTTAAATTCCCCACACCCCTGGACTCTACCTCACGCACACCTCTCACCATGATGTTGCTCCCTTCATCCCTTTCACACACCTCCATGCCTTCCATACTCTCACGCTCATCATTCTCCCTATTCTTTGCGACCAGACCGGTAATGGCTTCTCTCTTGGCCGGAAGAGTAAGGGGCACCTGGCGGCTCGGAGGTTTCCCAGCCGCTCCCCCCTTGCCTGCAGGGGAGCAACCCAGGGTGGGTTTCTTAAATATAGTCCCCTCCGAGCCTCCGGACCCACCCCCCTTAGCACTGGGGGGAAAGGGACTTCCAGCCATGCATTCAGGAAAAGAATTCCGGCGTTTTGGGTCTCCACTTTTTTTAGGGTCCACTGCAGGGCCCTTATTGGGGCCACCCGATGCCGGATGGCCCCCCAAACTCCCAGGATATTTGGGATCACCCGACGCCGGGCAATCCCCTTTATCCAGGCCCACCGCAGGGCCTTTCTGGGGGCCACCCGACGCCGGATGACCCCCCACCTTCCGTGAACTTATGGGATCACCTGCTGGTGGGTGACCCCCCTTACTTAGGCCCACCGCAGGGCCTTTCTGGGGGCCAGCCGACGCCGGATGACCCCCCATCTTTTCCTCCACCTTCCCTGAACTCTTGGGATCACCCGACGCCGGGAGACCCCCCTTACTTAGGCCCACCGCAGGGCCTTTCTGGTGGCCACCCAACGCCGGGCAACCCCCTTTATCCAGGCCCACCGCAGGGCCCTTCGGGGGGCCAGCCGACGCCAGATGATCCCCCACCAGTTCCTCCACCTTCCCTGAACTCTTGGGATCACCCGACGCCGGGTGACCCCCCTTACTTAGGCCCACCGCAGGGCCTTTCTGGAGGCCACCTGATGCCGGTGCACCCCCCACCTCCGCAACCTTTCTTGTCATTGTACCTGGATCATCCGACGCCGGATGACCCCCCACCTTCGCAGCCTTTTTTGATATTTTACCTGGATCATCCGACGCCGGATGACCCCCACTCTTAGGAATCTCACTGTCAGACACCAGCTTCTGCCCGTCACCCCTCCTTTTATTACGAACCGGGGGGGTGTTTGGATCAGGATGCCTAGTACTCTCCCCCTTCCTTTGCACTGAACCCACATTAGCAGAGTCCAGGCTGGGTCGGACCCGGGGGCTACCCATGCAGCTACCCCCCTCCCCTGGTTCAGAGGCTTGCCCAGGGAGGCTGACGTACCTGTACTCCACCTGGGTGATCTTTTTGCCACTTTTCTTCTTTTTAGCCTGGGGGTCTCGCTCAGGAAGGTCATTGCCAAAATAGAGACCCTCCAGGCCTCCAGGGGATTCCAGGTGACTTATGTACGCCATTAGTTGCCCCCCCGGGCCGCTGTCCTCGCCCTCTTCCCCAGAGGAGTCTGAGCTTGAAATAATAGTAGCTTGCCCAGCTGGAAGGTCACTGCACAGGGACTGCTGACTATCCGCTGTCTGCAGTTCTTCAGCAGGGGCCTGCTCCATCTTGGACACTAGGCCCTTCATATCCTCACAGACCCCAGCCAGAGCCGGCTGAGACCCTTCAAACCGGTCACCATTCACCAACTTCTCTGCGAACGGACCTGCACCCCTTAAGATGTCCGCCCTCCTCTCAACCAGGGTGAGGATCTCGCTTTTCAATTTCTGGACGGCCTGGTTGTATTGGGCCCTCCTTGACCCACCTGAATTGTTGGCCAGGGACCTGGCTGCCTTTAACTCCTCCTGAAGCCTTCTGATGGTGCCACCGGCCTCACGGTACTCCTGGGTCCTTGAAGCGAGCCTGGCAGCAAAGACGGTTACATCCTCCCTAGGCCGCAGTGTCCCCCAGTGCTCGATGGTAGGACTGGGGTTTCCCCCAGGAGTACCTGGCCTGGCTCCAGGAGGGCCTTTGCTGGAAGTCCCAGCAGCCGAGGTCCCGGAGGGCCGCCGTCCCTCACCCTGGCTAGCCCGACGGCCACCTCGGGTGGTCTCCAGGAGGGGTGCAGGAGACACATCGCTGCGTCTCCTGCTAGATCTCCTCAGCCCCTCCTGGGTAGCCGGTTGCGAAGCATCCCCATCCTCCGCCGGCTGGCTCCAGAGGGTGGGGGTAGTAGTCCTCCCTCTCGCCATAGCCCAGGACCTCACTCCCTCCTGGGTAGGAGAGAGCAAAAAGTCCCTGGCCCTGGAGGAGAAAGAGAGAGAGACCTGGAGCTGCAAGCACCTGCTCACTGGTGAGACACACCCTGCAACAGGAAGTGAAGGGGTGTGTCCCTGCAGTGCTATGTCAAACCACAGATGACTCAGTGATATGTACTGCTATAGTGTTGTCCCTGCAGTCCTATGTCAAACCACAGATGACTCAGTGATACGTACTGCTCTAATGTTGTCCCTGCAGTCCTATGTCAAAGCACTGTAAGCTAAATGTCCAAAAATCTGTTAAATGTTAATTTATTCTTTACAGTTGTGTTTTATATTCATTCAGTATTAATGACGTTAGTTGAGGTTCTACTGTACTTGTAATAGTGTATCCTCATCTATAACTGAGGAAGGGGCATTGCCCCAAAATGCGTCTTTACGCTGGTTTAAAATAAAACAGAGAAGCAAGCTTACTTCCTATATTGTGCTGAACATTATATTTCGGTCAGCTGCTCCTACACCCTTCACATTTTTTAAATCACTAATCGTGTGGTGTGAGGACACTTGCATTAGCGATTTATATGTATGAAAGTTGTGAGTGAGTTACCCAACATCCTGGTGTTTTGCCTTCATGCATTATGTGTGGTGTGTGTCTGTGCAGGTGACCGGACATGTGTTTGAACAGTGATGTGTTCTGTTGGGTCTGTGCTGGTGGCCAGACGTGGTATGAACAGTGATGTGTTCTGTTGGGTCTGTGCAGGTGGCCGGCCATGTGTTTGAACAGTGATGTGTTCTGTTGGGTCTGTGCTGGTGGCCGGCCATGTGTTTGAACAGTGATGTGTTCTGTTGGGTCTGTGCTGGTGGCCGGACATGTGTTTGAACAGTGATGTGTTCTGTTGGGTCTGTGCTGGTGGCCGGACATGTGTTTGAACAGTGATGTGTTCTGTTGGGTCTGTGCTGGTGGCCGGACATGTGTTTGAACAGTGATGTGTTCTGTTGGGTCTGTGCTGGTGACCAGATGTCGTATTAACAGTGATGTGTTCTGTTGGGTCTGTGCTGGTGACCAGACGTGGTATGAACAGTGATGTGTTCTGTTGGGTCTGTGCTGGTGGCCGGACATGTGTTTGAACAGTGATGTGTTCTGTTGGGTCTGTGCAGGTGGCCGGCCATGTGTTTGAACAGTAATGTGTTCTGTTGGGTCTGTGCTGGTGACCAGACGTGGTATAAACAGTGATGTGTTTTGTTGGGTCTGTGCTGGTGGCCAGACGTGGTATGAACAGTGATGTGTTCTGTTGGGTCTGTGCTGGTAGCCAGACATGTGCTTGAACAGTGATGGGTTCTGTTGGGTCTGTGCTGGTGGCCGGACATGTGTTTGAACAGTGATGTGTTCTGTTGGGTCTGTGCTGGTGGCCGGACATGTGTTTGAACAGTGATGTGTTCTGTTGGGTCTGTGCTGGTGGCCGGACATGTGTTTGAACAGTGATGTGTTCTGTTGGGTCTGTGCAGGTGGCCGGCCATGTGTTTGAACAGTGATGTGTTCTGTTGGGTCTGTGCTGGTAGCCAGACATGTGTTTGAACAGTGATGTGTTCTGTTGGGTCTGTGCAGGTGGCCGGCCATGTGTTTGAACAGTGATGTGTTCTGTTGGGTCTGTGCTGGTGACCAGACGTGGTATTAACAGTGATGTGTTCTGTTGGGTCTGTGCTGGTGACCAGACGTGGTATGAACAGTGATGTGTTCTGTTGGGTCTGTGCTGGTGGCCGGACATGTGTTTGAACAGTGATGTGTTCTGTTGGGTCTGTGCAGGTGGCCGGACATTTGTTTGAACAGTGATGTGTTCTATTGGGTCTGTGCAGGTGGCCGGCCATGTGTTTGAACAGTGATGTGTTCTGTTGGGTCTGTGCTGGTGGCCAGACGTGGTATGAATAGCTTTTGTTGTAATAACAATTATGACTTTGTTTATCTCTAACCTAGTGAAGTCAGGCAGTCAGCACCTACAAAACAAGACATTGTGTGAACATGGCTATGATAACGACGATGAAGAACACACCCAGCAAGAGCAGAAGCAAAACAAGGCTGCTTGTGAGGAAACTAAGCTGGAGAAACTATTTCGTCATTTTGCTGGTTTGATTTTCTTTTTACTTGAAACTTATGTCAGAAATGTAGACAAATATCATTTTGCTATATACCGCTTGGTTTATAATTTTACTAACTACTCTATACAGCAGTAAATTGGTATGCTACTGTTCCAGTAGAATATATCTGTAGATTGTTATGTTAAAGCAACCCTCCGGTTCCACATAAAAACAACCTGGGGAATGTAAAAGTATAGTAAAAGTACCTGGTGGCCTCCTTTTTAAAGTCCCTTTTACATTCAAAGGTAATTTTTCGAAAGACTAAAAGCAGGAGTGGACTAGGAATAAGTAGATTCACCTCAGAATGATTCAAAAGAAGGCCACCATGTACTTTAACTATACATTCCCAAAGTTGTTTCAATTTTAGGACGAAGCCTATGTGCGCAAAAAAAAGCATGTCTCAAAATATTCGCACCTTTACGATATGCGTGCAGATGCAAGGTCACAGTGTTCAGTGATGATGGGACTCCCCACAGAGACTAAAAAATCCTCTGCTACAGCTGTGGCAGAGGATCGCGATGTTCCCCACCTGCTTTCAATGTGGCCAGCGCTGCAGCCGCCCCATTGAAAGCATTGAGATGTAGGCAACCCCTGCAGTGATTTTCAGGGAAGGGCTTGAAATATAAGCCCTTCCATGAAAATCATCCCTATCTGCCATCAAAGCTCTGCCCCCTGGCGCCGTCGTAGCTCTGCCCCCTGGCGCCGTCGTAGCTCTGCCCCCCCCGGCGCCGTCGTAGCTCTGCCCCCCCCGGCGCTGTCGTAGCTCTGCCCCCCCCCCGGAGCTGTCGTAGCTCTGCCCCCCCGGAGCTGTCGTAGCTCTGCCCCCCCGGCGCCGTCGTAGCTCTGCCCCCCCGGCGCCGTCGTAGCTCTGCCCCCCCGGCGCCGTCGTAGCTCTGCCCCCCCGGCGCCGTCGTAGCTCTGCCCCCCCGGCGCCGTCGTAGCTCTGCCCCCCCCGGCGCCGTCGTAGCTCTGCCCCCCTGGCGCCGTCGTAGCTCTGCCCCCCCCCCCGGCGCCGTCGTAGCTCTGCCCCCCCCCCCGGCGCCGTCGTAGCTCTGCCCCCAACGGCGCCGTCGTAGCTCTGCCCCCCCGGCGCCGTCGTAGCTCTGCCCCCCCGGCGCCGTCGTAGCTCTGCCCCCCCCTCCCGGCGCCGTCATAGCTCTGCCCCCTGGTGCCGTCGTGGCTCTGCCCCCTGGTGCCGTCGTAGCTCTGCCCCCTGGTGCCGTCGTAGCTCTGCCCCCTGGTGCCGTCGTAGCTCTGCCCCCTCGCGCTGTCGTAGCTCTGCCCCCTCGCGCCGTCGTAGCTCTGCCCCCCCTGGCGCCGTCGTAGCTCTGCCCCCTGGTGCCGTCGTAGCTCTGCCCCCTGGTGCCGTCGTAGCTCTGCCCCCTGGCGCCGTCGTAGCTCTGCCCCCTGGCGCCGTCGTAGCTCTGCCCCCCCCGGCGCTGTCGTAGCTCTGCCCCCCCCCCACCGGCGCCGTCGTAGCTCTGCCCCCCCCCCCCCGGCGCCGTCGTAGCTCTGCCCCCCCCGGCGCCGTCGTAGCCCTGCCCCCCCGGCGCCGTCGTAGCTCTGCCCCCCCCCCGCGGCGCCGTGATAGCTCTGCCCCCTGGTGCCGTCGTAGCTCTGCCCCCTGGTGCTGTCGTAGCTCTGCCCCCTGGTGCCGTCGTAGCTCTGCCCCCTGGTGCCGTCATAGCTCTGCCCCCTCGCGCCGTCGTAGCTCTGCCCCCTCGCGCCGTCGTAGCTCTGCCCCCTCGCGCCGTCGTAGCTCTGCCCCCCCTGGCGCCGTCGTAGCTCTGCCCCCCTCCTGGCGCCGTCGTAGCTCTGCCCCGCCTGGCGCCATCGTAGCTCTGCCCCCCCTGGCGCCGTCGTAGCTCTGCCCCCCCCCCCCGGCGCCGTGATAGCTCTGCCCCCTGGCGCCGTCGTAGCTCTGCCCCCTGGCGCCGTCGTAGCTCTGCCCCCCCCGGCGCTGTCGTAGCTCTGCCCCCCCCGGCGCTGTCGTAGCTCTGCCCCCCCGGCGCCGTCGTAGCTCTGCCCCCCCGGCGCCGTCGTAGCTCTGCCCCCCCGGCGCCGTCGTATCTCTGCCCCCCCGGCGCCGTCGTAGCTCTGCCCCCCCCCGGCGCCGTCGTAGCTCTGCCCCCCCGGCGCCGTCGTAGCTTTGCCCCCCCCCCGGCGCCGGCGTAGCTCTGCCCCCCCCCCCGGCGCCGTGATAGCTCTGCCCCCTGGTGCCGTCGTGGCTCTGCCCCCTGGTGCCGTCGTAGCTCTGCCCCCTGGTGCCGTCGTAGCTCTGCCCCCTCGCGCTGTCGTAGCTCTGCCCCCTCGCGCCGTCGTAGCTCTGCCCCCCCTGGCGCCGTCGTAGCTCTGCCCCCCCTGGCGCCGTCGTAGCTCTGCCCCCCCGGCGCCGTCGTAGCTCTGCCCCCCCTGGCGCCGTCGTAGCTCTGCCCCCCCCCTGGCGCCGTCGTAGCTCTGCCCCCCCTGGCGCCGTCGTAGCTCTGCCTCCCCTGGCGCCGTCGTAGCTCTGCCCCCTCGGCGCCGTCGTAGCTCTGCCCCCCCGGCGCCGTCGTAGCTCTGCCCCCCCGGCGCCGTCGTAGCTCTGCCCCCCCGGCGCCGTCGTAGCTCTGCCCCCCCCGGCGCCGTCGTAGCTCTGCCCCCCCCCAGCGCCGTGATAGCTCTGCCCCCGGTGCCGTCATAGCTCTGCCCCCTGGCGCCGTCATAGCTCTGCCCCCTGGCGCCCTCATAGCTCTGCCCCCTGGCGCCGTCATAGCTCTGCCCCCTGGCGCCATCATAGCTCCGCCCGCTGGCACCATCATAGCTGGTCCTAACGCACTGAGAATTTAACTAAGCTGTTATTATGTCAGACACAACTCAGCAGTCCTGAAAGAAGACACTGACCTACCGCCACCACAGAGAGCCAGCAGGCTAAAGGACCTGTGGTGATGTCACTGCTGTGGGAGGAGCCATTCTGGAGTTTGGTAGTACTGTACTGTATACTAGATAAGCTGACAGAAAGTACAGGACCTGTGATGATGTCATCATCATGTGATTATGCATGTGCGTGGAGTCAGGGATGACTAGGGGCTCATCATTGTATGTAGTAGAGCTGCGAGTGGCTGTTTGTCTAATGTGCTATGCGTGTAATGTGTATAGTCAGCATGGATGTATGTCATGTACCAAAGCTGTGTATGTGACTTGCATGTCATGTAGGAGAGATGAGTTTGTAACATGTGCATGTACTGTGGCACAGCGGTATCTGTCACGCGCATATGATATCGCAGCGCTGTGTTTGTACCATGCGCATGTCATGCGTCTGTCATGTACCAAAGCTGTGTCTGTCAGGCGCATGGCATGTAGCACAGCTGTGTGTGTCTGTCACATGCCCATGTATTACAGCTGTGTGTGTGAGGTGCATGTAGCAACGCTATGTAGCGCATTGCGCCACCAGAAACACTGGTACTGTAATTTCCTAATAATTAGTAGTATGGTATATATTGGCCAGTTAGCATACAATGCACAGTCTTGATCAGTAGCAATGGCTGTGGCTGCAGCACATTGCTTTGAGCAACTTGAATAGTTTTGATTGAATGTTTTTCCATGAAATGTTGTAGACAATTATGGAGTTGAATCACTAGCTCTTTGCAGAGTTAGGCCACTGGTACAAGATTCATTAGATATCATATAGAAGGGATGATCCTTTAGTATTTCAACAGAAAGTAATATTTAAACATTACCTGTTATGGTAAATGTGTAATCCCCTTAGTACATAATATACATCTGTATACAATATAATATACCCCACTTCTAAGGTCCAGTTGATATATTAATTGCACATATAGTAAAATACATACCATTCTGTCAAACTGAGTTTTCTTTCATCCAGGTGCATCAAAAAGGAGGAGGAATCATTTATAGCAATGTATAGAACTTTTCAAAGATGTACTATGCAAGCATATACGGGAAAAGAGGAGCAATGAGGACATTAATGCCCTGCAGCCAATACCTGTATAGTACTGATGAGGGGTTGCTAAAAGGTGTTTACAGGGGGTCATAACACCTCTAGGGCTCATTCACGTGGGTTTAGGCAATTTTGATTCATGACAAAAGGACTGATTTCACTGTATGTGTATGTGTGTGTACCATATATATTTTTTGAGTATGTGTTTCTTGTATGTGTCATTGGGGGACACAGCA